>NC_044978.1:27812922-28162802 GCF_008728515.1 Papio anubis
ATTCCCTGTCGTTCTGTGAGTCGGTAGCTGCTAGTGTGCTGGTACCTGTCAGTGTGTTCCTCTCGACGTCCAGCTGCCTGTGTTTCTGCCTGCTGGGATCTAGGGGGTTTTTATAGGCACAAGATGGGGGGATAGCAGGCCAGGTGGTTTTGGGAAATACAACATTTGGGCAGGAAAACAAAAATGCCTCTACTCACCTAGGTCTGTAGGAGTGGATCCCTAGCCAGGGACCACACCCTCCTCTACCCAGCACTTCCTTTCCTACTTTCGGTATCATTTAAAGGGACCATGCTTTTCCCTTCCCATCACTCTCATATCGTTAACACATTTTGAAGTGCACAATACAATATGTCAATTATCAGCATCATGTTTTATAGTAGATCTCTAAAACTTATTTATCTTGCATCACTGAAACTTTATACTCATTAAGAATAGCTCCCTGTTTTCCCTTCCCACAGCCCCTGGAAACCACCATTCTACTCTGTTTCCATGACTTTGATTTTTTTAGATTTCTTTTATAACTGGAATCATGCAGTATTTATTTTCTATAACTGGCTGATTACCCTCAGCATTATATCCTCCATGTTCATCTATATTGTCAATTATGGCAAGATATTCTCTTCTTTTTTAAGACTGAATTATTTTATTATATATAATATATATATCTCCATCTGTTGGTGGACATTTATGTTATCTCCTTTGTTGACTATGGTGAATAATGCTACAATAACGTGTGTGTAGATATCTCTTTGAGATTATGATTTCAATTATTTTAGATATGCTGGAAGTGGGATTATTGGATCATATTGTAGTTCCACTTTTAATTTTTTGTGGAACCACCATACTGTTTTCTACAGTGGATGCATAATTTTACATTTCCAACAGTGTGCATATCCTTGAAAACACACATACTTGCACACACACACATGCACATGATAACAAGTGTTTCAAATAGAGATAGATAGATAGATAGATAGATAGATAGATAGATAGATAGACAGATAGATAGACAAATAGATAGATATCCCTTCTAACATGTGAGGTGATATTGCACTGTGCTTGGGACTTGGTTCCACTGATAATTAGTGATGTTGAACATTTTTTCATACACCTGTTGGACATTGGTATGTCTTTTTTTAGAGAAACGTCTATTCAATTCTCTTACTCCTTTTCAATTGTTTGTGTGTGTGTGTGGCTGCTGTTGACATACAGAAAAGGCATTTGACAGAATGCAATGCTCTTTCACCATAAAAACTCTCAGCAAACTAGGTATAGAAGAAATTAACACAATGAAGTCATATATAAAAATCTCTCCCCTAACATCATACTTGATATTGAAAAATAAAGCTATTTTTCTATGAGCAGGAACAGGGCAAGAATGCAACTCTCAACACTTCTATTCAACATAGTACTGGAAGTCTTAGCCAGATCAATTAGGCAAGTAAAAGAATTAAAAGGCATCCAAATTATAAAAGAAAAGCTAAAATATGTGTGTTTGCAGAAGACATGATCATATGTGTAGAAAACCCTAAAACTACACCTGCATCCCCCCAACTCATTAGAGGTAACAAATGAATTCAGTCGAGTTGAAAGATACCAAATCAACATATATCAGTTGCTGATTTGAGTGAATCTATTCACTATCAATTATCTAAAAGGAAACTAATCCATATTTTCCAAAGCAATGTACAGAACCAGTTTAATCCTTACCAAAATCTTGACATTTTTTTACAGAAATGAAATCAACAATCCTGAAATTTATATGGAACCACAAAGAACCCCGAATAGCTAAAGTAACAATGAAAAAGAAGAAACAAAGCTAAAGTATTTCATTTCCTTATTTCAAAACTTACTACTAAGCTACAGTATTTAAAACAGCATAGCACCAGCATAAAGACAGATATATTGACCTATGGAACAATATACAGGGTCTATGCATAGATGTTCAATTGATCTTCTAGAAGGGTGCTAAAAATACACAATGGAGAAAGTATCATCTCTTCAACAAATCTTGTTGAGAGGACTGGATATTCACATGCAAAAGAATCATGTTGGACTTTAGTCTTACACCTTATACAAAAGTCAACTCAAAATGAAATAAATACTTAAATAAAGACCTGTCACTGTAAAATTCCTAAATGAAAACATAAGAGAAACTCCTCATGGCATTTGTCTTGGCAGGGATTTCTTGAATATGACATCCAAAGCACAGGCAACAAAAGCAAAAATAGGCAAGTGGGAATACATCTGCATAGTGAAGGAAACAATAAAGTGGAAAGGCAATGTATGCAAGTAGAGAAAATATTTGCAAACTGTATATCTAATAAAAGGTTACCATTAAAATAAATAACTCATACAACTCAATTGCAAAAAGAAATAAAAATAGTAATAATAAAAACACTAGTAACTTGATTAAAAGATGATCATTTGTACGATAATTCTCTTTCTGAAATTTATGTGGAGTGGCTCATTGCATATACAGTTGATCTCTATTTAGAGCAAAGTATTCTGTTGAAAAGAAAAACACAGACAGATAATATACAATTGAAATTATAATTTTAATTCAACCAGAATTCAATTGCAGGTGTGGCAGCTTGCCATATTTTTGTTTGTTTGTTTGTAAAAAGATTTTCTACAGTGCATAGCTAGCAAAATTATCAATGTGAGAAAATATATCAAAATATAATAAAATTTTCATACTATGTCTGGATTTTAAATGTCATTACAATCTTAATAGAGAATATTATATCTTATAAAAAAGATTTCAGAATACATACTATACTTCAAAAGTATAAGTAATATACTCAAATCATATCTAAATTTCAGAGACAGATTTTAATGGTTGAGGCTTCTAACTAAAATACTGAATTTTTAATATTTAAAGTAGTGAGAAAATACAACTTTTCTACTTAAAAGTATAAAGTTAAAGTGTATACACATGCAAAAATATATGTAATATATGAGATATATATTATACAGAGAAACTAGAAAAATATATATAATATATGATATATGTTATACATGATATATATTATATATAATATTTATTGTACATGATATATTTTTTATATATATGTGTATATATATGAGAAAGGGTTTTTGTTCTTTAGGCTATTCATTGCTAACAGAACCCAAATTTTATATCATTGATAAAAATAATTTAATCTGCAAAATTGTTTTTTAACACTTTAGAAAGCTAGAGTGTTATTTTTTAATATAGTGTATATTAGAGGATACTATCAAACTCAGATATTTAAAAATATAGCTATTGACTTTTTTCTTCTCAAGACTATAAACAATATACTTCTTATTCCACTTCAACTAAAAACTTAGAAATTTAATATTTTTAATAGAATACATCATTCACCACATAATTTTTATCACTGATTCATTTTTAATATAGGCCTAAGGACATTGTGGCTCTTAAAATCCGGGTGGAATCAGAGAATATTTATGATCTGAAAGCTTCTAAGCCAAATAAAGCAGGGAGCATTGGCATAGCTGAGGAAGTTGGATTTCTTTCACAAATATAAAACATGGAACATGCATTAATTTTCTGCCTAAATACAGAAAATTAACACAGGTCATGTAGGTTCAATAGTAATTATTAAATTAGAGACATGGCATGTAATCATAAGTATTGTCGAACAGTAAACTGGTTTAAAATGAATATTCTTTCTAAATAACATTTTACTGCTGATTTATTAGAGTACTGCATATTGTAATTCACTTCACAAACAAGTCTCAAAATCAGTAGTTTAAAACATATTTTTAAAAGTCTTTATTCATATTCTTTTGGAACTTATTGGTGGGATAACAATATATAAAAATACAATGTTCATGTGTAAGTGAGTGACAGAAATATTTACAAAGGAGTTTGTCGTGTAACTGGTAATTTTTAGTTTCTAAAATTATTTTTAAAAATATTATTTACATGTTCATAAGGAATATTAATATAGAAATATCATTTTACCATGACTTTCTTTAAGAATCTTGGCTAAATATGTATTCATATTTATTTTTAAATGTATAAAGCGTGTGTTTTTAATTTTTTTTTTGGCATCATCTTTCTAACCTCATGGCTACAACTGCTATGTTTACCTTGAGAAATTCCAAAGTTAAGTTCTACTTGCAATTTGCCTTTTGAGTCTCAAATTTTTTTATTTGAATATGCAAAATTACTAGAAATATTTTTATCTTTTTTTTTTTTTTTTTTTTTTTTTTGAGACGGAGTCTCGCTCTGTCACCCAGGCTGGAGTGCAGTGGCCGGATCTCTGCTCACTGCAAGCTCCGCCTCCCGGGTTTACGCCATTCTCCTGGCTCAGCCTCCCGAGTAGCTGGGACTACAGGCGCTCGCCACCTCGCCCGGCTAGTTTTTTGTACTTTTTTTTTTTAGTAGAGACGGGGTTTCACCGTGTTAGCCAGGATGGTCTCGATCTCCTGACCTTGTGATCCGCCCGTCTCGGCCTCCCAAAGTGCTAGGATTACAGGCTTGAGCCACTGCGCCCGGCTGAAATATTTTTATCTTAAAACCTATATACTTGCAGTGTTTCTTAGTTAATGTAGACATAGCTAGAAAACCAAGTCTGGCTAAGTTTTAACCCTCATTTATTCCTCAAATCTAATCTGTCATAAAACCTTGTGAAATTAACTTTCATTTATCTAAAATTTATTATGTCCTCTTATTTCCACTGTAGCTGCCTTAGTTTAAGTCCTGTCATTTTCACCTTCAAACTTTATCCTTGCCTATTGAGATTACTCCTTCACTTTCAACCTGCACTTCGTATTATAACCAGAGAGGTCTTCATAAACTTTACATGTGACCATTTCACGTTCCCTTTAAAATCCCTTAATGGCTTCTTCTAACTTTCTGAGAAAAAAAATAAAATCTTTAGCTCATTCTGGAAAACTTATTTTTCTATTAATTCTTCCTACTATTCTCCCATGTTCACACTTTACTACAAGCTCTCCATAACACCAGCGTTCTCTGATTGCATTGTTTTATTACTACTGTTCTTTTTTTTGAGACAGAGTTTCATTCTTGTTGTCCTGCCTAGAGTGCAATGGTGCGGTCTCGGCTCACTGCAACCTCTGCCTCCTGAGTTCAAGCGATTCTCCTGCCTCAGCCTCCAGAGTAGCTAGGATTACAGGCATGCACCACCATGCCCAGCTAATTTTGTATTTTTGGTAGAGATAGAGTTTCATCACATTGGCCAGGCTGGCCTTGAACTCCTGACCTCAGGTGATCTGCCCTCCTTGGCCCACCAAAGTGCTGGGATTACAGGCGTGAGCCACCACGCCCAGCCATAACTACTGTTCTTGAATACATTCTTCTCTCCCTCTCTGTTGAAAAACCGCTTGTCATTTTTATCTACCTAAATCCAGTGTGTCCTTTAAAAGTAAACAAACACCTCTTGTGCCTGAAGTTGCTCTTGTTTTTTTTTAAGTTCTTCATCAAAAAACTAGAGTATTTGCTGCATCAGAATAAAACTATTACTGTTCTCACTTTTCTTCTCTGGACTACAAACTGTGCAAAGTACCTTTACCAATTCAACTTTGTGTTATGTTGCTTGCACTGTACTGACACATAGTAGGTACTCGATATCTTTTAAATGTGCAAATAACAAATCACGTAATGATGGTTCTTATATTTGCAATTATACATTGTTGAATTTTTGCAGACTATTTTATTTAAAATTTTGCTGAAGATTTTATTTTCTTACAGTAGCCACGTGCAGAATTATCAATCAGCTGATGTTTATTGGCAATCAATCATTTAAACCTAGCACAGCTCAACAATTTCTAGATTCAATTTCTTTAATAGCAGTTTTCATTAAGCTTATTGATTTTTTACTACACTTTCAATTTAATCTCCCATCATATGCAATAGAGTAGGCAAGAAAAAGATGAGGGGAAGTACATACATGATCATTGTTTAATCTTCATGCATTTAACAAATATTGATTTAACTGCTATGCTTTTCTAGGCATTCAGCTAAATACTAAAGATATAACTGTAAGAGATAACATTCCAGTCTTCAAAATCTTACTGGCTAAAAAATGAAAAAAAAAAAAAAAAAAAAAAAAACAACTCCATTACATTTAATAATGCAATATAAAATAGTTTCAGAAATATATACACTATGAAATAACCAGAAAGGGAAGTCAAATATAAATGCTGAAGGCCATAGGACACTTCTAAGAACACACTGGTCTTTCAGTTTAGGTGACAGCAAGGTGAAAGAGTGTTCCCGGTAAAGGGAACCGCAGACTTGAGAGGGAAAGGTACATTCAGTGGAGTTCAAAGTCCCTTCTTATATCTAAGAATAAGCTAAGATAGTGGAAAAAGAATGGGCTTGAATATGAGAAATAAACTCATTTTTGCATCTGAGTATTGAATCGTACATTTATATTTAAAATATATAACATAATAATAGCACTTAATGAATACTTATTTCTTTTCAAACATTGTAAATTGCCATTTAAAAAATATTTACTCATGTATTTAGCAAAACAAGACTTATATAAACCAACATGTTTATACCCATACACAAGATGAGGTTTAAATTGATTTTTTCTAATTTTTAAATTGTGGTTGAATACACATAGCATAAAATCTACCATTTTGTCATTTTAATGATAGAGAACAGTGTTATTAAATACATTCATAGTGTTACACAACCATCTCCAGCATTCATCTCCATAGTACTTTCCATCTTGTAAAACTGAAGCTTTATACTCATGAAACACGAATGCCCCATTCTATCTTCCTCTCCACTCCTGGCAACTACCATGATGCTTTCTGTCTGATTTTGCATATCTAAGTAGTTCAAATGAGTAAAATTATACAGTATTTATCTTTGGGTACTTATTTCACTTAGCATAATATCTTCAAGATTCATCCCTGTCTTATCAAATATACATATTTAATTGTATCTCCTTACTGTATTGAAACTTTCACTAAAATATAATTGTCTTCCTTATATATTGTAACCTTTGTAAATTTAATGTCTGTTTTGTCTGATATTAGTATATCCATCCTGCTGTATTTTGGTTACTATTAGCATATCTTCTTTCATATTTTCATTTCCATGTATTTGTGTCTTTCTAAAGTGAGTCTCTTGTAGAAGGCATATGTTATCATGATTTTATACTTTTGCCAGTATTTGTCTTTTGATTGGAAAGTTTAATTCACTTCCATTTAAGGTAATACTTACATAGTAACGGGTATAAAATTTTACTTATGCAAGATAAGTTCTGGAAATCGTTTTTGTATATTGCCAGAACAATACGCTTACAGTTAACAATATTGTATTGTATACTTAAAATTTGCTGACTATCTTAGCAAAATTTAAGAGGCTTTATGTGATCTCACTACACACACACACACAAATAGTAGCCATGTGAGGTAATGGATATGTTAGTTAACTTGATTGTGGCAATATTTCACAATGTATACATATATGAAATCATCAAGCTGCATCCCTTAAATATATAAAATTTATATTTTTAACTATATTTTTGTAAAGTTGAAAAAATTACTGGTAAGGAGAAACTTTATTTCTTTCATTTTGTTATTTGTTTTCTATATGCCTTAGAGCTTTTTTGTCTGTCATTTCTTGCATTACTATCTTTTTTGTGGGTAATTAATATTATGTAGTGCAAAGTTTAAATTCTTTTCTCATTTTCTTATATATGTGTTCAATGGTGTTTCCTTGTGGATACCATAGGAATTCCATTTAACATCCTCAACTTGAAACTCTCTAATTTGAGCCCGGCGTGGTGGCTCATGCCTGTAATCCCAGCATTTTGGGAGGCCAAGACTGGTAGATCACGAAGTCAGGAGATCGAGACAATTCTGGCCAACACAGTGAAGCCACGTCTCTACTAAAAATACAAAAATTAGCTGGGCGTGGGGCGTGAGCCTGTATTCCCAGCTACTTGGGAGACAGACAGGAGAATCACTTGAACCTGGGAGGTGGAGGTTGCGGTGAGACGAGATTGCACCACCGCACTCCAGGCTGGCGACAGAGTGAGATTCCGTCTAAAAAAGAAAAAAAGAAAAAAAAAACAATTCTAATTTGGATATTTATCAACTTCAATAACATATAACCTTCTGCTCCTTTAACAGCTCCACCTACCCTTCTGGTTGTTGATGTCATAAAATCACATATTTTTACATTGTGTACCCCAAAATATAAACTCATGTTTAATTCAAATGAAGTAGTCTCGATAAATTATATGGAAAACAAAATGTGGAGTTACAAACCAAAGTTATAATAATTCAGCCTTTATCATGTAGAAATTAAAAAGTGGAGCGACAATGCCCTTCCATTTACCTTTATTGAGATTCTTATTTCTTTATATAGCTTTCAGTTACTGTCTAGTAACCTTTTTTCACCCTGCAGAGCTCCCTTAGGTATTTATAGCAGGGCAGGTGAACAAGTATCAAATTCCCACAGATTTTGTTTATGTGAGGATGTCTTAATTCTCCCTTAGTTTGAAGGAGCTAAGCCAGATATAAGATTACTGATTGGCAGCTTATTTCTTCTAGCACTTTGAATATATTAGCCTACCACCTTCTGGCCTCCAATGTTCCTGATAAAAATTGATGCAAACAATTGTACTAAGGATCTCCTGTATGTGATTCATTGCTGCTCTCTTGCTGTTTCCAAAATTCTCTCTTTATTTGGCTCTTAAATGTTTGATTGTAATGTGTTTTGGTATGTGTCTCTTTGAGTTCATCTTACCTGGAGTTTGTGGAGACTCTTGGGTGTTAAGATTCATGTCTTTTATTAAATTGGGAGAGTTTTCAGCCATTATTTTTTCAAATATTTTATCTGCTTCTTCTTCTCCTTCTGGAGATCCCACAATGCATATGTTGGAACCCTTGACAGTATTCTAAAAATCACGTGGACTTGGTTCACTTTTGCTCAATCATTTCTCTTTTATTCCTGAGGCTTCATGATTACTACTGTCTTAGGTTCAAGTTCACTGATTCTTTTTTCTTCCTGTTGAAATCTGCATTTGAATCCCACTAGTGAAATTTTCATTTTAGTTGCTGTATTTTCAGCTCCAGAATTTCTTTCTGGTTTCTATTTAGGTTTCCTAATTCTTTATGGATGTTTGTTTATACACGCTTTTCTTCACATTCTTCACATCTTTCTTAGTTCTTTGAGAAACTAGAAAACATTTGTCTAAAATCTTTGTTGAACAGATCTTATATCAGGTCTTCTTTAGGGACAGTTTCTGTTGATTTACTCTATTCCTTTGAATGGGCCAGGCTTTCCCATTTCTTCATATACATGTTAAATTTTTATAGAAAACTAGAAAGTTGAATCTAATACTGTAACTCAAAATCAGATTCTCTTTCTTCCCCAGAATTTTCTTCTTTTTGATGTATTTATTGTTTTAGATTTATTTATTGTTGTAGGTGATCTGTGTGCCAAAGATCTGAGATGTAAATTTAAGATTTTCTAAGAATTTTTCTGAACTTGTGCATTCTCCTAGGCACACCCAGTCACTTTCTAGTTTTCTCTGTATGTAAATTTCCTTTGAAAATTCTTATCTTTAAAGTCTTGTTCCAAAAAGGTAAAAAGGAAAAAGGAAAAGGGCACTGACCCTTTAAAGTGTCTGCAAATCACCTTAGCTGAGGAAGGGGGAGCTTGCAAAACAGAGGGAACAGTGGCCATCCACTTCTTCATCTGAACCTGTGGGATCAGAAGCACCAATCAGAGTACAAATCCCCAATATTTCAATAACAGGATCCCCTTTCCCAGCCATGGCTCCTGTACGCTGTGTGCAAGCTGCTCCTACTAGAAATGCTCAGCTGCCTGCCAGGGAACAGGTGGCTGCTCTGACAATAGTAGCTGCAATTGACTGAAATTCATCTCAAATTGCCTTCCAAGCCTTCCATAGACTCTAGAATTTACAGTTACATCAGACTGAGGCTGCCCATGCAATTGTTGTCTAGGTGTATAGACAGGTTCCTAGTGCTTTGTACTCCACCATCTTCTCAGAATCCATTTAAATTGATTTTTAACTGTGTAATTGCAACAATAATTTATGTTTTTGTAACTTATCTTCCTCTAGATACTAGGGTCATATATTTAGATGAAAATGTAATTAAATAAATAATACACCTATAACGTCTTAAGCAACTTTTCGGTTCCCTGTAACAGAACAGCAAGCACCATGGGAGGATATGTAGCAAAGTGATCTTGCCAGTCCCATCAAGTACGTAATAATCATTTCACAATAGACTTTTCATTACCCTTTAATTACAGTTAGCTTTCTGCCTCACATTTTTAATAGTACCTAGATTGGAAGAGATGTATCTGCTCCAACTTTTTTTTTCAGAATTAAGAGGAAAATTATAGTGGTTTAATTGCTTAACAACCACCAGAATTCAAAAAGTCAGAATCTTCTCACATGAGTGAAGGGGCAAGAGATTATGGATAATGTTTAATATAGGAAGACAACCAATTACTTTGACAGTTATATTTGATTCTTATTTGCCTTATCTTGCTCCTTTGGGTACAGTTTGACTCAAAATAAAGAAACAGTTTCATAGATTTTTATGTTCTTTAACAGTATCCATATACACCATTAACAGTATAATTCTGAGTGTTTGATGCTTTGAAATATTATAGGTGATTAATCAGAAGAGAAAATAGGTTATATAAAGACATCCAATTTTACCTTTCCTTCAAGGATTTTTTTTTTCTTTTTTTTTTTCTTTTCTTTTTTTGCTGTCGATTAGCAGAGTTTTGGAAGACATTGGATACTATCATATCTTTTCTCCCTAATTACGTATGTTACTAAAATTACACAAGGGAACAAAAACACAATTAACAGAAAAAAGGGTTGTTTTTCCCAGTTAAGGAATTGGTTGATGCAGAGGTATGTGAAATCAAAGTTGTATTAGAAACATGTTTGTTGGCAACTGTTTACAAATGACTGCTTTTTACTCCTGAAAATGAATTTTATTTACAGTGGATATATCTAGTAAATGTTCTCAAGTTATAGCCAATATTCAAGCATCTTTATGCTGACATTATCATGATGCATAACATTTCTTTCAATGGAGAAAATGCAATGATTTTGTCACAACTTTTGTCTAAACATAATGAATCAGTCGTCGTTCACAAGAAAGATAGCCATCCCTCTTTTACTTATTTCTATTCTACCATGCTGTAGTTAATTCTAATGAGTTAACTTGAATGTATGTTTTAAATAACTTTACCAATGAGTGTTTACAAAGAGTCAACAGATATGTAGAAGTTTATGGTGTGGGAAATATTTTGTATTATATGATGGTAGATTTGCTGGATGGATTTTTTTTTTTTTTTTAATTTGTAACAAGAACAACTTCAACATCAAAAATGAAGCTAATCTTCATGGATTGACATTTTGTGTAGGAGGTAGATATAATTTTTCTCTTTTTTTTTTTTTTTTTGAGACAGAGTCTCACTCTATCGCCCAGGCTGAAGTGCAGTGACGCCATCTCGGCTCACTGCAACCTCCACCTCCCAGGTTCAAATAATTTTCTGCCTCAGCCTCCTGAGTAGCTGGGATTACAGGGACCCACTACCATGCCCAGCTAATTTTTTTGTATTTTTGGTAGAGACAGGGTTTCACCAGCTTGGCCAGGCTGATCTTGAACTCCTGACATTGTGATCTGCCCACCTCAGCTTCCCAAATTGCTGGGATTATGGGGTGAGCCACTGCGATGGCCAGTAGATATGATTTTTAAGAGAAAAACAAGCTGAAACAAACCTAGTTTCAATGACAAGATACTTTTTCAGCTTTATTGAGATATAATTGACAAATAAAAATTGTAGTATACATTTATGACATACATTGTGATATTTTGATACAAATATACATTGTGAAATGATTACCACAATCAAGCTAATTAACATATCCATTATCTCACAGAGTTACCATTTTGTTTGTGTGTGATTATAATAATTAGCATATTCTCTTAATAATTTCAAGTATACAATAAAATATTATTACCTATAGTCACCAATCTGTTCATAGGCTCTCAATAATTCAATCATCCTGCATAATAGAAACTTTGTACACTTTGAACAATGTCTTCCCATTTTTCTCATCCCCAGTGCCTGACAACCACCATTCTACTCTCTCTGATTATTGGTTCAGCATTTTTACATTCCACATATATGTAAAATCATGGGGTATTTGTCTTTTTGTATCTGACTTATTTCTCTTAGCATAATATCTTCCAGGTTCATGGATATTGTCACAAATGGCAGGTGTTCCTGTTTTTTAAGATTGGATAACCTATCATTTAATATTTATACTATATTTTCTTTATCCATTTGTCAGTTGATGGATATTTTGTTGGTTTCCATACCTTGGCTATTGTGACTAATGCTGTAATAAACATTGAGGGTGCAGATACCTTGTCAAGACACTGATTTCACTTCCTTTGGATACAAATTCAGTAGTGAGATTGCTGGATGATTGATTTATAGCTTAGGTTAGAGCAAATAGAGGGCTATCGTTTGGCTAATGCCTTAAAGTCAATAGCTCTAAGTAATGTATCTCCCTTTCTTTAGGAAAGGAGGTCTTGATTCTTGAAGGTTTTGTATTATTATCTCTCTTGTTCACCTGCAAATGTTACTAAGAAAACATCACCACTTGGAAATGAACAAAAGGGTGACAAAGCTTTCAAAGTCATATTAGAGCATGGTCTAACATTCCCATCCAGAAATTATTTAATTGTCCGGGATATAGTTTGTTTAGACATTAACTTTTGATTGGGGAACAGATTCTGTGAATAAAAATGTTGATTTGTGTATACATTATCTAACAAAGATTTAAATGATTCCTATTCTGTAGAAAAGATAACTCCAAAATAATTGTTACATTGTCCTGTAGAACATTAACCAGCTTTGTGTTTAACGTAACAAACTTATTTTAGCATATATTTTTCAAATTACATACATCTCTGCTCCTCAAAAAGACTTTGAACTAGCTTTATTATCTTGCTAGTGTTCTGATTAATAAATTAAATAAACTGTTGTGTTATGCTTATTTTATATTTGCTTTGCATTAGTGTTTTTACTGTTTTAAAATTTCACTTCAGCAATGTTTTCAGCTCCATACATCTACAGTTACTAAACACTCTAGCATGATATTTTAGAAAGATATATTTTATGCTTCCTGTAGTTTAACTGAATAAAAGGGCAAGCTAGGCTGGGCGTGGTGGCTCATGCCTGTAATCCCAGCACTTTGGGAGGCCGAGGCAGGCGGATCACGAGGTCAAGAGATCGAGACCTTCCTGGCCAACATGGTGAAACCCTGTCTCTACTAAAAATACAAAAATTAGCTGGGTGTGATGGTGTGAGCCTGTAGTCTCAGCTACTCGGGAGGCTGAGGCAGGAGAATCACTTGAACCCGGGAGGCAGTGGCTGCAGTGAGCCGAGACTGTGCCACTGCACTCCAAGCTGGTGACAGAGGACAGAGGGAGACTGGGTCTCATAAAAGACAACTAAAAACAAAAGGTGGGGGAGGGTGGAAGCTACATAGTTTAGTAATAAAAATAAGTATTGGGAATAGTTTTGAGGGATGCTAAACATTTTTACTATTTTAATGCATTTGGAGACCCCAGCGTGATCCCTGGCCTAAAAGAGACATGCACCCATGAAATACCTATATTAGAAACACTGTGCTATCATTTGCTAGGTAACAGGATGCTAGCAAAAGAAACAATCACTCTAGATAACAACCTTCTTACTTATAAGGAAAACAAAATTCATTCTAGCAACTTGCCTTAGAGATTTGTGAACAAAAAATCTATTAAATGAAACATACATCTTTAGAATAAAATCAGGTAAATAGTGAAAATTTAATAAGATTTAGTTTTCCATCCCTCATAAGAACTTTTACTCTCTTTCTTTGGTCCTTGTTTAAATTCCCTTCTTTATTTTCTAAGAGTTTAACCTATTATATTTGAATATTTTATTAATGAAAACACTAACAAATCAACTTGTAAGCAAATTAGAAATAGTGTATATAACTCCAATATATATTTCAAAAGAATGTGGAATATTTACCTTCTAATTAAAAACACAGAAATCAATAAAAAAAAAAAACTCTTTCTTTTAACTCAGACTATTAGTTTTAGAGAATATATATTTTATTGACATAAATTCACAGAGTTGAATGTACAAGCTATAATTGTAGAAGAATAGTCAACAAAATACAATTGCATTTACAGAAAGTTGTATGTGGCCAGGTTATTTACTTAGAAAGCCATGTTATTGGCCATTAAATGATAAATATTTTTAAGACTTTGAAAAACTACACACCAATGTCTAAATGTATTATTGCCCCCATGTTAACTTGAATCTATTTTTCTCTCTCTCTTTTTTTTTTTTTTTTTGTTTGTTTGTTTGAGGCGGACTCTCACTCTGTCGCCAGGGCTGGAACACAGTGGCATGATCTCTGCTCATTGCAACCTCTGCCACCCAGGTTCAAGTGATCCTCTTGCCTTAGCCTCCCGAGTAGATGGGATTGCAGGTGCCCGCCACCACGCCCAATTAATTTTTTGTATTTTTATTAGAGACGGGATTTCACCACGTAGGCCAGGCTGGTCTCGAACTCCTGACCTCATGATTCACCTGCCTCAGCCTCCCAAAGTGCTGGGATTACAGGCGTGAGCCACCTTGCCCAGCTGAATCTATTTTTCTTTTAAAAAATTAGTTCTGTGCAGTGGAAAAGTCACTCAATTGAAAATAATAGGGCCGGGCGCGGTGGCTCAAGCCTGTAATCCCAGCACTTTGGGAGGCCGAGAGGGGCGGATCACGAGGTCAGGAGATCGAGACCATCCTGGCTAACACGGTGAAACCCCATCTCTACTAAAAAAATACAAAAAACTAGCCGGGCGAGGTGGCGGGCGCCTATAGTCCCAGCTACTCGGGAGGCTGAGGCAGGAGAATGGCGTAAACCCAGGAGGCGGAGCTTGCAGTGAGCTGAGATCCGGCCACTGCACTCCAGCCTGGGCGACAGAGCGAGACTCCGTCTCCAAAAAAAAAAAAAAAAAGAAAATAATTGTTAAATTTGGAGTTGATCTTTCTATATGCTAAGTTTTACATGAACCAAATATAGCTTCAGTGTACTTCTAAATTGAAGGAACTTTAAATTAGAAATGGTAGGAAAATGCTTTACTTGAGTTCCCAGATAAGTAATATACTAGAATTTCTTATAGAATGTCATTTAATTACCAACTCTAGGTACTTGTGCAGATTTGAAACTATTTTTCTTAAATGAATAATAAAGATGTAGTTTAAACCTTTTCATTTGTTATTACTGTTGTCCAGTCAAAATTTTGTAGTAATTTATGTGTCAAAGGAGGTTCTATGACACCCTGGATACTAGTCATATTACTAAATAAATTTAATAATATAGCATCAAGTGCCAAATTAGTTTTATGTGTCACCTGAATTATTTGTTTGTTTATTTATTTGGAGACAGAGTCTCACTCTTTTGCCCAGTCTGGAGTGAAATGGTGCGATCTAGGCTCACTGCAACCTCTGCCCCCTGGGTTCAAGTGACTGTCTTGCCTCAGCCTCCTGAGTAGCTGGGATTACAGGCACCCGCCACCACTCCCGGCTAATTTTGGTATTTTTAGTAGAGACGGGGTTTTGCCATGTTGACCAGGCTCGTCTTGAACTTGTGACCCCAGGTGATCCATCTGCCTTGGCCTCCCCAAGTGCTAGGATTACAGGCGTGACTCTGCCTGGCTGAGTGAATTATTAATAGAAGAACAGATTATGAACTGGGAACTAAAATATTTAATGAAGAAATTCAAACTTTATTCTTGAAAGACGAGGAGAGGTAGAATAATTCTAAAAGAATATGAGAAAACTCTAATTTTAGGGTGTTGTTATGAAGGTAGAAATGGGCAAATATTAGTTGCAGGGCATAGAATCAACAATTACATCACTGTAGTGGCTCTTGGTATAAGGCACCAGTGAAGAATAAGTATTCTTGAACCTAAATCAATACAAAAAAAAAAAAAAAATGCCTGGTACATTGAATCAATTAACATGGCATATGATGAATTAATTTGCTTATATTTTGCTTGATGGTTTATTATTGAAAAATTACATTATGAGAATATTGGAAAAATGCAGAAGAGCATTTGCATCAGATTCCTGTTAAGAAAACAGACAAAGGTTATAAGAAAGAATTTGTTTCTATGACAAGTTCATATAAAGCAAAGTTCTGTCAACAGATGAGGACAAAAGTAGACACAAAATACAAGTAAATATTTTGAGGCCGTGTGACTTAAAGAATGATAGCACCATTGGTAGAAATAGAAGAATTTTGTTAATTGGTTTTCTGTTGGAATTATAATATAGTTTTCCTACGCATATGTTGACTTTGAGGCGATTGAGTAAACCATGTGTATCTTGAAGTCATAATATTTATTATTCATCTTTGTAGAGACATACTTAACCAATATTTAAAGTTATTGATATAGCAAATCACTGTCATTAACTCTTTTTCTGATCCTTCAAATTTCCAGTTACAATTGTGGTTTTGAAATGACTACTATTCAGTGCCAGTTTTAGCCTAGGAAATTCACGTATATCATTTGTTATACTAATGATGAGAAAGTTATTGCCGTCTCTGCTTCACAAACAAGAAAGGCTCATAAAAGCACATAATTTCAAGGACTTGAGCTGACCTGGACAGAACTGTACTGCCAGGTGCCATAGTAGTTGATAGAAACCACAAACCAAAACGAAAGCAACAGTCAAGACTGTGATCACTTAGTACAAAAATATGAGCCAGAGGCTAAATGAGAGCTGGCACTAACTCACCCCACTGTTCATTTTCCCACATGAAACAGCACCAGTAAAGGATCAGCTGCATTAGCACAAACATGGTGAGTCACCTCACTGCATAGTGAAGCTGAACTGAAAGGCCCTGCAGTTTTATGGACCTAGAGTGGAGTGGCGGAAAGGGGAGGGGAAGAAGGAGTAAGGGCTAGGAAAGAAAAAGTACTGAAACATTTTGGAGTAAAGTGTCTCCTAGTTCTCCCCCATTCCCCCATTAAGAGGCCTCGGCTGAGGTGTCTGAGGAAAGACTCCACCATAGGCTTCTGGGCTAGAAATGAAGCTATGCATAAGAGAATGGCCAGCCAGGAGGTCTGAGGCTCTGATTGCAAGTCCCATCATAGACTGCCTCACACAGGCTGTGCACCAACTCTTTTGTTCAGGGGATAGTTTCCTATCTAAGACCTGCCAGGTAAAGCCTTTGTAATTGCCCGTAGTCAGGCCTAAAGGTTCACACACGAGTAATTGTCCAGGAGCCCAAGAATTTTGGGCTGATAATAATTTTGGTGTGAACTGACTTAGCCAAAAATATATATAGATATGACTTGGGGGAAAAAATCCCATTTTCTTCCCTCCAAGATGCAGATGCTTCTTTCATTAAAAACATTTTATGGGCCAGTCGCTGTGGCTCGCGCCTGTAATCCCAGCACTTTCGGAGGCTGAGGCGGGTGGATTACCTGAGGTCAGGAGTTCAGAACCAGCCTGGCCAACGTGGTGAAACTGTCTCTACTAAAAAATGCAAAAAGTTAGCCAGGTGTGGTGGCAGGCGCCTGTAATCCCAGCTACTTGGGAGGCTGAGATAGGAGAATTGCTTGAACCCAGGAGGCAGAGGTTGCAGTGAACCGAGATCATGCCGCTGCACTCCAGCCTGAGTGGCAAGAGCAAAACTCCGTCTCAAAAAAAAAAATTATTTAATTTACCATAACTTCATTGATTTTCATTTTGTCTCTTGTGTTTTTATTCTTCCTTATAATAAAATGTATGTTTGGAAATGTTCATTGTAACTTGGAACAGAAAATAGAGTTGAAGTTAGAGTAGTATGCGGTACTAGGTCAGTCAAAACATGAAGGAAGCAGAAACAGCTTGTGATGAGACTTCTGTTGAACAGCCACAGGATTCTGCTGCCTGTGTGTACCATGAAAACCACTGCTCTTCAGGGACAAAGCAAACTTAGTATTGATGTCATTTATTTCTACTTTGTCTAACACATATCCATAGATGTGTTGCTTGAGCTCCCCCACTAAATCTCAGGCTCTTTGAGAAATTGTAACCCCATAATAAATACCACAATGATACATGTGTAGAAAAATTTTAATAAATATTATTGAATTGAGTATGCTAACCAATTAATAAAATATATAAACCTTTATTATTCGTGGAGATCAGTGACTTTGATGGTATAGCCAAGCAGCAGAATTTCATGGCTGTCTATTAGTAGTCTGAATCTTGACATTAGAAATGAGCAAGTGAAAAATTGTGATCAAGGGAATAAGATTGGCAAGGCCAACCTGATAGGAAGTTAAAAGGAATAAATTACCAATTAGTAATGGAGGTTTCAGATTGAGATGCATTGTAAAATTCAAACCTAAGTTTCATTGGGATTTAATGTTACACTTAACAGGGTAAAGTGATCTCAGATGTCCTTTTTGGCATCTCTCTGCACATTAAAAGTAATATGACTATCATTCATCTTTGGTTAATCTGAGAAAGTAAAATAATTATACTCTGATATTATGTTTTATATATTAATTTTTAGACATAATTTTAAAAATGGAGCTGCAATTTGTGTGTTTCCTTTAAACAGTTTTTATCAATGCTGTCATATTTCTGGTTGGAGTGTAACATATTCGTCTAAGACCTTTAGACTAATCAGGACCACACTGATACTTTAATTTCAATTTTTTCTTGCTTTTTAAAATAATTTTCTACAACTAGAATAATCTACACAAGTAAAAATATAGAGATTATAGATTTTTCAATTAGATCTGTATAAAAATATTAGAAACTTATGGGGAAGAGAATTAACATTTTTGAGTGCCTATCACATGCCAGACACAGTGTGAATATGCTATATTAATTTGTTCATTTAATTATCATACAAATGTTGTATGGAAAGGGACATCTTTCCCCATTTATGTCTGAGAAAACTGAGGCTCAGGGACTTATTTAACCAAGAGGAAAGCAAGAGATAAAACAAGAATTAAAAGCTATATTTGTTGTTTCCAAAAGTGTACTATTTTGTCTGTGTGGGAATGTTTCCATTCATGGCTAATTCTTTTATGTGTATTGGATTTAAATTAAAAATGAGTTCTATTGGCATATGTTACCATCATAAAACTATTCCAAAGTCTATGTCTGTACGACTGTAACAATACAAATCAAAATTCTTCTTAATAATAATTTTATATCAGAGGTAAAATTATATGATTTTTAAAATTTTATTTATAAAATAAAATGCTTTTATTTTAGCCAACTTTCATTTGAAAATTCCAGAAAAATATTTCATGATATTCAAAATTATCATATGGGAAATTATCTGGTTGTACACTACTTTTGACTTATGCAATATAGTAATGGGTAAAAATATATGGTAAATTATTAAAAGTTAATATTATGTAATAAACCATTCAGGTTTTTGAGTTTCTGTACTTTTGTAAAAAGATATCTAACAAAAATACATTTTCTAGACTTTCAGGCATACCTAGGAGATCTTGAAGGTTTGGTTATAGACTGTCCCAATAAAGCAAATATTGCAATACAGAGAGTCAAACAAATTATTCTGGTTTCTCAGTGCATATAAAAGTTATATTTATACCATAATGTATTCTATTAAGTGTATTAAGTATAATGGCATTATGTATAAAATACAAATGTAAATGCTTGAATTAAAAGTATGTTATTTCTAAAATGACTGACAATCATCTGAGCCTTCAGCAAGTCATACTCCTTTTGCCGGTGGAGGGTCTTGCCTCAGTGTTGATGACTGCTGACTGAGCAAAGTGGTGGAAGCTGAAAATTGGGGTGGCTGTGGCAATTTCATAAAATAAGACAACAGTGAAGTTTGCTGCATCAATCGACTCTTTCTGAAAGATTTCTCTGTGGCATATGATACTGTTTCATAGTATTTTACACACATTAGAACTTCTTTCACAATTGGAGTCAATCATCTTAAACCCTTTATCAACTAAGTTTACATAATCTTCTGAATCATTTTCTGTCATTTAAACAATTTCCATGCATCTTCCCCAGTAGGTTGCATCTCAGGAAACCTCTTTGCTCATCCATAAGAAGCAATTAATCTGTTCATCTTTTATGGTGTGACTCTAGCAACTCATTCACATTTTCAGGTTCCACTTCTCATTCTAGTTTTGCTATTTGAATCACATCTGTAAGTCTTGAACCCTTTGAAACCATTCATGAGGATTGGATGATTTTCTTTGGTGTTAATATTGTCACCAAATATTATTGTCAACTTCTTCCAAACTCCTGTTAACATAAATATTTGACCTCCTGGCATAAATCATGAATGTTCTTAATGACATCAAGAATGGTGAATCCTTTCCAAGAGGTTTTCAATTTATCATGCCCAGATGTTTCTGTGGCAGCTGTAGCCATACAAAATGCATTTCTTAAATAATAAGACTAGAAATGAGAAATTCTTCTTGATCCATGTGTTGCAGAATGAATGTGGTGATAGCAATCGTAAAAGCAAGATTCACATCCTTGCACATCTCCATCAGAGCTCCTGGATGACTAGGTGCATTGTCAATGAGCGGTAATATTTTGGAAGGGATTATTTTTTATTTTTTTATGAGCAGTATGTCTCCTCAGTAGTGGGCTTAAAATATTCAGTAAGCCATGCTTTAAACAGATGTGCTATGATCCAGGCCGTTGTTCCATATTTAAGAAGCACAGGCGGAGTAGATTTAGAATAATTCTTAGGGCCTTGGGATTTTCAGAATAATAAATAAGCATTGGCTTCAATTCAAAGTCACCGAGTGCATTAGCCCTTAATAAGAGAATTGGCGTGTTTTTTAAAGCTTTAAAGACAGACATTGTCTTCTCTCTAACTACAAGTCCTAAATGGTATTTTCGTTCAACACAAGACTGTTTTGTCTACATTAAAAATATTTTGTATAATGTAGCCAGTTTCATCAATGATCTTAGCTAGCTCTCTTTGAGTTTGCTGCAGCTTCTACATCAGCATTTGCATCACTATGCCCTTTTATATTATGGAGGTGGCTTTTTTCCTTAAACTGCATGAACCCACCTCTTTCTTACAGAAGAAACGCTTCCAAATTTTCTCTGCACTTTCTTATGTCTCAGCCTCCATAAAGTTGAAGAGATTTAGAGCCTTTCTCTGGATTAGTTTTGTCTTAGGGGAATGTTGTGGATGGTTTGATCTTCTATCCAGACCACTCACACTTTCTCCATATCATCAATAAACCTGTTTCGTTTTGTTATTTTTTGTGTGTTTACTGAAATTGCACTTTTAACTTCCTTCAAGAACTTTTCCTTTGCATTTAAAACTTGGATGTTAGGCAAAGAACCCTAGCTTTTGACCTGTTTCAACTTCCAACATACTTCCCCCACTTACCTTCATCATTTCTAGTTTTTGAATTATTAAATTTTGAATTTTGAAACTCATTTTGAATCTCATTAAAATGAGAGGTGTGGGACTCTTCCTTTCACTTAAGCACTTAGAGACCATTGTAAGGCTATTGTTGGCCTAGTTTTAAAATTGTTGTGTCTTAGGGAATAGGGAGGCCTGAGGAGAGAGAGAGAGATGAAGTATTGGCCAATCAGTGAAGCACATGTTTATCAATTAAGAGCACACACAACATTTATTAATTGTTTGCCACCTTTTAGGTGTGCAGTTCATGGCAGCCAAAAACAATGACAATATTAACACCAAAGAAAACTGATCATCATAATATAATAATAACAACAAAGTTTGAAACATTGTGAGACTTACCAAAATGTGAGACAGAGACATGAAGTGAGCACATACTGTAGCAAAAATGGTGCCTATAAACTTGCTCAAGGCCGAGTAACCAAAACCTTTTGTTTGTAAAAATTGCAATGTCTGTAAAGCATAATAAAGCAAAGTAAGCTTGCACAGTGAAATACTGATATTAAACTAGTACATATAGAAACATTGTTAATTTATTGACTGTAAATTTGCATATGATTAAAAGGATCTTTTTGAGTGCTATTGTTCCATATGATAGATATTTTGTTCTGTTATCCCATTAGTGAAAAATACCGTGTACTATTAACCATCATAGAATCCTAGAATGGCAAACTGGTATTTCCTAATACAACACCTAGTTCAACTGCTATTGATGCTGGGCAAAATGGTCCCCAAAAAAGAGTTTATATATTGTTCACCTTAACACCTGCTTCTCTGCTGCTTCCGGTAGGACTTTTGTATAGAATCTGGAACTAAAGTTTGGCATACAGCAAATATATCTAAATTCAACAGTATCTACAAAAGATATACTGATTGATAAAGATAAAAATACATGCACTAAAATGCAAAAATATATTAGAAAAGATAACACTTATTTTAATCTTGGAATAGTATCGTTCTTGCTTGTTCTAGATGCTTAACTTATTGCAGAGTGGTAGATAATATTTTATTTTCTCAAACAGCATAAGATTTTATATTTTGAAATGGAGTATTTTAAGGTTTTAGATATAAGGAGCATACAAACATAATAAATTTACACTGATGCAAAAAGATTTTAGTATTATAATTTAAAAATATACACCTATAATCTGTAGCTCTATATATATAAAGCAACTTGTAAACTATGAATGATAAATATACATTTAATCAAAATTGTCAAATTTTAAGTTTACATAATTTTGTGTGTTCTCAAATTTTTCCCTGAATTATTATTCAGAAGACATCCTAAGCTCTAATTCTTAAAATCAAATTACATTATTATCTATGGATACATACATAAAGGGAAAAAATAAAATGTCAAGAAAAAGTGATCCTCTTTGGTTTTTGGAATCAGAAGTCACTTAGGTTTTCAAATTTGGCGTGTATTTCTATGATATAAGAAATTGTAATAATAAAGGAATGTTAGGGCAGTACAGTGTAGAGGTCCACACTTCAATTTGGTAGGCAAGCAAAATTCAGACTATGAATAAAGTGACTGTTGTTATTCTTTACTAATTGCTTCAAATGTAATTTCTTAATTGGATATAGCTATCTTTTCTCTTATGTGGAAGCATTTTTCTCCATTGTCTTTGTCTTATGAAAACAGTATATAGACAGTATTGGAAATTTTTACTTTCATGCATTCATTAACATGGTGTTCTAAAGTTTGCCTTGCAAATGTAACTGCTAAGAATTATATAAATTCCTTTAAAAATAATTAATAAATGATCAAATGTATAAGCAAGTCCTGGAAGTTTTACTATGTCAAATATTTTAAGTATGCTAAATTAAAACATTTTGAATTAAAAAATGCAAGATATTTCACACAGCTCTTCTCTGAAGTGTGGATGCTACTTAATGAAAAAGCAGTAGGTTTTTTAAGTAGAAATAAACAGATATTTATCACTGATTTGAAGTATCATATCATGCCAGAAATAGTTTTAGATAGTAAATACAATGCCATAATTTAATTTTTTTTCTTTCATAAACAATGTGTCACTTGTTTATGAAATATAAAATCACTGATAAAATCTAAACCTAAACTTAATCTAGAGTAAAATGTCATCAAAGATTACATAGGACTGACTTCATTGAAAATATATCACTTCATTGTATAATAAAATTCTAACAAATAGGAAAATTATTTAACCAATATGAAAATTATAAATACTATTGACAACAATAATCATAAAATATTTTATAGAGTACCACAAATATTTCATTAAAAAATTAAAATATAGGATAATTTATGTAATCTAATTAAACATAAATGTTGAAATAAAAATTGCAGTAAACATGTGTTTTTAAATAGTGATAACATCTGCCAATACTAATATGGTTGTTTCTTGCCTGTCTCCATAGTTTTATTTATTTTCCTTGACTTACTGTGCCACCCAGAAAATCCAGTACAATATTGAATGAAAGTGATGTTAATGGAAACTTTTTTCTTACATATCTCAAAAGTAAGCTTTCAGAGTTTGTCCATGAAGTATGACATACACTTTAGATGTTTTGAATATACCTGTTGGCAGATAAAAGATGTTTATTTTATTCCGAGTGTGCTAGGATGTTATCATCAATGATTCTTTTCTATCAAAAGCATAATTTTTTTCAGCAGTCATTGAGATAGTTTGTGACTTTTCTAGTCTTTTATTGTAGTTTATTATTTTTATAATACAAGGCAAACTTGGTTTCCTGGATGAAAATGAGAAAGCCTCACATCTGTTTCCAGCTTTATATATTTATTATTCTGATGTCCTTCACAGAAATGTCAAGCATCACAATGTGAGGGGTGGGGCGTACAAATTATACTATTTAAATACACACACGTATACTCAGGTGTAATGTGGAGTATATCTGGAACTGACTTTTAAATAAAAATTTTCTAAACTTTTTGTCCAGCTTTTTGTTTTTATAATGTATTGAATTACATAACAGATCATATCAATGAAACACCGTTATCGAATTGTTTGCCTTCATCTGCTAGTGTAGTTAAATCATGTTCTTAACTTAGAAGATTAAATTGTACAGTTTTCAAGGATTAAGCTACTTTTCACCTCAAAGGGTAACTCCACTTGGTCATAATATGTGTGTGTGTCTGTGTGTATATATATATATATATTTACTCACATATTTTGGTGCTTTCAATTGCTAGTATTTTATTGATGACTTTTTTTTCTGTATTCAGGAGAGTTATTCAGGAAGGTCTATAATTTTCTATTGTAATATGTTTGTTATGTTTTTATATCAAGGTTTTATTGGATTCACAACATATATTCAGAGGTGGCCCTTCTTCCTCTGTTTTACAAAAAAAGTTGTGTAACATTGGTATGAATTAATTTCTTAACCTTCGCAGGATTCACCAGTGTAAACCTCTGAAATTTTTGTGGAGAAAGATTTTGATAATTAATACAATTTATTTAACAGATAAAAAGCTGTTAAGATTTTGTATTTAACTGCATGTTTATTGGTTTAACTTGAACTTTTCAAACAATTTGTCCATTTTTCCAAATTCCTGTTCACAAATTTATTGATATGAGTGTTTATACCATAAATTCATTATCAACTTCTAATGTTTTTAGCATATGTAGTAATCACACCTATTTCAATTCTAATACTAATATTTTTGTTTTACTTTATTTTATTTTATGTTTTTGAGAGGGAGTTTTGCCCTTGTTGCCCAGGCTGGAGTGTAATGGTGCAATCTTGGCTCACTGCAGCCTCCACCTCCTGGGTGCAAGGATTCTCCTGACTCAGCCTCCTAAGTAGCTGGGAATACAGACATGCACCACCACAGTCGGCTATTTTTCTTTCTTTCTTTCTTTCTTTCTTTCTTCTTCTTTTCTTTTCTTTTCTTTCTTTCTTTCTTTCTTTCTTTATTTTTTTTGGATTTTTAGAAGAGACAGGCTCTCACGATGTTGGCCAGGCTGGTCTTGAACTCCTGACCTCAGGTGATCCACTCGTCTTAGTCTCTCAAAGTGCTAGGATTACAGGTGTGAGCCATTGCGCCTGGCCTGATATTGATAATTCCAACTGTCTTAATGTTTCCTTTATGAATCTTATGGGAGTTTATCAATTTTAACAATCTTTTCAAGTAAATAAATTTTGTTTCATTAACTTTTCTGTTTTTATTCTATTTTGTTGGTTTCTTCTATTGTCATTGTTATTTCTTCTTCTGTTTATCATGGGGGTTAACTTGCTGATTTGTTCTAAAACTTTGTTGAGAAGCGATCTTAGCTATATATGTAAAATATATATAATATATATTTTTTCTTTTCTTGTCCTCACTTCCTCTGAGACCTTGGGCAAATTATGCAGATCATCCGTGTCTCAGTTTATTCTCTCATAAAATGAAGAATGCTGAATTGAGTAATGTTGCCATTAATTATATATCCATCTTCTATAAGCTTAAGATCTAATTGTGGTGGCCATTTTACCTTATGAATGAGAAAAGGGGCTTTGGAAATTAGATATAATAGCTTTGAGAATCTAGATCTAGCATAGTCGATTTTTTGTTGTACCTGCACCTGAAATTACCAGATAGAAATTATGGCACATAAAATCTCCACAGAAAAACTCCATCAACAACCAAAATATAAAAAAAAAATTAAAGGGGAAATTGACTTAAGTATGTTAACAGTTTCATATCAATGTGTCAGCAGGCTCCCTTTATCATTTCAAGAAAGAAATTTGCAGCAGAGTCCTAGTTTTCAATTTCAACATCTCTCCATTTGATTTTTAATTTAGGTTTCCACAGGAGAAGGAAAGTGTTGCCTGTGCTGAAATGATGCTCCCCACTTTCTTGTTCAGCTCAATCTTGCATTAGATCTTAGAAACCCGGGTTTTATATATTGGCCTTGGTCATGCAATCACCACAGATTCCTCAAATTTAAAGCAAAGTTAAGCTATAACTTTGCCGTAGCAAAGGGATAGAATCAGTTTCCTTCTTAGGCCATCAACACCTGCTGGGAATGAAAAAGCAATATAATTGATTTTCATTGCTATACACAGTGTGCCATTTTTGACTAAGTCATCTTTATCACCGTTGCTAGCTTAAAGATTCTATAATAAAGACTACAGTTTTGTGATTTACAGCATGCTTAATTTTTACACATACAACAGGGCACTTTACAAGTTTGTGCAACATATTGCAGAAATATAATCTGAAAGAAGTAAAGCCAACGTTCAATTTTTTAAAATCTTATATATTGTTATCCTTTTTTTACTAGCAAGAAGAGTTTCAATAATTCAGTATAAAATTTCTTTAGTACAGTATTTAGCAGGTTCAAATTTACTCTATTGAACTTAAAAATTTTAATTGACACATACATATACTATTAAAGTGATTATTCCAAAGTATAAACTGCAAAATTTACATTAATGTCAGAAGAGTACATTACAAGACAAATTTCTCTGAGTCCCTCATGTTTTTGCATGTATGGTGAGCAGAGCATTGACAGTTTTAGTTCTGGACCATATTTTTGAGAATATACATGTAGCAAACAGTCTTTGAAAACAAAAATAGTATCTCCCTGTGTAACAGAAGACAGGTTTGTTTACTGTCTGCAGCATTCACCTGAGCTGTTTGCATCGCCCCAAAGGGACTTAGGGGACAAAAAGAATGATACAAGTATGAAGCACATGCTGCTTGCTGTACCTTGTCTCTGATCCATGAATCTCGTGTCTTCTTCTAGTATTCATGAAACTGTGTCAGGATGAATTATTAGCTTAAAAGTAAAAAATAAAATTAGAACATTCATGTTCTTGACAATTTGAACTGATTTAATTTGGAAAATTAACCGTGTGAGTTATTAAAATGCAATTTAATTTGATAATGATCTCTAAATAAAATGTTTGCTATATAATCCAATGAAATACATAATTTAAGTGTTTACATATATTTTTTGGTTTGGAAATTGGAATGCTGCAGCATGGTATTACATAATAATACAAATAACCACATACATCTATGGAGGTGTTATCCAAGGAAGTCTGATAAATCTAAATGGCAAAACTTAATGATGTATCACTTAGTAATATATCTAGTCAAAGATAAAAATAGGCTTATTTTCAGCATTATGTATTTTTAAATGTTCTTAAAGAATACTTTTTCCAAATAAATCCGTGTGAGCTAAAACAATAAGACATTATAATTAATGTATTCATTAATTTGTTAAAATTCCCATTGAACACTGTGTATGTGCCAGGCATTGTGCTGCATGCTGAGACTAACACAGTGAACTAAACAGCATCTACCTGCATATATAAGGCCTTCGAGACAATTAACAAATAATCACACAAAATTTAAAAGTTAATGTAATTATATTAAAAATAGAATAA
Source organism: Papio anubis (assembly GCF_008728515.1). Classification (NCBI taxonomy): domain Eukaryota; kingdom Metazoa; phylum Chordata; class Mammalia; order Primates; family Cercopithecidae; genus Papio; species Papio anubis. Next base: position 27,840,810 of record NC_044978.1, read on the forward strand.
AATTATAGGTTAATATGATAAAATATACAAAAGGGACCTAATTTATGTTAGGCAACAGGAGATTCAATATAATATCACAAGGACGTAGAAGATATTCTGGAATGTATATACCAGGCAACAGGTATGAAAACTGCAATTTGGAAGACTGTGGCTAGTTGAAAGATTTGACAGAGACCACTTTGGGTGGAGCCTACTTTCAGGAGAAAAGTCTAGGGAGTCATCAGATATGTTTTTTAATGTGAAATTTAAAACTCTCATATGACATTTCTATTATTACACCACATATACTCTCTTCTCCTTCAAACATTAAGCTGAGGTGTAAAATATTTTTATAGATATTTACATTATTGTGGATTATACTACATTTACTCTAGAAACCTATTATATTATTTTTAAAGATTCATAGTCATGATTTTTCTTCATCATTTTTTGTAATTTTAGAAATGTGTGGAAAATTTCCAAACTATGAAATATAACTTATTTACAATTACTCTTTTTACACATTTTTCTTAACAAAGAAGGTTTCTGAGCCTGTTTATTTCCCCCCCCAAAAAAAGACAATTAAAAAATAGTCTTTTCATGTGGAAGCAAGAATATCCACTTTCACTTATAAAAGAACTCCAGAACATCTTAAATTTACCGGTCACATTAAAGAAAACATGTTGACCATTGGGATTGAGGTGAACTGTTAGAAGCAATTATCAAATGTTACCCCTTGTTACTTTAACAAGTTTATTCCCATTGAGAAATTTCTAATATATGCAAATTAGATGTGCTGATATACAAGTTATTCATTCCTTATGATTAAGAGTCTTCTGCTTCACATTTTATTGTAATTTACAAAGCATTTTCCAAAATATCATTTAATTTACTCCTGATACCTACTTGTGAGGTAGAGTGAGCAGATGTTTTCATTTCCATTGGGCATATTTGGAAATTGAAGCTTAGAAAAAGGAAATAAACTGCTCCAATTTTTAAAAATGGGTCAGTATCGAAGCTGAGTTTCAGATTCAAGTATTTTCAAATACTTGATAACCTAAAAGTTTATATTTAAATTGTTATAAAGGTAACAAAAGCAACAACGACAATTCTTTAAGAAGCACAGTATTCTTTGGGAGACCGAGGCGGGCGGATCACGAGGTCAGGAGATAGAGACAACCTGGCTAATACGGTGAAAACCCGTCTCTATTAAAAACACACACACAAAATTAGCCGGACATGGTGGTGGGTGCCTGTAGTCCCAGCTACTCTGGAGGCTGAGGCAGGAGAGTGGCGTGAACCAGAGAGGCGGAGCTTGCAGTGAGACGAGATTGTGCCACTGCACTCCAGCCTGGGCAACAGAGCAAGATTCTGTCTCAAAAAAAAAAAAAAAAAAAAGCACAGTATTGATGGAAAAAACATTATGCATTATGCACATATGCACATGTGGTTATATAATGTCATCCACTATAGCTTAAGGCAGCATAAAGAATAAGAAAATAAACATTTAATGATGACAAATATTCAGCATCCAGTGAATACCATAGATAACTTTTGTTTGACATAAGCATATATTGAACTGGTGAGTTGACTGATTTAAGATTAGAAGCGGCACAAGAACCAGCTTTCTTTATTCAGGTTTTCAAAACCAATTATATCTTTCTCTCTGTTATTAGTTAAAAGAAAATTATCCATTCCCGTAGGACATCTGAAAATATAGCCACGCAGTCTTCATTAGTGACCAGTAAAGAACAGGTGCCCAATAAACATTTTCTGACAAAAAGCAAATTGTGTTAGAGAAAGTTTTTAATACTCTACATTTTTTAAACTTTTAGATATTTTTATCTCGAGACAGATAACATAAAGATGAAAAGAAGCCATAGTTTTATAGTATGATATATATTTCAGCTGTCATGTGTTGCAATTAGCAAAGCAAAACTCCCAATTCTCTCCTGACTTAAAAATGGCAGCTGGGTCAACAACAGCAGTATCATCTAGCTGCACGCAGAAAAAAAGAATTGTAAAATTTAGCAATATATTGCTCATATATAACATATTTATGGACTAATCATCACATCTTAAGATTTTTTTCTCTACATTTTCATAATAATGGAGAACATGGATAGTACAGTTTTCTGCAGCTGTTTATCATTGTTACCTAATTGACAGTCATCAAACTCATTATATGACTAATAACTTGTGGGTTAGCACACTCTTTGTGAAACCAACTGTCAGTATGTATACATTATTGAGTTATCACCTTTTTTGTTGTAAAACATTTCTGAATAACCTTCAAATCATTTCATTTAACTCTTGCAACCTCTCTTAATGAGGAAATTGAATAGTGTTACTTCAACTCTTATTTTTTAACCAATTATGTCATTTAGTGGACTCAACTTTTATAAAGTTTTAAATATAAATTTTTATCTCTTCCCATATAACCCTAAAAGTTTATGGTACATGATATTCTGTATTTTGCTTGTAATGCAATTTAGATTCACAATCTTCCATTGCTGGTATGAAGAAAAATGGTCTCCAGATATTCAGAAATCCAACTGACCATCTCATATTAGAATCTTAGGTTTTGGTTCTTAATTCAATTTTCCAATGCAATGACTCCTGTGAATTGCTCTGAACATTATTTCTTAAGAAAACGAAACAAAATTTAATACAAAACTAACTTTTAAAAAGTGATCAAGTGAGAAAGAAAACTCAGCTCAAGGTAAAAAATGTACATTAGTTTTTGCTACATACATGACACATTACTTCAAAATTTAGTGATTTAAAATCACAGATAATCGAGCCGGGCGTGGTGGCTCATGCCTGTAATCCCAGCACTTTGGGAGGCTGAGGCGGGCAGATCACGAGGTCAGGAGACTGAGACCATCCTGGCCAAAGTGGTGAAACGTCATCTCTATTAAAATAAAAAAAAAAAAAATACACCTGTAGTCCCAGCTACTCGGGAGGCTGAGGCCAGGGAAGCACCTGAAGCCAGAAGGCAGAGGTTACAGTGAATCGGGATCGCGCCACTGCACTCCAGCCTGGTGTCAGAGTGAGACTCCGTCAAAAAAAAAAAAAACAAAAAACAAACAAACAAAAAAAACACAGATAATCATTATTTCTGGAAAATTTAGGGGTCAGCTTGGAGGTTCTGCTGATCTGGATTGAACTTCACTGATCTTGGCCGGGTTTACTCATTTACTCATTCCTAAACTGATGGGTAACCTATGAGCCAGCTAGTCTTGGATGGCCTCAGCTGAGATACCTTTGCTGTACTCCACGTGGTTTCTCATCTTTCGGTAAGCTAGTCTGAATTGATTTTCATGTTGATGGCAATCGTCCAAGAGAGAGCAGGCCATGTCATGCAATAATAGAACAAGGAGAAATGCACACTTTTCTTTTTCCAAGTCTCTGCTTGCATTACATTTGCTAATACCACTTTAGCCAGATAAATTAACACAGCACAGCACATAGTCAAAAAAAAAAAAAAAAAAAAAGACCGGAAAGTTACAGAACAAATGACATGGTTTAGAAAAGCAATTAAGACCATCAATGAAATCAGTCTACCACAAAAGGTAATTCATTTGTTCACAACACTGTTGAAAAGACTTATCTTTGAAGACAGGAAATGATTCTCCACTGAAGGGTGAAGACATTTCAATTTTCAGTTATTTGGGGAAGAGTTGGATCTCCAATGAGTAACTTTCATGCAAGGACAAGAACTTAGAAATGAAATAGAGGTTACTTGGTTTTTTATCATAAACTAATTAATAATCTTGGAGGCAGTTTCCTCATAGCATTTATTATGGCAATTGTGTTCATGTACAGGCAAACTGAGAAACTCTAAGATGTTTTTGGAAAAAAAAAATTTTGAAAGCTTGCAAATGTTAACTTCCACAATAGATATTCTCTTCAATTTTTTTTAACAAACATGTATTTAAGATCTACATATCTTTAGGGCCTAGAAATAAAATTATAGGCAATTAAATCATTGCAATTAAATAGACAATTACACCATAAAGAAATAAGTATATCACTATGGCTCAGTTCATGGATACTGTGGAAGGCTATGTGCTATGGCATGTTTTACTTTACAAGTTTTTATTTAAGTATAAAAACAATACAGTCATATGAATAAATGAATTTTCACAAATTGAAAACACTCATGTAACCAGCTCTGGCATACTTCTGAATTTATTTTCTGTATGCTAATCCCTTTTCTGTCCCCTTCTTATTGGTGGATGAGTAGGATATAAAATGAGTACAGAGCAAAACATGTGGCCTGCAGTAAACCACATAGTTGACCATTCGTTTTCTTAACTTGGCATTTTCCCTGCCATGTACTGAAAATTTAGGTACTGGTTATAATGCATTGCCTCTATTCTCTAAATCACCTTGAAATAACTCCTATACAGTAATATGTAAGCATAGATTCTGTAAATATTTCACCTATTTAACCATGGATGAGGAAAGGAGTTTCTCTTTCTGGTTCTGCTGTGTTCTTTTAGGCAGGCTCCCACACTGTGTGCAACTTCCTCAATGCTCAGGGTTTCCCAGTGAAGGGTTTCCAACGGGGCTTCTCCCATTAAAAATGTCCTCCTGTACCACCTTGGGTGGTTTTGTAACCCCAGTGACTTTCTCTACTGTCCAGTGAGTCATAGATATGCCCACTCTCATCAAGGAAGCCTGGATCTCAATAGTGCTGGAGAAGAGCCTGTTCCTTGGGAGTTCTATGTCATTCCAAGGGGTGGTGGTTTGCTGTATATCTGTTATTTTTATATTTTTTAGACTACCCTTTACTCTTTAGTAGATAATTTTCCATTATTCCAACTCTCTGTTATAGTTAATAATTTATTTTTATTTAAAATTTTTATGTTCCAGTTACTGTGTGATTTTTATCTTCTGATTGATTGGTTCCTAAATGATGTGCTTGCTTTACTCAGGGCCCCGAGTTCTTCTGATTCAAAACTGATGATCCATGATAACAGTGCTAAGAGTAGGTTTTTGCATGATAATATATTTATAATTTATTCCATGACCCTTAAAATATCTATTAAGAGAACTGAATATTAAAATCAACCCAATAACATGTTGAAAAGATGATTATCAAAATGAACATTGAAGCTAAGAAGCAAATACTATAAAAAATGAGAAATTAAATTATTGGAGCACAAATATCAAGAGTTTGTTAGTTTTATGATTTGAAGGTATAATGACATCAGAATCTGATTATTTTTAAAATTGCATTTATTTGTTATTGATCTATTCCTGTACAATTAATTAATTGATTGACTAGTTTTTACGAAGGCTATAGATGACCGAGTGTTCCAATTTCCCTTAGCCAGGTAAAAAATACATTATACTGGAGAACTGACATTGTTGTCCCACATAGTGATTTTTTGTGGCATATCATTGCTTCTTCTAAATTATAAGCAATATTTTTCAGGTATGTTGACACCTTTGCTTTGGTTATTGTCTGGGAGACATTCTATCTTTTGAACATGATTCTGAATTCTCTGCGTCATCCATGTTGTGTATATCGCACAATCTAAGTGCAGTTCTCTCATTCTTCTCTACACTGAAAAATACTTTAAAAAACAAAGGTATTATCTTAGCTTGAGCTGCGTAACAAAATAACATAGACTTGGTGCCTTTAATAACAGGTCTTTATTTTAGACTTGGTGCCTTTAATAACAGGTCTTTATTTTCTCTCAGTTCAGTAGGCTGGAAATCTTAGATTAGGGTGCCATCATATTAAGATTCTGGGGAGGGTTCTTTTCCTGGATGGCAGAAAGCCACCTTTTCTTTGTTTTTTCACATGGCCTTTCCTTGGTGCTTGCAAGTAGAGAAAAAGAGAGAAAGAGAGAGCTCTTCCTCTTGTTATAAAGCCACTACCAATCCTATCCGATTGGGACCTCATCCTTATTTTTAAACGTAATGCTATTGTGTACTTAATAAACTATCATATAGTGCAAACATAACTTTTTATATTCACTAGGAAACCAAAAAAAAAATTGTATGGATCTCTTTATTACCATATTCACTTGATTGCAGTGGTCTGGAACTGCACCTGCAATAACTCCAAGGTACGCCAATGTGTGTGTGTATAATTACTATTTATTTTCATATACTATTCCACATGAAGTGACATGTCAGCTCCTTAGAACTCTGTACCCTCAAATACTTCTCTCATCTTTTTTCCTGTTGTTGTTATGCATTTTACTTTCCCATTGATACAGGTACACAACTACCTTTTTTTTGTTTAATATAGTAAATTATAAATATACCAAAAAGTGAAGTTGTTATTTATTTGTACACATCCAACTTTCTTTCTGGTATTACATTCCTTCTTCCTGAAGGGTTTCCTGTGGGATTTTTTACAATGCAGATTTGCTGTTAATGAATTATCAGTTTTTGGCTGAACAAAATTTTATTTTCCCTCATACTACAAAGGTCCTTTTGCTGTATATGACATTCTGGACTGACAGTTCCTTAATTCCCCCCATCCCTGCTTCATCCATACACTAGCAGTTTAAAGATGTCAGTCTTTATTGTCTTATGACTTTTGTAACTTCTGATAAGAAGCCTGTTGCAATTTTTACATTTGCCCTTCTGTATGTAATGTGTGTCTTTTTTCTGGAAATCAAACATTTCTCTTTATCTTTGGTCCTCTGTAGTATAAATATATTTCTGGCTTTTTAAAATATTAATTTTTTTAAAGAAAATTCTTGACCATTCCTTATCAAGAATTTCTCATCTCTAATCTCAAATATTCTAATCTCTATTCTTCCTCTTTTGGTGATTCCCATTGTACTTATTTTAGACTGATATTGACTGATTTATTTTGGATACCCGGTTCTATTATTTCCCACTAATTTGCCCTTTATGTTTTAATTTCAATAATGTCCATTCACTTATATTCAGGTTCACTGAGTCTTTTCTTCAATGTGTCAGGACTACTGATAAGTCTTCCAACAGTATTAATGCATTAATCCTCTGTGTGTGTGTGTGTGTGTGTGTGTATGTGTATATGTGTGTGTGTGCACATGCTTTTTTATTTCTTTTTTTTTTTCTGTGTGTGTGTGTCTTATTTATTTATAGCATGTCTTTGAACACTTTTTTGCTTTTTCCATTTTTCTGCTAACATTACCCATCCATTCATGGATTTCTTCAGGCCTTTCCGTTGGAAATATTAACATATTAATAATAGTTATTTTAAATGCACTTTCTAATCTTTTTCAACAATAGGATTATATTTGAGATTAGTTCCATTGATTGTTTTGTCTCTTAACAGCCTATTATTTTTTCTCTCTATTTTGTGTATCTCATAATTTTTAGTTGAAATGTACATACTCTGTGCAAGGTAGAGGTGACCAAGTTTAAAGTGTTTATGCCTGGAAGTAGGCATGCCTCTTTTTCTGGGAGATCTTTATTGAGAAGCTAAGCTTGTTTTAGTTTTATTAGCCACTATGATTACAATGTACTTACTCCTTTAGTGTTACTTTGTGCTTGTGGTGGGAGCTGTATTGATTGATCAAATTCTTCATTGTGCCTGGTCCATCCTCTGTTTTAAGTGTTCCCTGTGAGCCTGCACCCAAGAGAGGTTGTTTCTCATGCTCTTGTCCCTCTACCAGCAGTAGTTTGCTGTTGCTTGTTTGTTGGTTCTTTGCAAGCATGGGTGGTGCAGGACAAGGGGGTATTATACATTTTTTCACTCAGTATCAACCTTAGGTAGTTATATGCCTCTAAGCCTTTTGAGCAGAATTTTCTCAGTGTTCCTACTTTGTTCATGTTGGTAAGGGTTTTTTTTGTTGTTGTTTTGTTTTGTTTTGTTTTAGTTTTCTGGAACGAGGAGGGTCTTTCTCTTTTTTTAAAACTCAGTGGGTTTTCACCTGTGTTTTGAAAGGGACAGGATTGACTGCCTTTTTTTTTTTATTTTTTTAAGCGGTTGAATACTTTATGTCACTAAATGCAGGTAAGAATTCTTTTTTCGTTTTGTTTTGTTTTGTTTTGTTTCTCACCTCAGCATCAGCTGTTACTCAACACCAGGCCTGTATCATGAGGAATGCCTCTCTTGCCCCCAGTCTTTCTGAAGAGAAAATTGCAAGGTCTATTAAGAAGAGACTGCAAAAGTGACTGTCCTCTATGTCTGTGCTCCCAGGGTTTTATACTCTTACAACTTGTGCAAGTTCAGCTTTTAAGCTATTTTTAAAAAATTCGTTGTTTTTTTTTGTGCCTACTTGCATGGTGCCTTGTTTTCTTCCAGTGCCCTACTGTAGGTGGATAATTGCTGGTGTCTTGTCTCTTTTTAGAGGCTCCAGGGTTCCTTGAATTTGGGGATAGTTAGTTGATCTGCAAATTTAGCACTCAGATGGATTCCAGAAAGAAATTATTATGTAGATTATTTAGCTTCATCTCATTGTCTGGATAGAAACTCTTTCCATTTATATACCAAGATAAGGCCAGAACTCTGGAATCTGTATTCGTTTACTAATGATACAAGAGTTACCAGGATTTTAGGTTCTTTGAGCCATTCGGTTAAGAATATTTTTGATGAAACCAAAATAAAAGTGTTCTCGCTTTCAAAACATGGCAAAATATAGTTTAAAACCTAAATGAGATTTTTTTGCATTAATTTTTAAGAAGTACAATCTAAGTTGATTTAGGAAACAAGAAACTGGGATATTCTGCATATACATAGGGGAAGCTGTTCACTTTGAGATACTTATGTAAAGCTTACTTTGATTTTTTTACTAACTCAGTTTTTTTGCATTTCAGTATTATACAAAGGGTTTATGTAGGTCCCTTACAATTAAAAAAATGATACATCTAGATTTTACGACCATTTAGAAAATATGCCCTTACCAATGAATCTGAAGCCTCCTATAGGCTTCTCTTCATTATACTCTCCTTCTTCTCCTGTGCATATGACTCCTACTGTGAATTATATGTTAACCCTTTTTTTGCTGCTCTTCATCTTTTTACCATAAATGTATATATCCCTAAGACATACAGTTTATTTTTTACTATTTTTGGATGTTACATAAATGGAGGCATACTGTTTGTGTGTGTGTGTGTTTAGTGACATTGTGTTTGGGGATTCATTCATATTGATGTCTCTAGCTATGTAAATATGGAATTTCAGAGCGTGAAATGTAGAGCTAAATGACCTAGTTTTGAATTTTGTGCTGTGAACTTAACCTTCATAGGGAAGTTACTTAAACTTTCTGAAATTTGTTTCTTTATGTATAAACTATGGTAGTGTCAATACGTAAATAATATAGATAGGAATGATTCAAGGTTATATGGGTCATCTTGAATTTTTTTTTTTTATTATTATACTTTAAGTTGTGGAGTACATGTGCACAATGTCCCCTACATTTTGGAGAAAGAATACAAATTATAAATAACAGTTAGCTATGTAAATGGATATTTACTTCCAAAGAGGAAAGAAATTACAGCAAATCATAAATGTATTTGCAAATTTTACAGAAATATATGGCCATGTACACACATTGCAAAGCTACTATCAGATCTTTGGAATGGGCTTGTCCAAATGAGGAGCTCTTAATAAACTTGGACGTTATTAGCTTCATGGCAAATCTGACTCTGCATATATTTAAAACACTTGGAATAGTGGTTTTGTAAAAGCAGTGTTATTATTCACCATGATTGTGTTGTGTGATTAATCTGTTATACTTGGGAGTTATTTCCAGATTTTTATTATTAAAATGGATGCTATAAACATTACTATAGCAAAACTTATGTGTGTACATTCTTATGTCTGAGTTGTAGAATATGCTCATATTTGAGTTTATATTTTACAGACTGGTTTTGCCAATTTACAATTTCACTATGAGTTTATGCGACTTTCCATTGCTCTACATGTCAGTCAGCACTTGGGATTAGGCATTTTAGTTTTGTAAATCTAATAGATGTTTAAATGGCATCCTTGTTGTTGCAGTAATTTAATTGTAATATTAGTAGTGATACCGAACATCTTTTTACAAATATAAGTGATATTTGTGATTTCGTTTTCAGGACATGACTTTTCACATCTTCATTTTTCTATTGAATTGTCAGTCTTTTGTTTTTCCCTTTATCAGTCACAGATAATGGGTTGCTTTGTCCAATTATGGCTTGTATTTTCATTGCTTTGATAATGTAATTTTACAAATAAGAATTCCTAATTCTGACATAGTTTAATTTGTAAACTACTTTTAAAATGATTTCATTTTGTCTCTCAATTTAAAATGTCATCCAATATCCAAATACCTGAGATTATAAAGATATTTTCTTACATTTTATATGAAAATATTTGAAGTTCTGTCTTTTGCATATTTGTACTGTTTCCTTTGCTCTTGATTTTTGTGTGTGCTGTGAGGTAGAAGTCCAGTTGAGAATTTTCTGTATGGCTAAACTTATCTAGTTGCTTCAGCCCTGTATACTTAATAGACTAATCTTTCTCTGCTAATTTGCCATGCTGTGTCTGTCACATATCATAAATGTGGCATGGCTATCTATCTGTCATCTATATACTTGTCATTTATCTATTTCTTGGGACAGAGAAAGAAGAGAGACCTGAGAATATTGGTTGTTTCCAGAGACGCTTTATCTGAATACACCACTTCATCTTAGTTTTAATCTTGTAGATGAGTCTTGATATATACTAGAGAGAAGTCATCTTTGTTTTCTCTTTCTGTTTCAGGATTGTCTTGGCTTTTCATGCTCTATTACACTGTCTTACAAATCTAAATCAACTTACGATTTCCTCAAAAAATGTGTTTTTTGTTTGTTTGTTTGTTTTGAGACGGGGTCTAACTCTGTCACTGAGGCTGGAGTGCAATAGAGCAATTTTGACTCACTGCAACATCTGCCTTCCAGGTTCAAGCTATTCTCCTGTCTCAGCCTCCCAAGTAGCTGTGATTACAGGTGCATACCACCACACCTGGCTAATTTTTGTATTTTTAGTAGAAACGGAGTTCTGCCATGCTGGCCAGGCTGGTCTCAAACTCCTGACCTCAGTTGATCTACCCACCGAGGCCTCCCTAAGTGCTGGGATTACAGCCATGAGCTACTGTGCCCAGACAACATGTTGATTTTTATCAATTGAAGTTGTGTTGAAATTTTGGATTAATTTAGTAATAATTGATACCTTTAAAATATTGAGTTCTAGTCATGTTTTCCACTGAGTAAGATATTCTTTAATACCTTTCAGTAAACTATTATCATGTTCTCAATGAATATTGTTCATGTTGTATGTTGTATTTGTGAACTTTTTGTGATTTCATAGCAATTGTTACAAATCCTACTATTCTCATTTTGCCTACTCTACTTTCCTTTACCTTCTCCACGCTAGAATTTGAGGGACACCTCTTACCCACTTTGTGTAGCTTTTCATAACCTATGAGCACTCCATAACCTATTGCACTGGGTCTACATATTGTACAAGTGTCTACTCAGGACAACTGCCATAGGCTTCTTCTGCTTGTCTTCTTTTTATTCTAACAAGAGAAATACCTGCAGGTCATTTTACTCCATTCAAAACTCTTTCAAGAGTGACTGTAGAAACTTCTATATTTCTAGGACCCTTTTACTTTTAACAAATTACATTGTATTCCAAACCGCATTTATAAGACTTCATGAAACTTGACAACCATTTAGAACTTGTAGGCGTTTTCATTAAAGTTTCCCTTTTCCCTGATTATTCTGAGAGGTAGTTATTCCTAAATTATTATACTAACAGTAAGGAATTCTGAAAACTGTGGTCAAGAAGAGAACATATCAATTAATTTGAAGATATTAGAACCTTTTTGCAGGATTATTTTCTTAAGTTTAAAAAATAAAATTAATTATTTTACATTTATTATCTAATAATATTTTTACACAAAGTTCTCATCATTTTGGTTTTGCTTTTCATACCAGAGAATGCAGCTGTTTTATTTTCATTTACTTAATAATTTTAAGCAATAGTTTCAATCCATGTTGGTTGACATTTCTTTTCTATTGCATCTTTTTAAATTGATTCATGAAACAATTTACTTTAAGGAAAAGAGTTTTTAAAATGATGTATTTACCAAATTAAATGTATTTTATTTATTATATCACAGTGTTGTTTACTGATTCTATGTTAAGCATGTTAGTAAATAGGTTACTGAGAAAAATCCGTAGTTTCTAGAAAATCTTATCTACTGTGAGATAATACTACACTAGTCAATCTCAATATGTAGAAGTTTGCTTAAATTTATTTTATTGTTATTTTATGAAAATACATTTTGTTTACATAAAAAGCTAGGAAAATAGCTTTTACGGTATTGCAAAGTAAACGCATGTACTAGAAAACTCAGAATTTGAAACGAAGTTACTTTAATGTCAGTGTATATCAAAACATGTATTTTATACAGAAAACTGTATTTAAAGTGCAAATAATATTGGTAGCATACAATTTAGAACTATAAGGAGGAACATAATATGAAAAAGAAAGTGGGCTAACATTTAAAATTTATCATTTTATAACAGATGAAACATCTTTTAGATTGAAGCAATCTAAACAATATGATTAAAAACATGTGGTTAAATACAGGCCTGAAATTCAGCTGTTATGTATTGATATAATCAATACCTGGTTTTTACTGCCTTGTACATTCTGATTAACCAGTGCTCATCATCTATAGGTTGTTAAATGTTTTGTTATTCTTACATAATTGATTATAATCAATTGGTAGTCACCATAAAAATTTTCACAATTTTACATACGTGCTACAGGTGTTCTTTTTTCCAAAGTTCCCATTTACACTACCTTGAAAAATATATAAGCAATCAACTCAACAAAATAAATGATTTTGTGTTTTTTTTCCTATAAACTCTTTCCAGACATCAATGCCTTAAGGCAACTCTGTAATGGTGTAGAAGCTCATAAAGATTTAATCGCTGAGGAAATATTTATGGAGTGTCTATTGGCAGTCAGATTATAAAGGTGTAACAAGGGTTCGGAATAAGTGGAAGATTTTGTCCCTGAATTCACGTTGTCTGTTCTAAGGCTATAACTCTCAACTATGGCTGAACCTCCACATCACACATTTGTTTTGATCTATTTAAGATTAGAAAACTGCTGAGAAAATAAAAGATCAGAAATGCTGTATCAGAATGGAGGTAAAGAGTAGGTTTGATATGTCTTTATACATGTAACAAAACTCAAAGTACAAATTTGAGGCTTGGCTAAAGTTAATGGAGAATCTAAAAAAAAGAGAATGTGTTAAGAATTATATAAAAAGAACAGCTAAATTCTTCAGTCTGTTTGGATGCTAATATGAGACCCCTCACCTTGTTTGGTGACCACAACCGAGTTATTCAACAGCAGTATATTTTAGTTTTCTTATCTGCAAAATGGGATTAATAATGGGGCCTTTTTGACAAAGTTGTTTAAATGATAAAATTTCATGTTTCGTTTAAATTGTTCAGCATAGCACTCGACATATTTACATGCTCAATAAATATTTACTATTTATTTTAAATAGACTGAAATATAGTGTTTTATTTTAAATATATTGAAAAGATATACGCTTTATTCAAACTGATAAGAGGATATTAAAGTCTAGCTCATTCAAAAAGCTGCCTGAAAAGGTGTTTATAAAATTGTGTATTAAAGAAAACTTTGGCTGGAATATTTTAATTCCATTTAGAGGAAAGAGATAAAAATATGAACAAACAAATATAGCTTAGAAATGGTCATGGTAATTTAGATATGCTGTTTTAGAAAGAAGAGCAGTGTAACTAAAAGAGATTTGGTGTTATGGAATAACACAGATTTCAATAAAACACCTTGAAAGTTGTAGTCTTGGATAATTTTTACACCATTGGGTGAAGGAATCTTGATTATACTAGAAAGGGAAAGACTGTACTCTCTAGGTAGCTCTATAGGACATACGGAAAAGTTGTTTATTTCAGGTTTTCAATAAATTTTAAAAGAATTATCTGAAAATACACATTAAAATATTAATATACAGTTTGGCATATTTGAACATAAACATAATCACAAATACCATCCACATATATTCAGAATTTTCACTATTGTTTTAAATTATTCTTCTCCAGTGAACTAATTCTTTGTTGTGATCCAGTCTCCATGATATTTTCTGGTTGTAATGAGTTTTACACTTTCTTGCCCTGCATTTATGTCTATGTTATGCAGACTAGATATCGTGCTATTATATTTCTAGTCATCAATAATTATTTTTTTGCTCAAAATCTTTCTAAAAATACTCGACTCTAATCTTTCTCAACTAATTTATACGAAAGTCTGGCATTCCCCCATTATACTCTACAACATGTCAAATATCTGCTTACTGTTCACGTGGGGTACAGTCTTTTGTCTTTTCATTTAGCATTTCAGTTCCCTAACAGTGTTCTGTCTGTATGACCCCTGTTTTTAATGGTAGCCTGTGGTGAAAGCTGGAGTTATATTGTGAAATTTGTATCAATAGTTACTTTTTGTGGAGGTTCAAGCTCCAAATCCTCTCCGATTGTGTAGCTCATAAGGCTTTCCCTCATTAAATCAGTGAGAGTAGCACCATGACAGTTTCCTCTGGGAGTTGTAGAAATGTGGTATGATTGATCTTATATAATATGATATTGAGGATTTATATTTTATTGAGAGTTATGAAGGTTTATTCAGTTAAACCATATGACAGCCAGAGTGTACAATATGTTTCCCCTTCCCTCCTTTTCCTCCCCTTCTGCCTCCCCTCTCCTCATCCCTTCTTCTTTGACTCCTCCTCCTCCTTCTCCTCTTCTCCCGTTTATCTTTCTCTCTTTCTCTTCTCTGATCTTTTTTTCCTTGTCAGAAGATTTTTATCATTTTCAAGGCCAGATTCAGTAGCTCCATAATCATTTTCTTGTTTTCAATAAATCTGTAGTGTGTGTCAGTTTGAGGGAAGCTATTTTTAACAGAAATTCACCTAGCATAAATATAGGTAAACTCAGAAATTATATCAGATATGGTTTTGGAGTACTATCATGTGAACTTTGGTAAGTCAGTGGATACTATCATATTTTAAAGATATAAATATTTTTTAAAAATCACATTTCAGAGGGAAAACAGTTTCTTTACCAAAAGATACTGAATGAAGTGAAGATAAATGCTCACTTTTTATTGATAAATATTGTATATAACATTTAAAACTGAGCAACACATTAAAAATTTAGAAATAAACATGAAAAATTCTAAATCCAAAATTAAAATTGGGAAGAGGCAATGAACAAAAAACTCTTAGAAAGTAAATCCTCAGAGTAAATATCTGGGAAAAAAATCTTTAAGACTATTTATAGTAAAGTATATTCAAAATTTGCCAATCACATCTTAAAAAGCTGGAGAGGATGTGGAGAAATAGGAACGCTTTTACACTGTTGGTGGGAATGTAAATTAGTTCAACCATTGTGGAAGACAGTGTGGTGATTCCTCAAGGATCGAGAATGAGAAATACCATTTGACCCAGCAATGCCATTACTGGGTATATACCCAAAGGATTATAAATCATGCTACTATAAAGACACGTGCTCACGTATGTTTATTGCGGCACTATTCACAATAGCAAAGGCTTGGAACCAACCCAAATGCCCATCATTGATAGACTGGATAAAGAAAAGTGGCACATATACGCCATGGAATACTGTGCAGCCATAAAAAAGAAAGAGTTCATGTCCTTTGCAGGGACATGGATAAAGCTGGAAACCATCATTTTCAGCAAACAAACACAAGAACAGAGAACCAAACACCGCATGTTCTCACTCATAAGTGGGAGCTGAACAATAAAACACATGGACACAGGGTGGGGAACATCACACATTGGGGTCTGTCGGGGATTGGAGGTCTAGGGGAGGGATAGCATTAGGAGAAACACCTAATGTAGATGACGGGTTGATGTGTGCAGCAAACCACCATGGCACTGTATACCTATGTAACAAATCTGCGCATTCTGCATGGTATGTATCCCAGAACTTAAAGCATAATAATAATAATAATAATAATAATAATAAAAAGAATTTTCTGTACCAGCACCTCATATCCTCATTCTCTGCAGCTGAGAAAAGGGGTTGAATACAGGGGGGTTGACATGTTTTACAATGTTGTCTTTTGACTCAAACTTCAGCGTATCTACCCAGCCTTTCTTCTATGGGCACATGCACTCTCACTACATTTCCAGCCTTTTTTCTTCAAATCTGGTAGTATATTTTACCTTTTTTGTTTTGAGCATTTTTTTCTCAAATTTCCTCTTTGTTCTCTCTTCCTGTTTTTATCCCCGAGTTCAACTTATGATTGACAAGGAAGGCAGTGTGTTGTGGGAGCATGAAACACAGACTCTGGAGTAAGCCTACCTGGTTTCCAATCCTAGCTCTGCTAATTAGAGGCCAAGCGGAACTAGTAGCTTACTTGACATCTTAGCATCCCTGGCTATAAAGTGGGAGAATATTACTAGATCTTATTTTATAGGTTTAATATACAGATGAAATGTGTCCATTTTTGTGAAGTGTTTACAGTAATGTCTGGCATACTGATAACTGCTTTATAAATAAAGATTAAATGCATTGAGTTTTGTCTCGATAATTTGTGGTTAACTAGCTTTCTGTTGCTGATAGCAATGTTTTGGAATGCAAAAGTGTTTCTTCTTCATATAAATACGTCAATTATTCTTTCTTTTTTGATTTCTAATTTTTTTCATACTCAGTGAAGATTTCATTAACTAAGAATATATATAGTTTTATTATGGCATGGTTTTTTTTGTATTTAAGTATTTCATATAGATTTTATTTTAACAACAGCTTTACCCTGCTATTCTCCACAAACCATAAAATTAACCCATTCAAAGTGTGCAATTCAGTGTTTTCTACTATATTAGCAAAATTGTGCAGCCATCATGGCTGTCAAAGTTTAGAATATTTTTATCCCTCCAAAAAGGACTTCAGACTTATTAGCAGGTATTTCCCCCTCCCCCATCCCCTCAGTCCCTGGTTACCACAAATCTGTATTCTATGTCTATGGATGTGGTCATTCAGGACATGTCATATAATCAGACTCAGACAATTTGTGGCTTTTTGTGTCTGGCTTCTTTCACTTAGAATATTAATTTCAAGATTCATACAAAGGCCCTAAGGCTGAAAAGAAAGGTTTATTCATGTTGCAGTATATATCAGTACTTTATTCCTTTTTATTGTCAAATAATCTATACTCCATTGTATAGATATACTACATTTTATTTATCCATTCATCCATTGATAGACATTTGGGTTGTTTTCACTTTTTGCCTTTTATGAGTAATATAGCTATGCACATTTGCATACAGAAAGTATCAGACATGTTTTCAGTTCTTTTGGGTATGTACATAGGAATGAATTGCTAGTCCTAGGTAACTTAGTTTAGCTTTTTGAGGAGTGACCAAACTGTTATCCAAAGCAGAGGCACCATTTAATATTCTCACTAGCAATGTGTGAAGGTTCCAAATTTTCCACATCCTCTCCAACATCTGCAATTGTCTCTTTTTTATTTTAACCAATGTAGAGCATATGAAGTAGTATCTCACTGAGGTTTTTATTTGCATATCCTTAGTGACTAGTAATGCTGAACGTGCTTTCATGTGCTTATTGTTCATTTGTAAATCTTTTGAGAAATGTTCGTTTGAATCCTCTGCCCGTTATTTTAACTAGACTATTTGTTTTATTTTGTTTTGTTTTGAGACAGAGTTTGACTCTGTCACCCAGGCTGGAGTGCAGTGGAACGATTTCGGCTCACTGCAACCTCTACCTCTTGGGTTCAAGCAATTCTTGTGCCTCAACCTGCTGAGTAGCTGGGATTATAGGCATGTGCCACCATGCCCAGCTAATTTTTGTATTTTTAGTAGAGACGGGGTTTCCCCATGTTGGCTGGCTGGTCTCGAACTCCTGACCTCAGGTGATCTGCCTGCCTTGGCCCCCCAAAGTGTTGGGATTACAGGTGTGAGCTACCATACCGAGCCTATTTGCTTTTTGATTGTTGAATTGTAATTACTCTTTATATATTCTGAATAGAAGATCCTTATCAGATAAATTTTCTTCAAATATTTCCTCTTTTCTACAGGGTATCTCTTTACTTTCTTCATGTCTTTTGAGCAGCAAAAATTTTTAATTTTTGTAAAGCTGAATTTACCTATTTTTCTTTGGTATGTTGTGTGTGGCTGTTGAGATTCACTCTTAGTGGTGAGCTAACTATTGAACAGGGATTTAATTAAATGCCTTGCATCAGTAAGTCTCCCAGGCTTTGCTGAGGTTCTCTATCTCTGTTTTGTGTTACAATATGAGTGTTCCTATATAGTTCACGACTCTGTCTTAGCCTCCAATTTCTGCTTGTGTAGAGCCTTATGTGCAGCTAGAGATGAGAGAATAGGGATTCACACGTCTCTGCTGAGCATGCACACAGTCCTGCACATTTGTGTGGCCTTGTAGACTCCTAGGAATTTGTGGAACTCTACAAATTTCCCTGCGGAGAGTCCGTTCCTCAGGTTTATCTTGTAATGTTTATTTAGTCAAACACTACTGTTATCTACAACTAGTATCTCTGTTGCAGAAAGTTGTAATGTTAAACAACTGCTGTTGTTTCCTTTCAATAAAGACTTTAGGGGGCAGGTGTGGTGGCTGATGCCTGTAATCCCAGCACTTTGGGTGGCTGAAGCAGGAGTTCAAGACCAGCCTGGCCAACATAGTGAAAACCGAGTGTCTCTACTAAAAATACAAAAATTAGCTGGGCGCAGTGGCTCACTCCTGGAATCTCAGCAATTTGGGAGGCTGAGGCAGCTGAATCACCTGAGGTCAGGAGTTCGAGACCAGCCTGGCTAACATGGTGAAGCCCTGTTTCTACTAAAAATACAAAAAATTAGCCAGGCGTGGTGGCACGCACCTGTGGCGCCTGTAATCCCAGCTACTCGGGAGGCTGAGGCAGGAGAATCGCTGGAACCCGGGAAGCAGAGGTGGCAGTGAGATGAGATCATGCCATTGCACTCCACCTTGGGCAACGAAAGCGAAACTCCATCTCAAAACAAAACCAAAAACTAACCAGGTGTGATGGCGTGACCCTGTGCTCCCAGCTACTCGGGTGGCTGAGGCAGGAGAATTGATTGAACCCGGGAGGCACAGATTGCAGTGAGCTGAGATCATGCCACTGCACTCACAGAGCACTAGGGATAGGGATGGGACTCTTTACACAGAGTGAGCTTTAAGCGTTGCTCAAAGCTCAAATAAAAAGAAGTCATGACAATGTACATTTTTGAGGAGCTGCTAATCTATCCAACAGGTACAATTCTCTCAGGATGAGGTCTTGGAGGAGCTTCTGACTTGCTCTTTCCCTTCCAATGTCTTCTAGGATGATGATTTTCATAGCTGGCATAATTTCAGGGAGCCTAGTTCAAGGCCACCATGCGGCTGTGGAGAGGTGTTGAGGAAGTAAAGTTAAAATGCCACATAAATTTTGCCATTCTTATTAGGAGCCAGCCACTTTTTGAATAAATACTCTGTGGGCTATTGTGAGCCTTTCGCTATTTCCAGAATTCTGAAAAAAAAAAAAAAAAAAAAAAAAGATTTTGGCAATTTTTGCCAGAATAATCATTATTGTAATGGAAGAGAAAATTTTCTGATCTTTGCTGTTCTGGAGGTGCTTCATGGATTTGATTTTAACAGTGCAAGTTTATTTCCTTTCTTTTTTTTTTCAAAATGGTTATGCATTTACCTCCATTATTTTGAAGTGGTATGGTTATTTTATGCAAATGTGTTGATGGTATCTGGGCTTGGAAAATAAATGCTATTCTATGTTATGTCTATAAATGTTATCACCGAGATCACACTGCTTTAATAATTATTTTTATTGGTAAATATATAATTAAGTAATATAGAAGTAGTAGATAACTACCAGGGTGAAGAATGCAGTTAACAGGCATTTGTTTTAGCCATTCATAAGAAGAAAACACCTTATAGCTGTGCTAATCTTTTTTAAAATTTTTTTAATTTGTAATTATTTATTTATTTAGAGACAGAGTCTCACTCTGTCGCCCAGGCTGGATTGCCGTGGCACGTTCTCAGGTCACTGCAACCTCTGCCTCCCAGGTTCAAGCAATTTTCCTGTCTCAGCTTCCTGAGTAACTGTGACTACAGGTGTGTGCCACCACACACAGCTAATTTACGTATTTTTAGTAGAGACATGACTTCATTGTGTGGGCCAGGCTGGTCTTGAACTCCTGACATCAAGTGATCCACCTGCCTTGGCCTCTCAAAGTGCTGGGATTACAGGGGTGAGGCCACTGTGCCTGGCTGGCCTGTATTAATCTTGAACATGGGAACTAAATTAGAACACATATGTGGAAACTAACTTACTTTATATATTAAACACACATTTCAAATAAATATTTAAAAGCTATATTTATGAGTTGAGATGAGGCTTTTTAAACAAAACATATTGTTAGAAAATTATAATTACAGATCCTTTACACTTATACACCCAACAATGCTCATTTTGATAATTTTAAAACAATATTTGAGTCTATTTGTTTTGCACCTGAATACGCCTTTTAAAAAATGAAATTGTTGCAATTAATTCAAAATGCAAACACCTTGTTTTATTTTATTTTTTAATAGGATTTTGGAGATGATGGGTCCTTGTACATTACCAAGGTGACCACAACTCACATGGGCAATTACACCTGCTATGCAGATGGCTATGAACAAGTCTATCAGACTCACATCTTCCAAGTGAACGGTAAGAAATGATTTTGTTACCCTGACTATTCAAAGAATACCATAGTTTACTAGGAAGGGAAGCCTTCTATTTTTTTAACTTTGCAAGGTACTAATAATATTTCAAGTTTTGAGACTCAATTGATAATGTAAAAGTTTTTTAAGTGAAAAAAAAAAAAAGGTTTCCAAGTGAATAAGCACTATAAATTAGTCCTATTTTTGTTATCATAAAATGTTAAAGTAACTCATTTTAATTGGAAAATTAGAACACAAGAAATTTACATTATTTTTTAGTTTAGAATATTAACAACTAGGCAAGCATAAATTTTTAGAAACAAAAATTTTAAATAGATCATCTCTTTAATTGATTGCATTAATGATATAGATTACTATTATTCATGTATAGCAAATGTTATACTCTTGATGGTTAATTTACTGGCTGTCTATGAATGTGGACCAGGTGGGCTGATATCACTCCTACAATCAGAGCTTTTCTTTTTTTCTTTATTTCTGATTTAATTTAAATTGTAGTTATTCACTAGCATTAATACAGGATTGCATATGTGACTTATTAGTAAACATTTCATTTCCATAATTTATTGTAATATATATGTTAATATACTCTATGATTTATAAAAAGGAGGCAGAAACTTACTTGGCTTTCTGTAGGAAAAGCAAGATGGCTAGTGTGATGAGCATGAATTTAGAGGAGAGTGGCAGATAATGAGCTTGTAGAGGTAGCCTTGGGGCAGATCACATGGATCCCTGTGGACCTAGGTAAATATTTGGATTTCCATTCTAAATATAAGGGGAAGCTATCGAAGTGTTTAGTATATGGGGTAGCACATTCTGATTTTTTAAAAAAACAAATGAATAGTTTAAAGACTATTTTAGTGTCCAAGTAAGAGATAATGGTAGCTTAAAATATAGTCTTAATGGTGGAGTTATAAAGAAGTGGTCACATTTGGAATATATAGAAGTACTTCTGTGAGTATCACTGAGGAATAGCATGTGAGTGCGAGAGTTAAAAAATGATCTTAAGGAATCTGAAGGAAACAGTTAAGTATATGGGTGTGCCATTTACTGCTTTGAAGAAGGAACACATTTTGGGATTGGGTGAGATTAAATTTTAGGATAACTTAAATATAATTATCGATGGAAATGTCAAGTATTCAATTGAGGAACATGAAAGCCCAAAGTTGTATGTTCAGGTAATATCAATATGTATAAATTGCAGTTAAAGTCATAAATCTGAGCTTAATTAGGTCACGTTAGAAATAAGTATAGATGGATATGAAGTCAGAGGATTGAGCCTTGGATCTGAGGTTAACAAGTGGAGAAGACTGAAAAGGAGAACCCTGTGATGAGAAGTACGTGTACCGGAAATCAATTAACAAAATGTTCCAAAAAGTTTGAACATATTGGGCAATCTAACTATTGTTGACACTCCAAAGGAGCAGATCTAGTTCTTGGTTTCTGGTGAAAATATAGTTGGCATCTAGACATAATCAAATCTTTGAACCCAACTTTCCATGAAACCAGGGAAGAAAGCAGGCAAGACGCAAAGTTGATTCATGCTGTTCCCAGTGGCCTCAGATGTTTGGAGATGGACTTTCATATATATAGTAATTATACCTGCTGATACACAATCTTGAGGGAGTAGGACAAGTGTGTGCTGAGGATGCTCCTCCCTCTATGTAAATGCTGCATTCATGGGGAAATTGTTCTTGCACATCTGGCCCTCACTTTCTATTTTGTGGCGAATGCTTACTGACTGTTCACCTATTCAACAAGATTAGTGTCCTGCCCTTTATTTTTATTTTTTTTCAACATTAGAGAGAGAGAGTCTCCAATTTTGTTTTTGGCTAACAATTAATTCTGTCTTTTATCTCTTATCCTCACTCCCAGTCCTAGTTCTTTCATGTAAGAGTTCCTAGTAGTTTTTAGAGTGTATGGTTCATGTTCCCCACCTGCATCAGAATTGTATAAAAGAAAAGATCACAAGTGCAGAACCCTGGCCTTCACCAGCACTCTCAGGAAGTCTGATTTGAAATCTGCATTTTGAAAAGCGTCTCAGGAAATTATGATACGTGGTAAAGTGTGACAACTATTCTAAACGGCTGCTCTTTAGGAGCTGCTGCTCCTCATTCATGTCTGATGTAGGTTTCTTACATAACTTACTCATTTGCCATGTCCCAGCTGAGAAACCCACGGAGGAGACTTTGAGCCAAACTGTGGGCTTTCATGTTGCAAGGTTGCACTGAGCAGCACTGGTGAAGGGCAGCTTCCCTATTTCATCCCCTCCCGTGAATGAACTGCTTACTCTCTGATCTCAGGTTTTTCTGAAGACGGAATATGGGAATAAAGAAATAATGAGGTCTCAGAAACAGAGTGCTCCCCATCAGCCTTAGCATTATGAATTAATGAAAAGGAATTCAATATTAGCAGTGATTTCTTGTGCTGAACTCCAATGCTTTTCCCTTTCGAGGTACAAGGGTCCCTGAACCAATATCCCACAGGGAGCAAAACCAGTTTCTTTCCATTACGTCCCATAACATTTAAACTGCTCTGACTTTCTTGGTATAAAGATTTTCAGGAAGGGATGGGGTTTGGAGAGAAAACCAATGATATTATCATTGCTGAGAGGGCAAACAAGATGAGGAGTATAATTTAAGCACTAGATTTCAGTACTTGTGTGCAATTATTAACCTTTCCAAGACCAGCTTTTGCCAAGTATCGGTGATAAAACTATGATTATAGTCAATTCAAGAGAGAAAGGAAAGTGAAAAAATAAAGAACACATCTATCATTAACTCTTTTAAAGGAGAACATTTGCTGAAAGTTAAG
Organism: Papio anubis; assembly: GCF_008728515.1. Lineage (NCBI taxonomy): Eukaryota > Metazoa > Chordata > Mammalia > Primates > Cercopithecidae > Papio > Papio anubis. The sequence continues at coordinate 27,864,387 of NC_044978.1, forward strand.
AGAGAACTTTGCAGTAGCTGCAAGGCGCCTGCATTCAAGGGAGTGGATTTTATAAAAGTTATAGATGTGATCATCTTTTATGCTGATGGGAATAATCCAGTAAAAATGAAAAGCAGATAATTTATAAGACAAAAAGGATAATTATAGTAACAAATCAATTAAATTTAAAATTGATGTGATCTAATTCACAGAAGGACGGACTGATCTTTGGAAGATGAATAGTTCCTCTGTTGAAACACAGAGAAAGACACACTGTTTGGGAAAAGATTCACAGTGCAGGAGCATGAGGACGTCCTTTTTGCATTACCTGAATTTTCTTCAGGGAAATGAATAATACCAATGGTTGAAAGTGAAGAGTTTATAATAGCTTTAATGGTTGTGGGAGGGAAGGAAATGTCAAATAATTATCTTGCAATGCAGGAGGGTGATTGAAATAACAATATGTAGTTGGTATGTTGGGGAGAGCTTGTAGTATTCATGAAGTATGTTTTCCTTCTGTTGTGGTTGACTGTAAAGTAGCCATGAGAGAAAAAAAAAGACTTTGATTTAGCGAGCGTTTGTTTGTCAGGTGAGTAAGTGGGGGATAGTTAGGAGTGAAGAAGTTAAATAAGTTTACAAGGGAGTGATTACGGTAGGTCACAGACTAAGTGTGAGATAAGGACACAGGAGAGGACATGATAAATGTGACATGAAAATTGACTGGCATTCCCAAGGATCAAATATTACTAGAATAAGGTACTAGAGAGGAAGATATGCAATACCCTCACTCGAAGCATTTTCAGATTCTAAAAAAATGTTTCTAGTTAGGTCAAGTCTATATAAAGGACTCTGTGGACCACTAAGGTTTGCTAGGGTTTTAAGCAGCCCAAATGTCCTAATCTAATTTGCCACTTCTAGTCTTAACCACTAGGAGAAATAAGGTATAAAATATCACTGATTTATCAAATTCAACTATCATTGATCAAAAACTTGTTCTGCTGCATTTATATCAACAAGGGAAGGCAATAAGTTTGTTTCAAAGTTCATTTTATATTTGTTTTTAACAGTGAGGGATTAACTTTAATTGCTATAACATAGACCCAAAAGGCCAGGGGCTCAAAGGAGATACGAGTGTATTCTTCTAACATATAAAAAGATAGGGCGGTTTGGGGATGGCAGATCTATAATGTCTTCGGTATCATAAGCTTCCCCTATTATGATTAGCAAACAGTTTCTACCCTCAGTCTCATCCTCTGACTTCAAAATCGCTGTGAAAATTCTGTAGACCTTTCAACAAGGAAACAGGAAGAGGCAGGAAGGAGGAAATGACACCTGGCACATGAGAAATAACTTTTTTTTTTTTTTTTTGAGACGAGTCTTGCTCTGTTGCCCAGGCTGGAGTGCAGTGGCGCGATCTTGGCTCACTGCAAACTCTGACCCCCGGGTTCAAGCAATTCTCTGCCTCAGCTTCCCCAGTAGCTGGGATTATAGGATTACAGGTGCCCTCCACCACTCCTGATTATTATTTTTTCTTTTTTTTTAGTAGAGACAGGTTTCACCATCTTAGCCAGGCTAGTCTTGAACTCCTGACCTCGTGATTCACCCTCTTCGGCCTCCCAAAGTGCTGGGATTACAGGCATGAGCCACCGCACCCAGCCGAGAAAGCACTTTTTAAAAAGGTTTTAATGAAAGCACCAGTGGTAACTTCCATTGATCCTCCCTAAACGAAAACACATGGCACAATATATTTTTCTGACTGTGATGTATTGCCACCCACAACAATATAAAGATTATGTTATCTAGAAGAAAAGGGAAAATAAATATCAAGTAGGTAACCATCCACCTTATTTACAAAGTTTCTGATCTATCAAAATATTTCGCCAAACAAAAACTAGAATAATGACACTTTATAATAACATATCTAGAAAGGGTGGGATAAGTTACACAACCACAGCCCTAAAATGAGTACTGTCTCTTTTTTGGGGTGTTCCCCTCCTTTGGTTTTATGATGTTTTGTATTTGGCATAAGAACTTTAAACGCATGTTTTTTATGTCAAGAAGTATAGCAAACTTGGGATTACGCAAGTGTTATCAGTCAATAACAACAAACAGTAGTTGGGAATGAGGAATAATACTGGATAAAATACAATCAAAATGCAAGAAAATGCAAATTATCTATCAAATAGCACATTTATGGAATCCAATAAATCTCTAACACTGGTTTAACTCATCTTATATTTTTCATTCACTTTTAGAAAAGCTTAAAAGCACCTTTAGAAAATCAGGTTTTCAGAATTTAAAATATTTATCTTAACAATTTGTCAATTTGTAATAAAAATAAAATATGTCATTGATTACCATAACAAGCCCTGAAAATACCACAAGTTATTGGAATTAGTAAAAGAGTCTTTTTGAAGTTCAAAGTCTATTTGAATATCCTAGGGCATAAGCCAAATAAAAGTCTATCTATAGCCCTGTTCCTTTTCAAATAATGCAAAATTAGATTATTGAAATATGAAAGTGCTTCTGTGCCGTTGTCTGAAGAAACATTAGGTATAAATCAAAGTAGCTTGACTCTACCAGTGGATTTCATTTCATGCTTTTCCTTCTCTTTTTACATAAAGCAAATCGTTTTTAGATCTTAAGCGTACAGAATGTTTCATACAGAATGTTTGAAATTTTTAAAAGTCATCAGTGTTTACACTCCCCTCTGGGCAGAAAGCGTGTCCGTATTCACAGTAAAACTATATGCATACTGTTACTTCTCTCTCATTCAAATTATTTAAGCCCTCATACATAATATTGTGTGGATGTTTTTTCTACTGAAATAAGAAAACTTCTGCATAAAATGGTTGTTGTTTGTCGGTTTTACAAGATGTCTATATACAACACCCCGATTTTTCTCCTTCAAAGTTGGAAACATCTGTAAGAAAGACACAAGAATCAGATATACAGATATAAAGCATGACCTTCATTACTGAAAAAGCTATTATTTAGAAAACCCAGCTTCCTGAGTCCAAGTGATCTCATTGTTCAGTTCCCACCTATGAGTGAGAACATGCGGTGTTTGGTTTTCTGTTCTTGTGATAGTTTGCTAAGAATGATGGTTTCCAGCTGCAACAAACCTGCACGTTATGCACATGTACCCTACAACTTAAAGTATAAAAAAAAAAATAAAAATAAAAAATAAAAAAAAAATAAAATAAAATAAAATAAAAAAAAAAAAAGAAAAAAAGAAAACCCAGCTTAAGTCTGGGGCAACAATAGCTTTCTTTTTTGCATCATAGAATTCGGCTTCCTCATTTGGTCATAGGCAACACTGGAATATCTGCCCTGGGTCTGCTAAAGCTTCCTATCTAAGTTTGGCCAGACTGCAGAGAAATCTAGAAAGTGAGACAGTGAGATCTACAGAGCAGGAAGTAAGAGGTCTCCTTCACCCTCTCTTCTCCTCCCACTGAGAGTTACTACACGAGAGAGTGAGAAACTAGAGGGTTACCCTTGCTCACAGATTGTCAAACTGTGGTTCGTGCACAAGGAGCAACAGCAACATGTTTTAAAGGCAAATTCTCAGGGCTCATCTGTGGCTACAAATCAGAAACTCTAAGTAGGGTGTAGAACAATGTGTGTTCTAACAAACATTCCTGGTAATTCTGAAGATAAATTTTGAGAACTACAGTTTCCCTCCTAAAAAGATAACAGGTGGGAACGTTTCCCTTCTTCATATTCTTCAACTCTTTTTGCTTTTAATTTTGATTTAAAACTTTCCGTTGCTTGTCATCTAGGCGATTGGCTCTTGCTTGGCGGGTGGTATTGGCCATGTATCATTTCAGTCTTTTGCCACATGAGGCCCCACAGCAGACAGTATTCATGTCTTGCTCCACAGCCCACACAGGCCTCCTCATCTATGGTGAATGTCCCTTGATAACTACTTGCTGCCAAAGCTTGTCTGTCTGTCACTGTTCCTTAAGATTTTATTTATTAGGTAGGTTAGTGCAAAAGTAATTGCTTTTTTTTTTTTTTTTTTTTTTGGCACTTACTTTTAATGGCAAAACTGCAATTACTTTTGCCCCAACCTAACTGCACAAGAATCTTTATCAACTACACTCAAGGCAGCCCTACTATGCCAGGGATTTGATGTCCTCAGGAATCCTCATTAACCAATGAGGGACACAAATCAGTGAGTAAGAAGCACAGCTACCCATTCACTCAATGGGAAACTCCTGAGGGGCATTCAACATTGTTCAAGGGGTCCACACTAGAATCCAGTCCTTTTTTCCCCATAGTTATGAATCTCATGAATGCATCCCCCTTTTCCTCTTACCTTTTATTGTAGTTTTCCTTTCCATTGTCTAACTTTTCCCATTTTCACACTTGTGCCTCCTGGGATCACTTCTCAAATCAAAACTAGTGGAACCTAGGGTCTTTTCTCAGAGCTGCTTTTGGAGATATTCATATTTTAAATAAATTTCAAGTCCTTAACTCAATAGCAATTGCTTCTCTATTGTAGCTTCCCCTAAGAACTACTAGTGGGCACTATGTTTGTTTACAGAAGACTTTGAACTATAATAAAACAGTACATTAATTAATTAACTTCAAAGCCTCAAAATTCCCTCTATATGCTGTTTCTCATGTTAAATTATGTTCAGTTACACTGTTCAATAGAGTTCTTCAGAGGCTCTGTGATTAAATTAAATCATGATGTCAAGATACTTCAATTATTCAATAGCAAGAATTTGGACATGTTCAAAAATTAACACATAAATATTCTAATTATTAAATTCCCACAGAGAAATAAAACTGAAGAAATTAAAGTTCCAAAAAATTAGTCCAGAGTAATTAATATCTAAAATTAAATTATTCTGCCCTTATAATTTAACATCTAAAAAAGTCCAAAAGTTTAAACTACATGTAAATTCCAAAGAGCCAAGTTTTTCCCTGATTCTTTATTATGGTCACTTTCAGGAAAAGAAGTCCTTGAAAATTGATGACTTTGGGGTAACTTAAACATTTATATCCTGGGCTTATTCTCACTGGGGTTTGCAATTCATTTTCAAATGATCACATCTATGTTTTCTTTCTTTCTTTTCTTCCTTCTTTTCTTTTTTTTTTTTTGAGACAGTCTTGTGCCACCACCCAGGCTGGAGCGCAGTGGCACGATCTTGACTCACTGCAACCTCTGCCTCCCAGGTTCAAGCAATTCTCCTGTTTCAGCCTCCCAAGTAGCTGCGATCACAGGCGCTTGCCACCATGCCCCACTAATTTTTGTATTTTAATAGAGAGGGGGTTTCACCATGTTGGCCAGGTTCGTCTCAAACTCCTGACCTCAGGTGATCTGCCCACCTCGGCCTCCCAAAGTGCTGGGATTACAAGTGTGAGCCACCATGCCCAGCCTCATTCATTCTTTATTCAATATTTCCTTTTATACTGACCTCTGGTGTGTTCCATAACATTTAGAATGCCATTTTATCTCTACTACTGACTTATTAGTTATACCTTTTTAAAAATTTTTGTTAGACATTGCTATAAGCCACACATGCAATATGAAACTTAACATATTGTCATGTATTTTAAAATAATGTTTTACCACTTCATGTATAAAGTAAGAACCTTAAAACAGCATTCCTTGATCTCTGCCATTATCATCCTTTGTAATAATATTATCAAACATTTAACTTCTACATATGTTATAAAACACACAATATGTTGTTCCATTTTTGCTTTAGAAGTTAAATATCTTTCAAGGAGGTTTTTAAAATTAGGCAAGAGAACAAAACAACTGCATTTCTGATCCTCCTCATTCTCTCATGTAAAACTGAATTTCTGAATTTTCATTTACCCTAATAAACATGCTTTAATAATTTCAAGTTCAGATCTGCTCCTAATACATTTTCTTGGCCATTGTTTGTGTGAAGGTATTTTTACTTTTATTTTTTAATTGAATAATATTTCTGTTGGATATTATTATTATTTTTTTTTTTGAGACCGAGTCTCACTCTGTGTCCCCAGGTTGGAGTGCAGTGGCATGATCTCGGCTCACTGCAAGCTCTGCCTCCCAGGTTCACACCATTCTCTTGCCTCAGTCTCCTGAGTAGCTGGGACTACAAGCGCCCGCCACCACGCCCAGCTAATGTTTTTGTATTTTTAGTAGAGACGAGGTTTTACCATGTTAGCCAGGATGGTCTCGATCTCCTGACCTCTTGATCTGCCCGCCTCGGCCTCGCAAAGTGTGGGGATTACAGGCGTGAGCCACTGCGCCCACCCTTAGAATATTGAATTTCAAGTAGATAGTTTTTGGTTTTTGTTTTTCTTTCAACAATTTATAGATGTTCTATTGTCTTCTGGCTTGTACTTGCATGGTTTCTCACAGGACATCTCCTATATTTCCAGTATTTCTAGTCTTTTTTTTTTTTTTTTCATTTATCTGACTACTTTTAAGATTTTCGCTTTATCATTGGGTATCAGTAATTTATATATGGTAAGCTTTGGTTAGTTTTGCTTTACTTGGATTTTTTTCTGCCAGAGATAACACAGCTACTTGGAATTTGGGATATACATTTTTAAAACCTTTGAATAAACATTTCGCCATTATTTTTTCAAATAAATTTCTGTTTTCTCCATCCATTTGGATTCAAATTATGGGCATGTGTGTATGCTTGATATTTTCCCATAAACCACTGAGTTCTGTTCCTTTTTTTTCTCTGTGTATCTTCAACATTTTTACTTACTGTACTTCACTTTCAATAGCTTTTATGCTCTGACTTTAAGGTCATATTTTTTTCTTTTAACTGTATGTCTAATCAGCTGTTATTCTCTACCAGAGGTTTTTTTGCTAAATTTATTTTAGATATCATATTTTTCCATGATATAAATTCTATTTAAAAATAATTTTTACTTATTCTTTCATTGTATTTGTGTTTTCCTTTAAAATTTTAAACATATTTATACTGGCTACTTAAAGTCCTTGCCGGCAAATTTTATCATGTCTGAAATTTATTGTCTCTTTGTATTCACTGACATTTTTCTTGCATGAGTCATATTTTCCACTCCTTCTCACATCTGTTAATTTTTTGATTGAATGCTGAACATTGTTGACAGGATAGATTTGCTGAACTCCTTTGAGAAGTGTTGAGTTTTGTTTAGGCATCAATTTAATCTTTTTGAGACTTTAAAAAAAAAAAACAAAACTGTATTTGAGTCTGTCTAGAGTAGCCTTTACAGTGGGATTTGTTTCACTCTCCTTCTGATATGCAGTATGAGGTGTTTTATGAAATCTCCCCAATCTGCTTTTTTCAGTTAAGTCTCTCCACTCTGCTTAATCTAACTCATATGGCACCCATCCTTGTCTAAGCTCTTGTAGCTTTTAAGCGTAAGCTCCCTGATTGTAGTTGTTTCCTTAGTCATAAAATTTTGCCTGATTTTGAATAGTTTCATCCTAGGCATTAAGCCAAAGCCTCAGCAGATCTGTATTTAGATTCCCGTAGCTGTCTCTGCAGAGTTCTCTACTTTATGCTTTTCTTCTCTACAAATTCCAGCTGGCAACTTTTTGAAATTCCAACTTCTCTGATCCTTAGTTCAGTGAGAACCTTCAGTTTTCTCTTTCTGCATCAATGTCAACGGATGCCGCCAAGAAGAAAGCCAAGACAATTATATGCCTCATCTTTCTATTGTCTTTTTTTTTCTCTTCTTTCAGGGATTGCCATCCTTTGCTGCCGGTTTTCCAACATTTCATAACACTCGTTTCCTATTTGTTCTGTTTATATATGGCAGATGGCTTACAAGTTTTAAGTTACAAGTTTTCCACCATAACCTTCTCTATCATGTCAATTTTTCTTAAAGGTCTTGAAGTTGTACGGGTTAGAGGAAAGTTTTTTAAGACCTTCATTTGTAACAAGTTCTGAAAGTTAGTACACATGACTAATATTGACAGCATCAGCTCTATATACAATAAATTTAGAAATTTTAAGTAATACCTATTTTGTTCTCTGAGTCCAGTACGTAATTCTGTCAAAAAAACCATAGCAAATACTCACTAGAACAAGAAAGGAGAATGAATTCCTATTCTAAAAAGAAGTGTTATTTTTGGCTGTGCTAAAATATCGATTTCCTATAACAATTGCACAAATTTAAAGAACTTATATGAATGGATCATAACTTCTCATAAAAAGGTTAGTTTTGTCACTATGTATGGAGAAAAGACTATTTGTGGTCTACCACATAAATGTTGATAGTTTTCCTCAGAAACTGAAGTTCAATATTAGCCAGGCTATGGACACCTACCTAAAGATTACCTTCCTCAGTCCTCCTTGAACCTTTTTACTGTGACAACTTTTTGACCAATGGATTGAGAAGGTAACTATTGTTTTTCATATCTCAATTATGATGATAGAAAAGATATATGTCATCTACTCCTCTTTTTGTTTGTTGAAAAGTGAATGTGATGATGATAGTTGGAGGAGCTATTTTGAATTTGAAAATGGTTAGTCTAATGTGTAAGAAAGGGATCCAGTTTCTATTTTCTGCATATGGCTAGCTGGTTTTCCCAGCAACATTTATTAAATAGGGAATCATTCCCTGATTGCTTGTTTTTGTCAGGTTTGCCAAAGATCAGATGGTTGTAGATGTGTGGTGTTATTTCTGAGGTCTCTATTCTGTTCCATTGGTCTATATATCTGTTTTTGGTACCAGCACCATGCTGTTTTGGTTACTGTAGCCTTGTAGTATAGTTTGAAGTCAGATAGCATGATGCCTCCAGCTTTGTTCTTTTTGCTTAGGATTGTCTTGGCTATATGGGCTCTTTTTTGGTTCCATACGAAATTTAAAGTATTTTTTTTTTCTAATTCTGTGAAGAAAGTCAATGGTAACTTGATGGGAATAGCATTAAATCTATAAATTACTTTGGGCAGTATGGCCATTTTCATGATACTGATTCTTCCTATCCATGAGCATGGAATGTTTTTCCATTTGTTTCTGTCCTCTCTTATTTCTTTGAGGAGTGGTTTGTAATTCTCCTTAAAGAGGTCCTTCACATCCCTTGTATGTTGTATTCCTAGGTATTTTATTCTCTTTGTAGCAACTGTGAATGGGATTTCACTCATTATTTGGCTCTCTATTTGTCTATTGTTTGTATATAGGAATGACTGTGATTTTTGCACATTGATTTTGTATTCTGAGACTTTGCTGAAGTTTCTTATCAGCTTAAGGAGTTTGGGGGCTGAGTCAATGGGGTTTTCAAAATATACAATCATGTCTTCTCCAAACAGAGACAATTTGACTTCCTTTCTTCCTATTTGAATATGCTTTATTTATTTCTCTTGCTTGATTAACTCAAGATGGATTAAAGACTTAAATGTGAAACCCAAAATTATAGAAACACTAGAAGAAAACCTAGGCAGCTGGGCACAGTGGCTCACACCTGTAATCCCAGCACTTTGGGAGTCCATGGTGGGTGGATCACAAGGTCAGGAGTTCATGACCAGCCTGGCCAAGATAGTGAAACACTGTCTCTACTAAAAAATACAAAAATTAACCAGGTGCAGTGGCAGGTGTCTGTAATCCCAGCTACTCAGTAGTCTGAAGCAGGGGATTTGTTTGAATCTGGGAGGCAGAGGTTTCAGTGAGCCAAGATGGCACCACTCTACTCCAGCCTGGGCAACAGAGTGAGACTCTGTCTCAAGAAAAGAAAAGAAAAGAAAAGAAAAGAAAAGAAAAAAGAAAAGAAAAGAAAAGAAACGAAAAGAAAAGAAAAGAAAGGAAGGAAGGAAGGAAGGAAGGAAGGAAGGAAGGAAGAAAACCTGGGTAATACCATTCAAGACATAGGCATAGGCAAAGACTTCATAACTAAAACACCAAAAGCAATTGCAACAAAAGCCAGAATTGACAAATGGGATCTAATTAAACTAAAAAGTTTCTGTACAGCAAAATAAACTAATTAAAGTGAACAGGCAACCTACAGAATGGGAGAAAATTTTTGCAATCTTCCCATCTGACAAAGGTCTCATATCTGGACTCTACAAGGAATTTAAACAAATTTACAAGGAAAAAAACAAACAACCCCATCAAAAAGTGAGCAAAGTATATCAGCAGACACTTCTCAAAAGAAGGCATTTATGTGGCCAAAAAACCTATGAAAAAAAGCTCATTATCACTGGTCATTAGAGAATTGCAAATCAAAACCACTGTAAGATACCATCTCATGCCAGTCAGAATGGCGATTATTAAAAAGTTGGGAAACTGATGGACATTTGGGTTGATTCCAAGTCTTTGCTATTGTGAATAGTGCCACAATAAACATACGTGTGCATGTGTCTTTATAGCAGCATGATTTATAATCCTTTGGGTATATACCCAGTAATGGGATGGCTGGGTCATATGGTACTTCAAATGTGGCACATATACACCATGGAATACTATGCAGCCATAAAAAAGAATGAGTTTGTGTCCTTTGTAGGGACATGGATGCAGCTAGAAACCATCATTCTTAGCAAACTATCACAAGAACAGAAAACCAAACACCGCATGTTCTCACTCATAGGTGGGAACTGAACAATGAGATCACTTGGACTCGGGAAGGGGGACATCACACACCGGGCCTATCATGGGGAGGGGGGAGGGGGGAGGGATTGCATTGGGAGTTATACCTGATGTAAATGACGAGTTGATGGGTGCTGACAAGTTGATGGGTGCAGCACACCAACATGGCACAAGTATACATATGTAACAAACCTGCACGTTATGCACATGTACCCTAGAATTAAAGTATAATAATAATAAAAAATAAATTAAAAAAAAAAAGTTGGGAAATAACAGATGCTGGCAAGGCTGTGGAGAAATAGAAATGCTGTCACATGTTAGTAGGAGTGTAAATTAGTTGTTCAATCATTATAGAAGACAGTGTGGCAATTCCTCAAAGATCAAGAACCGGAAATACCATTTGACACAGAGATCCCATTACTGCATATATCGAAAGGATTATAAATCATTCTACTATAAAGACACATGCACATGTATATTTATTGGACGATTATTTACAATAGCAAAGACTTCAACCAACCCAAATGCCCATCAGTGAAAAATGTGGCACATATACACCATGGAATACTATGCAGCCATAAAAAAGGATGAGTTCATGTCCTTTACAGGTATATGGACGAAGCTGGAAGCCATCATTCTCAGAAAACTAACACAGGAACAGAAAACCAAAAACTGTATGTTCTCCCTCATAAGTGGGAGTTGAATAATGATAACACATGGACACAGAGAGGGGAACATCACACACTGGGACCTGTCACGGCTTGGGGGCAAGGGGAGGGAGAGCATTAGGACAAACACCTAATGCATGTGGGGCTTAAAACCTAGATGACGGGTTGATAGCTGCGGCAAACTACCCTGGCACATGTATACCTGGTAACAAACATGCATGTCCTGCACGTGTATCCCAGAACTTAAAATAAAAATAAAAAAAAAAATTAAAAAGAAAAAGAAAAGTCATATATTCTAGTAGCAGAAAAAGACAGAAGGTGCCTAGGTGTGGTCTGGTGAATAGTCTCTCCAAAAGATATCCACATCCTAATTCCTGGAACATGTGAATGTTACCTTATATGGCAAAAGTGGGGGACTTATACATGTATATAATTTAAGGATTCTGAGACAAGACAGTTATCCAGGTTAGTGATAAATATAATTATAAGGGTCCTCATCAGATGAAGGCAAAAAGGCAAAAGAAGGAAGCAGAATATGTGATAACAGAGCAAAAGGTTGGAGTGATTTGATGAATGAGTCATCAGCCAATAAATGCAGACATCGTCAAGAAGCCAGAAATTGCATGAACATGAATTATCCCTTGGACTCTCCAAACCCAACTAACTCTACCCACACCTTGACTTTAGTTCAGTGAAACTGATTTTGGTCTTCTGGCCTCCAAAGTGTAAGAGAATAAGTTTGTGTTGCCGTAAGCCACTAAATTTATGGTCTTTTTTTCTCTTCTTTTCTGCCTATTCTTTTCTGTCTTTTCTCTTTCTTTTCTTTTCTCTTTTCTTTCCTGTCTTTTCTTTTCTATCTCTCTTTCTTTCATTTTCTTTCTTTTTTTTCTTTTTTGAGACAGAGTTTCACTCTTGTTGCCCAGGCTGGAGGGCAGTGGCGTGATCTTGGCTCACTGCAACCTCCTCCTCCAGGGTTCAAGTGATTCTCCTGCTTCAGTCCCTGGAGTACCTGGGATTACAGGCATGTGCCATCACGCCTGGCTAATTTTGTACTTTTAGTAGAGACTGGGTTTCTCCATGTTGGTCAGGCTGGTTGCGAACTCCCAACCACTCTCCTTGGCCTCCCAGAGTGGCTCACTGTGCCCGACTTTATTTTCTTCTTTCTCTCCTTTTTTTTTTTTATTTTGACAGAGTTTTAGTCTGTCAACTAGGCTGGAATCAAGGACAGTGGTACAATCAAAGCTCACTGCAAACTCCACCTTCTAGGCTCAAGCAATTCTCCTACCTCAGCCTCCCAGGTAGCAGGGACTACAGGCATGTGCCAGCCCATTTGGCTAATTTTTGTATTTTTAGTAGACATGGGTTTTTGCTATGTTCACCAGGCTAGTCTGAAACTCTTTGACTCAAGCAATTCACTTGACTCGGCTTCCCAAAATGCTGGGATTCCAGGCGTGGGCTACCACGCCTGACCAAATTTGTGATATTCTTAAGGCAGCATTTGGAAACAAATACACTAAGTTATGCAATCAGATCTAATTACTAAACTGTCCTTTGCCCATCTCTAAGGGCTGGTTTACTGGCATCTTGTTTAGGCCACCCTTCTAAGGGTCTCTTGGTTATAACAGCTTACCCCATACCCACACCATCAAGCCACCATACCACTTTTTGATTGATGTCGGGATTTATGTCTTTTTAATGCTCTATGTTTTTACTTTCTTTATTGTAGCAGTTTAAACCATATCCTACCTTTATATGTCAAGTTTATTTCTCACTTCTCTTACAGTCTGATTGTGGGTTGGTAGAGTTCTGTTTCATTCAGTCACCCAGTGACGCAGGCATCTTCTCTCTTGAGGTCACAGTATCACATAGGACAGTGCCATGCCATGTTCTTGCTCCAGTCTGTGCACTCCTTGTTACCTGTACATGAGATAAAGTATAGAAATTATAAGCTTTAAAAATTTGTTAGAAAGTTTATATTGCTATAGTATCTATGTAAGTCATCTTATTTTCTGGTAACTATAAAAATCAGAGGGAAAAAGATTCCCACCACAAATCATTTTAGCCTCGCTTCTCTAAAGCCTTGGAGCCCTTCGGTGAGTCTTCTGTGACTGTTTGGAAGACAGCAGAACAGTGTGAAGGAAGGTGTGCGAGGTTTTATTAGGAAGACTCTGTGACAGTCAACAGCACTTTTGCCTCCTTGTCAGAGGTCGTAAGCAGTGCATTCTTCTTCTTTTTCTTCTCTTTCTATTTTTTTTTTTTTTTTTTTTTTTTGAGACAGAGTCTCACTCTATCATCCAGGCTGGAGTGCAGTGGTGCAATCTCAGGCTCACTGCAACCTCCGCCCCAACCCCAGGTTCAAGCGATTCTCCTGACTCAACCTCCCGAGTAGCTGGGAATACAGGTGCCTGCCAACATGCCTGGCTAATTTTTGTATTTTTGGTAGAGGCAAGGTTTCACCATATTGGCCAGGCTGATCTCGATGGTCTTGAACTTCTGACCCCTGGTGATCCACCCGCCTCGGCCTCCCAAAGTGCTGGGATTACAGGGGCGAGCCACCATAGCTGGCTCATAATCAGTGCATTCTACTGCAAGAGAGCTAGTTGTGTATTTAAAAAAGAAGAGGAGATATGCTTATTGTGTCTCTAGCCTAATTTTGTCACAAGATCACAATGCTCAGAAGCCTTTTGGCGGAAGGAAAAATTATGCACAGAGTCAATTATCTGAGAAAACATTAAAGACACTCATGATGCCTCTTGGGAACCGTCAATTTTGGACCCAGCACCACAATAGAATTACCTGTGTTTACGAAATGCAGTCCACAGGGATCTCACCAAGACTCCACATTGTTTCAGTTGCCATATAATCTTTAGCTGATTCTGAATCTAAAATTGAGATTAATGTTTCTGAAGACTGTATCCTCCAGGAGATCCTGCAGACGTATACCTCACCAAGAAGTCGATAATGCATTATTTCCTCTATTTATAAAGGTTCGCAATCTTGCACAGTATTCAGTTTTTTGTTACATTTTCCCCCTCCTTCTAATGTTGTATTTTTTCTTAATTGTTCCATTCTTTGTTTTGGGAGAATTCAGTCACTTTCTAACAGTTTAACCTTCTTTTTGATGTGGACTTTTTCCTTGTTTTCCTTTGGGAGGGTGGTCTGCTAGACCTTTGTCTTCCTTTTTATTTCTCCCTGCTTTCTGCCACAAACATGTTTGTTCTCATATATTCTCCTCTATATTTTTCTATGGAGTTTGTCACAGTGAGAGATATGAAAATATGATCTCTGTCTGCCAAAACCATCCACTGTTCAAATATTTTCCACCTTTTCCTTAGTGATTGGGCAGATCCCACCTAGGGGCTTTTCTCCCATTAGAGAAACATCTAACTTGTGCCTTGAGATAATCCATTACTTTCTTCCCCAGATTATTTTTACTGTGTTTCATCTTGGCTGCGTCTTCTCTCGGAGTCTGTTGTTGTTGTTGTTGTTGTTTGAAACAGAGTGTCGCTGTCACCAGGCTAGAGTGCAGTGGCATGATCTCAGCTCACTGAAACCTCCGCCTCCTGGGTTCAAGCAATTCTCCTGCCTCAGCCTCCCAAGTAGTGGCTTGGACTACAGGTGCCCGCCACCACGCCCGGCTAATTTTTATATTTTTAGTAGAGACAGGGTTTCACCATGTTGGCCAGGATGGTCTCGATCTCTTGACCTTGTGATCCACCCACCTCGGCCTCTCAAAGTGCTGGGATTACAGGTGTGAGCCACCACGCTCAGCTCCCTTGGAGTCTTAACTCCATAGATTTCCTGGTCATATGCCTTTAGGTCCAGAACAGAGCTGCTCGCTCACCTGCAATCACTGCTCCTTTGAAATACATTCAGAGATGCCATGAGAATGTTAGCATTCTTTGTCTTTCTTACACAATTTTATCCACAATGTTTGTAAACACTTGATAGAGATCTCTGAACTCTATTAGGACTTTTTCTTAATTATTCTTATTTTTATGTGTCCCCAACTTCATGCTTATGAAGTCAAGTCACATCCCTCCTCTACTTAAAATCCCATTGACTCCCAATGTCTCTCAGATTAAAGCCAGCCTTTGAATCCCTTAAATAACCATAAATGTTCTGGTTTCTCAGTTTCCGTGGTATTTTCCTACCCTAATTCTCTTTCCTTTTCAGAAAAGAAAGGGTAATCCAGCTGCATTCAATGTACACTTCCTTTTGGACCTTATACATAACAAGCATTTGCACTTGGCTATTTCCCCCGCCCAGAAGATTCTTCGCCAGATCTCCATAAGTCTCAGTTTCAAACTCTTTCAACTCTGCTTAAATGTCACATTTTCAATGAAGCTTACCCAGACTATACACTATTTACAATGTTAACTATGCCCCAACCCGGCTCTTCACTCACTCACTGTCCTGCCCAGTGTTCTCCACAGCACAGTTTTTTCACCTTCTACAAAACTGCACATAACCTAACATACTCTTTACACACTATTTTTCTTCCTGTATTAATGTCTTTGGAATAAGGATACATTCCACTGTGTTGTTACAAAAAAACAAGGGTATGTGTTAAAGAGGCAGCATTTTTAAATGCACATGAGTAGATAAATAGATGTTTCTCATTAGCTCCTGGTTCTGGAAAGCTTTGACATATCCACCTTCTACTCCCTGAGTTTTTTCACGTTTTCCTGCTGTTAGATTGCTAGGCCCCATCTAAGGTTTTATTCACTAGACAACTAAAACATTTCCTCATTTTCTTTTTTTTTTTTTTTTTGAGACGGAGTCTCGCTCTGTCCCCCAGGCTGCAGTGCAGTGGCGCGATCTCAGCTCACTGCAAGCTCCGCCTCCCGGGTTCACGCCATTCTCCTGCCTCAGCCTCCTGAGTAGCTGGGACTACAGGCGCCCGCCGCCTCGCCCGGCTAATTTTTTGTATTTTTAGTAGAGACGGGGTTTCACCGTGGTCTCGATCTCCTGACCTTGAGATCCGCCCGCCTCGGCCTCCCAAAGTGCTGGGATTACAGGCGTGAGCCACCGCGCCCGGCCTCATTTCCTCATTTTCTAAGGATATTGTCCTTAAAAGAAATTAGTCCTTGGGGGTACTCTGTGGTGTGTGTGTGTGTGTGTGTGTGTGTGTGTAGTGTGTGTGTTGGACTTAAAGATCTCATTTTCCTTTTCATATCTGGCTGCTATGTCCTCCAAGATGTCCTCTTAAATAAACTTTATCCAGCATAATCAGTCTTTCTTCCTGTATTTTCCTTTCATTTTCTACTATGTATGTTGTGATGGAAAATCAAAGGTGTATGTTTTCAAATCACTTCAGTTGCTACTTGGTATCTTGAGCAAACCCAATTCTCAGAGACAGGGGAGGAACAGAAATGTAATTGCTGTCTTAGGCTTTAAGTTGGCAACACCTCCTTTTGGTTGTTTTTCTACCCCACCCTTGAAATTGATTTCTCTAAAATAAGACACTTTTTTCTTGGTGTAATGGTTTGAGACATTCCTTGGCTTAATGGTGGCCTTCAAACTTCCATGATGTAATTCTTGTATTTGAAACAGGTAACCCTTGGGCCCAGATCTTGGATACCAAGAAATGTTTATAGCAGCCATGGCTTTTTACTTTGTATTTGTTCATTAATTGCTCATGCTTGTAATCCTAGCACTTTGGGAGGCCAAGGAGGGAACATTGAGGCTAGTTTGAGACCAGCCTGAGTAACATAGTGAGATCTCATCTCTACTAAAAAATAAAAAAATATATATATATATATCCAGGCATGATAACACACACCTATGTTTCTATAGTCCCAGCTACTAAAGAGGCTTGATCCCAGGAGGTTGAGGGTGTAATGAAATATAATATAATATAGAATCTTTCTTTGGGTGAAGACACATCGTAGAAAGTCATCATAAGAAAATACATAAATAACATAACCGGGGCACTTGCTACCTTTGAACAAGCCTCTCTTTATAGAAAGTTAACCCTGCAAGATTCCTTCTATATAACTAAAGATAGTATATGTAATTTTGTTAGTCAGTTTAGTACTGCTTAGCTATAGCTGCTATTAAAAATTTAGAGTAATAACCTATATTTTTGCTTTGTATTACTAATGGAAATTAGCTGCCTATGCATTAGGTAAACAACAACAACAACAACAACAAAACTGCTTACAGACCTGGTTAAGAAACATAGCAAAAGTCATTTACTGATACATAAAATAACTTATCTCTGCCTTAGCCTTGATTTTTAAACCAGACCAAACTTGATCTGTGTCATTCAAAGCTGAATAATGACAGCTCCTACATAGGGTGACCTGCTTACTAATGTGTGTATCTGTGAGACACAACTCTGCCTGCATAAACACAGCTATTCATTTATAGGGAAAAGTTACCCAATAGGATAACATTAAATTATGCCATATTTAATAAAGCTTAAGACCCAAAGCCACCTGCTGAGCCTGCAGCATATAAAAGCTAACTTCCCTACTATAAAAAAAAATCAGCTCTAAGGCATATACCATCAGGGCTGAGTTATCCGCTGAAGCAATTTCAAAAGCTTTGATTCCTCCTGGTGTTACTGTGTCAATTGCACTTTATTCTTTGTAAGTTTCTAGAGAGTTCTCAAAGCATCAAATGTTGTGCATATAGGAGATGGGTAAAGAACACCACTCTCTTCTTCCTCTTGATCCTTGTCTTCAGCACCAATTAAGAGAAAGATGCAATAGTGCTTGACATAAAGGACAAAATATTACCTGCATTGTGGGCAAAGCTGCCTAGAGAAGGTGGTTGAGATACATGGCAAATGTGGACTCCAAAATTTACCAAGTCATGGGCATTGCTGGGCAACCCTAGACTTCAGCATACAGAGACAGAGCCAACACTGCTGATCTTGTATTGCCAAGAGAGCAGAAGAGAATGCATCCTCTTTTCAGGCAGATTCAACACGTGAGAAAGGATGAGTTCCATGTGCTCAGTCTTTCTAAAAACACACCAAGCTGATGATTCTTTCCTCTTCCTTCCTTGACCAAATGGGGAGATCATTTTAGAAATTAAGTTAGCAATAAAAAAGAACATCATTTGTGAGGGTTGAAGGGAGAAACAGTCCTCTACATGAATCAAAGTCATGTATAGATTCTCTTGTTTATAGGAGCAAACCTCAGATAGGTGACTCATTCTCAGTTACTATTATTTTGTATTCCCCTATGATTGACTTAGACTTAAATTCATTCAGCTAGAATTCTTTTACATAGGTAATTGAATGTACTGCATCTTGTTTTTGATATTACAAAGTTGTTTTCTTCACAAAATTATAATTTGGTTATATCTACACATAGATATTTAACTTAGCATGGTATGTTTTACTGGACTAGGAGTGATATATCATAGATTACTTCTGTGTATACAGGTACTGGGTAATGTTACAAAACACTCATGAGGTGGCCAGCACTTAAAAAACAGTATAATGACTAATTAATGTAATGACACTTGTATAACAAGAGAGTGGAAAGAAGGTTAATGTGATAATGAGGCTTATTTGATCTTAAAGATTTAACATGAGGGCACTCTCAAGATAGCTTAATTAGATTTTAAGCACCTTTTGCATGTGTACTTGTTAATCCATATGTTTTAAAAATAAATTTTACTTTATTTAATGAATTTATCCAATCTCTTTCTCCGTGTTGTTTTACTGCTAGATGCTTTCTCAAATCTTTATTGTGTGAAATTTATGATTATTTCTTCCATATTATGTTTAAATTGTAGTTCAATTTAAAATAGTACAATGACATTTCTAAAGTTCAAAACAATAGCTTCAGATGATTCAGGCAGTGGTCACAAGTTATGACTAGAATTATCTAATTAATCTTTATGTTATTTAGCATACTTTATTGTATCATGTAATATATAGTAAATTTGATTTCATTCATTGACATCTGTGTCATTTTTAAACTTTACCAACTGGGAAAAATGTTTCAGAAATTAACAGTAAAGCAGAGCATCATATATAATAGTAATTCAGAAAATAATATGCTGCCTCTAGGTGCACTGGGAAAATGTAGAATACATTTTCACATGCTATACATAGGCTTTTATGAGTTCTCCAGATTAATACGTTTTAACACTTTTCTTATACTTATGAGTAATTATTATAATTCGTTTCCTTGATTTTTGCTATTCCCTCCCTCCCTCCATGGGATACGAAAATATGTTCGTCATCACTAATCATCAGAGAAATGCAAATCAAAACCACAATGAGATACCATCTCACACCAGTTAGAACGGCCTTTGTTAAAAAGTCTAAAAACAACAGATGCTGGCAAGGCTGCAGAGACGGGAATACTTACACACTGCTGGTGGGAATGTCAATGAGTGCAGCCACTGTGGATAACAGTTCGGCGATTCCTCAAAGAACTAAAACTTGAACTACCGTTCAACCCAGAGATTCCATTACTGGGTATATACCCAAGAGAAAATAAATTGTTCTGTCAAACGATATATGCAGCCCTATGTTCATTACAGCACTATTCACAATAGTAAAGACGTGGAATCAATCTAGGTGCCCATCAACTCTGTATTGGATAAAGAAAATGCGGTACATGTACACCATGGAATGCTATGCTTAGCTTCCACTTATAAATAAAAATGTGTGGTATTTGTTTTCCATTTCTGAATTACTTCACTTAGGATAATTTCTTACAGTTCCATCCAAACTGCTGCAAAAGACATTATTATGTTATTTTTTCATGGCTGAGGATCATTCCACTGTGTGTGCATGTGTATGTATACATATATATACACACACACACACATACATGACATATATATATATATATGACATTTTCTTTATCTCTTCATTGGTTGATGGACACGTAGATTGGTTCCATATCTTTGCAATTGTGAATTGTGTTATGAAGAACATATGTGTGCGGATGTCTTTTTTATATGATGACTGTTTTTCTTTGGGTATATATCTAGGAGTGGGATTGCTCGGTTGAATGATAGATCTACATTTAGTTCTTTGAGAAAGCGCCACAGTTTTCCATAGAGGTTGTACTAATGTACATTCCTACCAACAGTGTATGAGCGTTCACTTTTTACTGCATTTGTGCCAACATCTATTGTTTTGTTTGTTTGTTTTGGACTTTTTAATAATGGCCATTTTGACTGGAGTTAGTATCTCATTGTGGTCTTAATTTCCATTTCCCTGATGATTAGTGATGTTGAGCATTTTAAAATAGGTGTTTGTTGGCCATTTGTATGTCTTTTAAAAAAGTGTCTGTTTATGTTATATGCCCGCTTTTTAATGGATGAGATTTTTTTTTTTTTTTCTGGCCAATTGGTTTGAGCTTCTTGTAAGTTCTGAATAATAGTCCTTCGTCGATGTCTAGGTTTTGAATACTTTCTTCCATTTTGCAGGTTGTCTATGTACTCCATTGATTATTCCTTTTGCTATTATAGCACACTAATTCTTAAAGTTATCAGGGCACAAGTATTGGCATGTGTGTTTCACTTTCTCTGGCCTAAGTAAGGTCATTTTTGAAGGCCCAAAATGTATGTTCCATGTTTTACCTCAAGACGCCAATGAACATGGCAGTTCATGGTAATCTATTCCACCTCAGACATCTTGCATTACTAGATCCTTTTCCATTAGTAGTAATTAATTTGATAATCATGTTACCTTTATCAGGTTTTTAATGTATATGTAGTCTTAATAATTAGATTTCCAATGTATCATAGCCATATCTCATAAATTTTTGTTTTATCTCATAGGTTTGATTTTGTGAATAGTAGAAAGTAAACAAATGTTTAATGATCTACTTTGTTTATTAAACTGGAATTTAAAAAATATATATATTAAAATGATTAATTAAATGGTTTATGGATAGGTAGAAGTTGGCCATTCTACATGAAACCATTGCATTTATGTCTCAAGTTATATTACCCTCACAAGAAGGAAATCAGCACTGAGACTAATCTTATAACAGGATAGGTTACCAATTAAATGTTTTCATGCCATAGCAAAGATATTGTTCTGACCCACATAGGATTTTTGAAATTTAAGGTGTCAGGCAAATAGCAAGCTGTGTGTATATTGCAAAAGGAAAACAGCCTGAAAAGGTACCAAAATTTCATTTCTGGCCTGCTTAAATTTTCTTTTAATAATCAAGATTGCCACTCATGTAAGATAAATAATTATATATGAGGATCAGAGAGAAAAATGTTTTAATGCAACTAACATTTTTCCCTCAAAAATCTATATACATATTTATTTCAATATATTTACTAAGATTATATTAAGTTTATGTGGATTTCCATTTACTTGACATTAACTAGGCAAACCTATTTCTAAGAATTTAATGCCAATCAAAAATTTCATATTAATCAAATGCAAAAAGATGTTGTTCTTACAGCTAATTATAATAAATATGATGATGATGGTGATAATGATAGGTAAGATATGTCAAATGAATCCCAGACATCTGTATAGATGGGAGGGCTTTGATTAGTTTGATGTTAATAAGGAGGCCTGAGAGGCACTTATGAATTCTTTGCTTTCAGCCCCACATTTTCAGCTAACACAAATCATTTTAAGTAAACTTTGCCAGAGGATAAGTAGAAGGTTCCCTATACTGTGGCTTCTATGATAGTGATTTGGGAGTGTGTTTTATAACAAACTACATACAATTTTGTCCATCATATAGTTTTATAAAATATTATCAATAGAAAATACATCATTTGTGACTATCAGTGTTCTATCACTATTATAGATCATTTATGCTAGTGAATTGGAAGTTTCCTCCAGCTCATTTTTTTTTATTTAACACCAGTGAAATTTTAGAATAAAACCAAATAATATGCAAGTAGAACACCTAGTGATAACACCACTCCTGACACCCGCACTAGGCATCTCCCCTACAAATGCTACTCTGAGTTAGAAGGCCTTAAATAATAATAATAATATGTCTTAGAAAGTATCTAAAAGTGTATAGGTAATAAAAATGCATTTAACAGTAATTATCATGTATTAATAAAAGATTAAAGATTATAAGTATCATTTTGAAAGTGAATATTTACATGTGATACATTACTATGTCCAGAAATAGTAAATTGTTTATTGAAAGCAAGGTTTTAGGAATAAAAATTAATAAATTAATTATATGAGTTAATTAAATAAGTTATATTAGTTATCAATTAATATATTTCAGCAAATATTATTAAATTTTAGCAAAAAAATAGTAAATAGTAGTGCCATCTATTGATAAAACTAAAAACTGCAGTTTCTCCTTAAGAAAACTTAACACTTTTTTATTTATAGGAATGCAATTCCAAAACTAATGATTCCTTATTGTCATGATTATTATTATGTTATTATAGGATCAGGTCAAATACTGGAACTGTGTTAAAAATGTATGTGTGTGTACATGCATGTGTAAATATGTATGTATACACTATATATGATTTATAATTTGATGGTTCTGATAATATACATCAGGTATTGTTATAGAATTAATTAGGCTGGTTGCGATTTATCTGAATAATGTAAATTTGAATACAAATATATTATTCACTCTGAAGAAAATTAATATCAAATGCTTATAAAAAGTCTAGACAACAGATACCCGTGTGGTGGATGAGGAACATAATTTTACTTTTATTCTTTTTATTATAATATGCAGATAATATTTAACACACAAGCATTTGCGTATCTTCTTTTTAGCCTCCTACTATGACATTTTTTGTGTTGTTTTTTCTTTTCATTTTCACTTAATTACATATAATAGTGAGCTACTACTTAGAAAACTTTCAAAACAGGTTGGCACTTCCAACCAATTTAGATTATAGTAATGTTATTCCCAATAATTCTAAATTATACTGTAACTTTTCCAAATTTGCCTTGGTATACCTAACAAGAACAATCTGTGCACTGTCTGGCCAAATTGTTGGGGAGAGATAAAGCTACAGAAAAGACAGGAGTAGAGAGCAGTGGTAATATCCATTGACTCCTATGGTGTGGTTAGATTATTTGTTGCAGGGACATATATGCCACAGCATTAACAGGTACCATGGAGGAAGCAATAAGATTGACAAAGAGCAGAAATAATAATAAAGAAGCACAGGCTAAATAGTGAGGCACAAAAATAGAGGCTGACATGAATTAGAGCCAACTTTGAGGTATTATGATGGTGACTATCATAACATAAAGTGGTTGTCAAGATCTCATTCATTCACTTACACATCTGTAATTTATTTTCTAGTACATATTTATTTATTATCTACTATACTAGATGCTGAGGATCCAATAATGGACAAATATTATTATAGTTGCCCTTACATATTAGTGGATTCCACATCCATGTGTTCAACCAACCACGATTCTGAAATATTTTTAAAAAATGGAAGTTTGTGCCTGTACTGAATATGTACATATATTTTTCTTGTCATTATTCTCTAAACAATACAATATAGCAACTCTTTACATAGCATTTGCTTTGTATTAGGTATTATAAGTAATATAGAAATGATTTAAAATACATGGGAGAATGTGCATAGATTATATGCAAATATTATACCATTTAATATCAGGGACTTGAGCATCCATGGATTTTGGTGCTGAAGGTGGAGGGGTCTAGAACCAATTTCCCATGGATACCAAGGAATGGCTTTATATTCCTCAAGGAGCTTACTATAATTCTTGCTGCTAGCCCATCCTCCCATATGTTTGAATAGAAACTACCTTTTCCTCAAAAAACTTTGCTGTCTTCAGTCAGATATTATAATAAATACACATATTTATGGTAAACAATAATATAAGTGGGACTTTTAGGTTTGCAAAGTACACAACCTGCACAGCCATGAGTGATGGTTCTGCTTGGAAGTGAGTAGGAGAAAGATAAAAGGACAGCTGACCAGACATCAGGACTCAGGGGAGACATAGACAAGGGAAAACCAGAGGAAATTTATGCTTTTAGTCAGGAAAGGAATGAGATTAGGGTTGTTTCCACCAGAGGGTGCAGCATATACAAAGACTTAGCATCAAGGAAGAGTAGGAGAGCAGAGACAAGAGGCAAGGCATAGTAAGGAATACAGACTGCAAAAGCGCCAAAGAGAAAGGAGTAATAGACTAAAAAACACGAACCATATGATCATCTCAATAGATAAAAAATTTGACAAAATCCAATACGCTTTAATTATTTTTTTTAAAAATGCAACAAACTAAGAATAGAAGGGAACTTTCTCAACCTAATAAGAAACATCAACAAAAAACCCACACACTGTGGTTGAAGACTTCATAGTGAAAGACTGAAAACTTCCCTCCTAAGATCAGTAACAAGACAAGGATATCTACTCTCACCAACTCTAGTCAACATTTTATTGGAGGTTCTAGCTGGAACCTCCAGTTAGGTGAGAGAAAGAAATAAAGTCATCCAGATAGGAGAGGACAAAGGAAAACTTTATGTATTTGCAGGTGACATGACATTTACAAAGAAAATACTAAGTTATCCAAACACAAAGAAACTATTAGAATTAATAAATGAGTCAGAAATTTTGCAGAATACATACAGAAAGCAATTGGATTTTTAATACCTGAAACAACGTAGAAAAAAAAGCTGAAGGATGCACACATTCTGATTTCAAAACCTACTAAAAGCTACAATAGTCAGAACAGTATGGTACTGGCATAAGGATAGACATATACTCCAATGAAATAGATTAGAGTGTTCAGAAATGAACCCCTGAATATATACTTAAATGATATTTGACAAGGGTGCCAGGACCATTCAATGTATTTTCAACAAATTATCCTGGGGACTCTGGATAGCCATATGCAAAATAATGAAATTGGACCATTTTCTAACACCATTAAAAATTAACTCAAAATGGATCAGAGGCCTAAATGTAAGACCTAAAACACTGCAACTTTTAGAAAAAAAAAAAAAGGACAAACTTCATGGTATCAAAATTGGTAATCATTTCTTAGATATGACACCAAAGGCACAAGCAAAAAAATAAAAACTAGGCAAATTGGACTGTATGAAAATATACAAATTCTGTGCATCAAAAGATATTACTAATAGAGTAAAAAGAAGACCCACAGAATGGGAGAAAATATTTGCAAATCATTTTTCTGTTAAGAGATTAATATCCAGAATGTAGAGAGAACCTCTAAAACTCCACCACCAAAGCAAGTAAACAACCTAATGCCAAAATGCTGCTTGAATAGATATTTTTACAAAGAAGATAGAGAAGTGGCCAATAATCACATGAAAAGATTTTCATCATCACTAATGATTAGGGAAATGCAAATCAAAACCACAGTACAATACCTCATGTGTGTTACAATGACCACTATCAAACAAACAAACAAAGCCCAGAAAAATAGCAAATGATCAGAATGTGGAGAATTTGGAACCCTTATTCACCATAAGTAGGAATGTAAAATGTTAGTGCTTCTGTAGAAAACAGTACATTTATTTCTACAAAAATTAGCAATAGAATTGCCATATGATAAAACAATTCCACTTTTGGATATATAGTCAGAAGTATTCAAAATAAGATCTCAAAGTAATATTTTTACACCCATGTTCATAACAGTATTATTTACAATAGCTAAAATATGGAAGCAACTCAAGTGTTTGTTGGTAGATAAATGGAGAAGTAAAATGTGGTATGTCCAGAAAATATATTTCCAGTTAGGGGGAGTCATATTTAATACTGCTCATGGTTTGGAGGGCAGAAAGAAATCAAAAGCCACTTTTGAATGCTGGGGCACAGCCACCATGTGACCATGTAGCCCACACATATTGCTGCTAATCTTGGGCTCATGTTGTTGTTACATCATTCAGACTTAAAATAAGACCATTAAGCAATATGCTACAACATGTATGAACCTTGAGGACATTATGCTAAATGAAATAAGCCAACTACAAAAGATAAATATTGTGTAATTCTATGTATATGAGGTACTTTCAGGAGTCTAAAATCATAGAGGCAAAAAGTAGTTATTGTGTAGTAGTTACGGAATTTCAATAGCAAGAGTTATGGAGATGGGTGATAGTGATGGTTGCACATTATGAATGTATTTAATACCACTGCACTGTATACTTAAAAGCAGTAACAGGGTACCATCTTTTACATTATCTCTTACTTTTACTTCACATTTTGTATGTTTAGATATATAAATACGATCATGTTACAATTGCCTACAGCAGGGGTGTCCAATCTTTTGGCTTCCCTGGGCCACAATGGAAGAAGAATCATCTTGGGCCACATATAAACTACACTAACACTAACGATGACTGATGGGCTAAAAAAAAAAAAAAATCACAAAAAAATCTCATAATGTTTTAAGAAAGCTTACAAATTTGTGTTGGGCTGCATTGAAAGCTGTCTTGGGTTGCATGTGGCCTGAGGGCTGTGGGTTGGACAAGCTTGGCCTACAGTATTGAGTACAGTAAGATACTCTACAGGTTTGTCGCCTGGGAGCAATAGGCTTTACCGTATAGCTTAGGTGTGTAATAAGCTATAGCATCTAGGTTTGTGTAAGTACAGTATGAACTTCCCGTGATGACAACATCACCTAACAATACATTTCTCAGAACGTATCACCTGCGTTAAGTAAGGCATGACTACATTATACATGCATATTATATATTTATTATGCATAATTGTAGATATCAGTTTATAAATAAAATCTCCTTCAAAATGCATGAGAAACCATTAACAGTTGTTAAGTTGCTTCCAGGAAGAGAAAGAAGTAGAAAACAAGAAGATAGAGATGAGAGGGAGACTTTTCACAGTGTACTTTTTGTGTGTTTTAACTTTTCAACCATGTGAATGCATGTCTGTTCAAAAATAATGAAATTGGAAGTGAAAATTTTAAAACTAAAACATACATTTAAAAAGTGGAAAGAGTAGAGGATGAATAAAGAGATAAAGGACAGTGAAGAAAAGTAGGGAAAAAAGAGAAGAAAAGGAAAGAGAGAGAAGAAATAGGAGAAAGCAAAGGAGAAGAAAGAACAGGGAGGAGGACGGAAGGAAATAGAAGGAAACAAGAGTTATTTTAGGAGTCATCAGAAACTTAAGAGTTATTAGAAAAAGAAGTCTAAGTAGGAAGAGAAAAAAGGAGAGGATATAGACTAGAAACGTCAATGGAGGTTTTTATGAAGGGAATCACCATATATAAATCTTGAGAGGCTAATGCAGACCAGATAATGAAGGATATTTTAGGTTGAGTAGTTTGGATATTAATCTGAAAAATGGGAAATTCAGTAACAGATTTTAGTTAGATTAGTTGCAACATCATACTTTCAATTTTAAAATAATTTTGTCAGCAGTATGAAGAATGGATTTGTGCAGGGCTGTTGAGAAGAAGAGCAGTTTACAGGTTTTGCACAAAGGCTAGAAATAGTGAAGCCCTAAACTGAAGGAAGAAAAATGTGAAAAATAGAGATAAAATTGAGAATAAATATGTTGCCATAAATAACTGGATTGGGGTTGGTTGTGAGAGTTACTAATGAGTTAGAGTGAAAAGTCTCAGGGGGCTACGAGTTTTCTAGTTGGGCTAGATGAATAGCGACTTCACTGCTTTCAAATGAACTTATAGGAAGCATGCTATTTTTAACTAGAGGGTGGCATATTGAGAGATGACCTCTATGAATTGTTGGTGCCAGCAGCCACTTTTCCACTAGTAGTGAGGAAAAGCAGTGAACTATATTAAGTATAATCAGAGGGAACTGGAAGGGTGTGGATGCAGAGAGTATCTAGGGACCAGGAACAGAGGATTGAGTGAGAAAGTTAGAGTAGCATTTTGAGAGTTCCAGTGGAGTGACGTTTTTCTTTGAGCTACTCAGGGTGAACTTCTCTTTACTACTGATATAAATCATGTTTCTTTAAAGTAGACCAAAAACATTTAATTACATTTTAATTTTGAGATAACTGTAAATTCTTATGCAGTTTTAAGTAACAATGCAGAAAGATAAAACTGTAGCATGTTAGACCAACATATTGACATTGATACAGTCAAGTTGCAGAAGAATTTCATCACCACAAAGGCCCTAATGACACCCTTCTGGAGCCACACTGAGCTCTCTCCTACTCCCACCCACTCATTAACTGCTGATAACCACTAATCTGTTCTTCCTTTCTATCGTTTATTATTTCAAGAATATTACATAAATGGAATCATACACTGTATATCCTTCTGGGATTGTTTTATAAAACGTTTTTCACTCAGCATAATTATCTGAATATCCATCTGTATTGTTGCAAATATCCACAGTTCATAGCTTTTATTGCTGTGTAGTGTTATATGGTATGTATGTAAAAGAGTTTGTTTAACCATTTATTTACAGAGGAACATATGGGTTTATTCTGGTTGTCTTTTATAAATAAAGCTGCCCCCCAAAAAACTTTGTATGTACAAGCTTTTGTGTGAACACAGATTTTCATTTCTCTGGGACAAATGATCAGGAGTTTAATTGCTAAGTGGTATGGTAGTTGCTTTTTTTTTTTTCTTTAGAAACTAAAATACCTGGATTATTTCACATTACGCTAGTAATGTATGAGTAATTCGGTTTCTCTACATCCTTGCCAGTATTTGGCATCATCTCTGTTTTATTTTAGTCATTCTCATAGGTGTGTGGTGATATGTTATTGTCATATATTTTACATTTGTCTAATAGCTAATGAAACTGAACATCTTTTCATGTACAAATTATTTGCCATTTGTATATCTTCTAGGGTAAAATGCCCCTTCATCACTTTTGGGCATTTTCCAGTTGGATTACTTTTTTATTTTTTTTTCTGTGAGTTTTGGGAGTTATTTATATATTCTAGATACTACTCTTTTGTTGTATATGATTTACAAATAATTTCTCCCACTCTGTAGCATGTCTTTTGATCTACTTCATAGGGTTTTTTCCAAGACAGAAGTTTTTAATTTTGGTGAAGTCTGTTCATCATTTTTTTTTTCTTTAATGGATAGTGCTTTGTTGTCAGTCTGAGTCCTTTTTTTTTTCTTTTTTTAAATACTTTAAGTTCTAGGGTACATGTGCACAATGTGCAGGTTTGCTACATATGTATACATGTGCCATGTTGGTGTGCTGCACCCATTAACTCATCATTTACATTAGGTATACCTCCTAATGCTTTCCCTCCCCCTCCCCCAACCCCACAATAGGCCCCAGTGTGTGATGTTCCTCTTCCTGTGTCCAAGTGTTCTCATTATTCAATTCCCACCTATGAGTGAGAACATGTGGTATTTGGTTTTCTGTTGTTGCGATAGTTTGCTGAGAATGATGGTTTCCAGCTGCATCCATGTCCCTACAAAGGACATGAACTCATCCTTTTTTATGGCTGCATAGTATTCCATGGTGTATATGTGCCACATTTTCTTAATCCGGTCTATCATTGATGGACATTTGGGTTGGTTCCAAGTCTTTGCTATTGTGAATAGTGCCACAATAAACATACATGTGAATGTGTCTTTATAGCAGTGTGATTTATAATTCTTTGGGTATATACCCAGTAATGGGATGGCTGGATCAAATGGTATTTCTAGTTCTGGATCCTTGAGGAATCACCACACTGTCTTCCACAATGGTTGAACTAGTTTATGGTCCCACCAACAGTGTAAAAGTGTTCCTATTTCTCCACATCCTCTCCAGCACCTGTTGTTTCCTGACTTTTTAATGATCTCCATTCTAACTGGTATGAGATGGTATCTCATTGTGGTTTTGGTTTGCATTTCTCTGATGGCTAGTGATGAGCATTTTTTCATGTGTCTGTTGGCTGCATAGATGTCTTCTTTTGATAAGTGTCTGTTCATATCCTTCACCCACTTTTTCATGGGGTTGTTTGTTTTTTCTTGTAAATTTGTTTGAGTTCTTTGTAGATTCTGGTTATTAGCCCTTTGTCAGAGGAGTAGATGGCAAAAATTTTCTCCCATTCTGTAGGTTGCCTGTTCACTCTGATGGTCATTTCTTTTGCTGTGCAGAAGCTCTTTAGTTTAATTAAATCCCATTTGTCAATTTCGGTTTCTGTTGCCATTGCTTTTGGTGTTTTAGTCATGAAGTCCTTGCCCATGCCTATGCCCTGAATGGTATTGCCTAGGTTTTCTTCTAGGGTTTTTATGGTATTAGGTCTACCATTTAAGTCTCTAATCCATCTTGAATTAATTTTCGTATAAGGAGTAAGGAAAGGATCCAGTTTCAGCTTTCTACATATGGCCAGCCAGTTTTCCCAGCACCATTTATTAAAGAGGGAATTCTTTCCCCATTTCTTGTTTTTGTCAGGTTTATCAAAGATCAGATGATTGTAGATGTCTGGTTGTCAGTCTGAGTTCTTTGTTGAGTCCCGGATACTGAAGAAGTTTGTCTATATATTCTCTTAAAAGCCTTATAATTTTGCAGTTTGCATTTACATTTGTAATTCATTTCGAGTTTTTTTTTTTACAAGGTGTGAGACTTAAGTTAATAACTTTCTGATAGAAAAATAACATATTAACATTAACAAAAGGTAAATAGAAACTTATATGCATGAGCATGACCTTAGGAGTAGAAGCAGTAAGACAATGGCTCAAGTCTGTATGGCCACTTATAATCACTTATTTACCTCAGACAACTTGTAGACCTCAGTTCTGATCCCTAGTTAGGCAAGGAAAATAAAAGAATTCCCTGGTCCATATCATGTGATTGAGCCAGAGTTTTTGCTACTTCTGTTTTCACTATATATATACTTTAAGTTCTGGGGTACATGAGCAGAATGTGCAGATTTGTTACATAGGTATACACGTGCCATGGTGGTTTGCTGCACCCATCAACCTCTCATCTACATTAGGTATTTCTTCTAATGCTGTCCCTCCCCTAGCCCCCCACTCCCTGACAGGCCATGGTATGCGATGTTGCCCTCCCTGTGTCCATGTATTCTCATTGTTCAACTCCCACTTGTGAGTGAGAACATGTGCTGTTTGGTTTTCTGTTCCTTTCTTAGTTTGCTGAGAAGGATGGTTTCCAGCTTCATCCATGTCCCTACAAAGGACACGAACTCATCCTTTTTTACGGCAGCATAGTATTTCATTACGTATATGTGCCACATTTTCTAGGTTTTAAAAGTGGATGTGAGGAACATTAAGTGAGAAAGCAAAGATATAAAACTCAATTCTGGGTTGAGATCGTCTCATATCTTTTGTGGAGAGTAGCTGCTACTTAATTTCTTAATATAATTTAAAAATTAAGCTTTTATATATCATAGTTAAAGAGGAATTACACAAAAGCAGAATTGAAAGGGAAGGAATAGGAACTTTGATTGGAAAGGAACTTTTATCAGTGCAGTATAGGTAAGAAAAAGTAAATAAAAAGAATAGCAACAATGTAAACTACATTATGAACATAAAGTACATAAAAAAAGCAAATATATTTATTATAATTTATATATGTGGTTTGAATTTCCTCCTTAATTAAATGATTGGATTAATTTTTTTTTTTTTTTTTTTTTTTTTTTTTTTTGAGACTGAGTCTCACTCTATCGCCCAGGTTGAAGTGCAGTGGCCCGATCTCAGCTCACTGCAACCCACCTCCTGGCTTTATGCTATTCTCTGCTCAGCCTCCCGGTAGCTGGGACTACAGGCTTCACCACCACTTCGGGCCTCTCGGCTAGTTTTTTGAGCTTTTTTTGAGACGGAGTCTCATTTCTCTGTCGCCCAGGCTGGAGTGCAGTGGCTTGACCTCAGCTCACTGCAAGCTCCGGGCCCCGGGTTTACGCTTTATTCTCCTGCCTCAGCCTCCCTGAGTAGCTGGGACTACAGGCTCACCCTGCCCGCTAGTTTTTGTATTTTTTAGTAGAGCTGGTTTCACTGGTTAGCCAGGACGGTCTCGATCTCCTGACCTCAGATCCAATCTCGTCTCGCCTCCCAAAGTGCTAGGATTACAGGCTTGAGCCACCGCGCCTGGCCTGGATTAAAATTTTTATGTGATATTTATCAAAAAATATCTAAAAATAAATGAAAACTATTGGCAATTAAATGCTGGGTCAATATACATGGAAAATACATGAAAAAGAATTAATAGTAGTATATGGTCATGCATCACATAATGAGGTTTCAGGCAACAGTGAACCATGTAATGGTCCCATAAGGTTATAACACTGTATTTTTTGTACTTTTCTTATGTTTCAATATGTTTACATCCACAAATACCATTATGTTATAGTTGCCTGTGGTATTCAGTGCGGTAATATGTACGGGTTTGTAGCTTGGGATCAATAGGCCATATCATATAGGCTAGGTATGTAGTAGGCTGTGGTATCTGGGTTTGTGTAAGTCCACTCCATGATGTGCACACAATGCAATCTCCTAAGGACACATTCTCAAAAAACATCACCATCTTTAAGCGACACATGACTGAACCTTAAGGTGTACCTCTATATAAGTTATATGCGCACATATAACACGTATGCACACGTTAGTTTCTCAAATATGGGCTCATTCTCTATAAGTTACTCGGGATTTTTTTTCTTTTAAGATATCTTAAATTTATTTTTGGGCAATATATGCAATATATGTAACTTAGCTCATTATTTTTAGTTGTTTAATAATATTCCAGAGTATGATAGTATGATAATCTATTCATCATTTTTAATATTGATGATTCAGATTTCCCAAGTTACTATTATACACAATTGTGTACATAATCATCCTTGTACTTACATACTAGTGCTTTAATTTCTTTAGATTAGCTTAATCAAAGAAGAATCTCTACATTAAAAATCACACACATTTAAAAATGGGTAGATAATGCTATATTGCTATGCTAAAATTTTATAGCAAATTATTCTCCCAAAATTAAGAAATATATGAAAGTTCATTTTTCCATAAACTCACCCAAAATACCTTCTATTAATCTTTCTTAATTTTGAAAAATTTTTCCTCATTAAGACAATTAATTTCACTGATTATTACTTGAGTATGTTTTCATGTACTCAGCCATTTTGATGTATTCTTTGAATTGATTGTTCATAACCCTTGTCCAATTTTTCTTTTCATATGTAGCAGTACTTATTCTAGTGGAGAAATGTACAATGATTCTTTATTTCACATATTTTACATATGTTATCTAATATATTTCTGTTGAATAATCACAATGCAGAATAATTTTATTTAATGCCACTTATCAAACATTTCTTTTGTCCCACTGAACTTCTTGTCTTACTAAAGAAATATTAACCCCAACATCCAAAGTTGTAGGAATACATTCCCAAATAATGAACTCTGAATGTTGAATGTTCATTTTACTTTTGCATAATTTTGTTTAGAATTAGGTTACAATCTAATTTACAATCCCTTTGCCAGTAAGATTTATAACATTTTTGCATACTGTGTTATAAAAACTAATCTTATCTAAGTAGCGTTGACTATTTCTCTCTCTTTTTTTCTTTTCTTTTTTTTTTTTTTTTTGAGATGGAATCTTACTCTTGTCACTCAGGCTAGAGTTCAGTGGCATGATCTCAGCTTACTGCAACCTCCGCCTCCCAGGTTCAAGCGATTCTCCTGCCTTAGCCTCCTGAGTAACTGGGGTTACAGGCCCGCAACACCATGCCCAACTAATCTTTGTATTTTTAGTAGACATAGGGTGTCACCATGTTAGCCAGGCTGGTGTCCAACTCCTGACCTCAAGTGATCCGCCCTCCTCAGCCTCCCAAAGTGCTGGGATTACAGGCGTGAGCCACCGTACTTGACCTATTTCTCTCTCTCTCTCTCTTTTTTTTTATTTTATTAAAATAAAATTTTAATAATATTTTTGAAATTTTATTTTGAGCTCAGTGGTGCATGTGCAGGTTTGTTATATAGGTAAACTTGTGTCATGGGGGTCTGTTGTACAGATTATTTTCAACCAGGTATTGAGCCTATTACCAATTATTTTTCCTGATTTTTGTTTTCCTCCCACCCTCACTGTACAATAGGCCTTATAGCCTGTTGTTCCCCTCTGCATGTCCATGTATTCTAATCATTAGCTCCCACTTATACGTGAGAACATGTATTTAGTTTTCTGTTCCTGCATTAGTTTGCTAAGGAAAATGGCCAACTATTTCCTACATACTACCCAAGAATAAAATGATATATTCTCCATAGTTTGATATTCTCTTTTCATCACACATTATATGTAATATTTTAATAATCATTGTAATATTTTATTATATATCTTATGTGTTTATTTTTATTTTCTGTCTTATATACAATTATTATATGTTTATATATGAAATAATTTTACAAGTGTACAAATCGCATCCATTTCTGGTATCAATTCTATTAACTCCATAGATCTGTATCATATATTTTGGTTAACATCGCTTTAAAATAAGTCTGAATCCTTTACAACAAATGCACTCAAACTATTCGTTCTATCAGTTTTTTTAAGTACTTTTCCCACATTTATTCTTTTTTTAGAAGAAAATGTGGGCAAGCAGAGAGAAAAAAGGGAAGAAGAGAGAAGTAGGGAGGAAGGGGAAATGGAAAATAAAGAAACAAAGGGGAAAGGAAGGAAAGATAGACCCTATTTTGGTTAAAATTGCATTAAACTTATCATTTAAGAAAGTGTGCAATTATTTTAAATTAAGACGTATGCCACTCACAAAACACCAGTTGATCCATTATTTTATCTAAGACCTTTAATATAATTATAGTTTTAAAAAATTGGAATCTGGATCTTTCTTGCTATTTTGTTCTTGAATTTTTATTTTGCTTTTAATGGAAAATGTATGTTTTATATATACTCATAGATAATAAAGTCTGTGAACCCTAATTTGCTTTTGGTTAAAATACTTTTAGATTTTGGTCTTCTGGGTTTCAGAAGTAAGCCATCATGTCATCTGCAAATAAACTCTTGCAAAGCTGTCTCTTATGCAATATTTATATTTTTAAACTTCAAAGCAACTTTGAATAATAGTGAAAATTGGTGGTAGGTCATAACCCTGTTTCGTCTTGTTTTAATGTTTAAAAAAATTCTTTTTTAAGCTTTTATTTTAAGTTCAGGGGTAGAAGTGTAGGTTGGTTACATAGGTAAAAGTGTGTCATGAGGGTTTGTTGTAGAGATTATTTCCTCACCCAGGTATTAAGCCTAGTACCCATTAATTATTTTTCCTGACCCTCTCTCTCCTCCCCTCCACCCATCAAAAGGTCCCAGTGTGTGTTGGTTCCCTCTATGTGTCCATTTGTTTTTATCATTTAGCTCCTACTTATAAGTGAGAACATATAGTACTTGGATTTCTGTACTCGTACTAGTTTGTTAAGGATAATGGCCTTCAGCTCCATCCATGTTCCTGCAAAGGACATAATCTCATTCTTTTTATGGCTTTATAGTATTCCGTGGTATATATGCACCACATTTTCTTTATCCAGTCTATCATTGATGGGCATTTAGGTTGATTCCATGCCTACACTATTGTGAATAGTACTGCAATGAATATATACATTCATGTGTCTTTATAATAGAATGATTTATATACATTTGGGTATATACCCAGTAATGGGATTGCTGTGTCAAATGGTATTTCTATTTTTAGGCGTTTGAGGAATCACCCAGGGTCTTCCACAATGGCTGAACAAATTTACACTCCCAACAACGGTGTATAAGCATTCCTTTTTCTCCACAACCTCGTCAGCATCTGTTGTTTTTTGACTTTTTAATAGTAGCCAGTCTGACTGGTGTGAGGTGGTATCTCATTGTGGTTTTGACTTGCATTTATCTAATCATCAGTGATGCTGAGCTTTTTTTCATATAATTTTTGGCCACATGAATGTCTTCTTTTATAACGTGTCTGTTTGGTTCATTTGCCCACTTTTTTATGTTTTTTTTTTCTTTAAATGTCTTTTATCTTATTAGTTAGTATTTTAAAACTAAGCATCATAAAATATAGCTTGATTCCCTTTATATGTAATTTAGAATTTTTAAGAATGGTAGCTGAATTTTTTTCAGATACTTTTCAGTACCAACTATTATGAAATTGAACAAAACCCCACTCTTACTGGGACCAAATATGAATTTTAAAATGAATAACATGAGATCACTGGTATAATAGCCATCCAGACATCTGTCTATCTCTAGTGTATCTCAAACACACTGACTGAGTTAAGATCTTCTTTATTCTTGCTTAATTCTTAATTAGTTCATTTGTTAAATTCTTTTTAAAGCATGTATTAAAATCCTCACCATTGTTACAGTTTCAATCAGAAATCCTTCAGCTTTTATATTTTGCATATGAAGTTTTATTCTATTCATTGGGTACATACTAGTTTTTGACTTATATGTTCTTCATGAGTTATTTACTATAGAAAAATATTTTTCTTTATTCTTTACAATGGGTTAGAATAAGTAAAACTTTAGCAAATATAAATATATTTGCATATTAAAGGATTAAACCTGGTTATTTCCAAATCTATGGTGAAGGAAGACAATATTTTATGTAGTCTATATTATGTATTTGTAACAAATATGAGATGCCTTGAGAAATTAATAACATAGACATAAAAAAAGAAAAAAGTGATAACCCACATGAATAATTTCACTTTTCAGCATCGTTTTAATGACTTCTCTACAAGCATGATTTGTCTTTTTTTTTTCCAACTATCCTTAGATTACTGTTATTATACTGGCTTTATGATAGTTTATTCAGACTCAGAAAGCTTAGGAAGTTTCCAGGTGTACATGACTGAACTTTCTAAGGCTAAATGTTCTAAGCTTTCTGAGTTTGGACCTCCAGCCTTGATTGGTCTGGCTTCATGTGACCCATGATTTTAGATGAAGCAATGACATATGCTGATCTTTGCCTCATGCCTCTATAAGATGATAAAAAAATACTATGTTTTGATTAGGGAAAATTAACTATGCTAATGTCTGTCAATTTAGGAATATTCTAAACATTTTTAATTTTACTAAGTGTAAAATAACAGCATAACTCTCCTCTATTTAGCGTTAGCCAGTTTAGTATGCTTGTCATGAAATTTTCTATAGATTTGAAAACTTAAGATGAAAAGTTATAGCATTCTTAATAATAAAAAATGAGAAAAAATTACATAATAAATTGTGTAAATAAGGTGCAGAAATATTTTATCTTTGTTTAGCAACTTTTAGGCTTATTATAATTTATACGTATTTTTAAGGCTGCTCTTTTATTTGTAGTTTTGTAATTTAAAGATTTCTTTTGAAAGTTGTTTTTGATTAAAGTATGAAGTGATGATACTCAAACAAGGGAACTATTGCTTTATTTAAGAGTGCTTTCTCAAAAATTATTAATACACATGACTTTATTAAATTCATTTTATAGTTCGGTATTACATGACAACTTCCAAGTACAAGTAGATTTCATGTACAATTCCCACTATGAAGCTCATTCTGAAATTAGGAAATTATATTTATAACTCTCAGCTGATCAGTTTATATAGAAATTGTTCTAAGACAAATTAGGCAGTTTCTAAAGAAATTACTTCATTTTGATAAAATGAACTTAATCCAGGATAAATAGAATATATAATCTCTTACAGAGAATTACAAACTAAGTTTGTATAAATATGGATGATATAACCCACTAAATCTTAGGGGTTTTTTTTGCTTTTTTACCTATGTTAGTTTGCAATAAAACTTCCTGAGTAAAATTATCTAATATTATTAATTTTTATCATTTACTCTGTTGAAAAGATCTTCAACAATATTGTTGTGAATTCATTTCTATCTGCATAGTATTTTATATTTTAAAGTGTTGTCTTATTTTTTCCTCCTAATGTTCATTTTACAAATGAGTAAATAAGCACCCATAGAGTTAGAGTGAGTGTCCCAAAATCACATAGCTAGTCAGTTACAGGTTTTAACCAAAATCTTCCTCTTGAGTAATCCTGTCTGATTCATGGCATGTTATATTTTATAGTCTTACATGTTGTTAAAATTATTCTGTTTCTTATACAAATGGTGGTAGAAGATAAGGCTAGCTAGAGAAGTAGCTGTGAGAAAAATTATAAGCAAAAGCTTCCAGAATCATATATATTTTGCAACACATTTTAATATAATATTGAAAGACATTTTTTTTTGCTTAAGCCCTAATGCAATATTTTCATTACCTTCTAGTTTGCAAACATTGCCTATGTATAGGGTATATATACACATGCACACTACTGAGGTGCAAATGTGACTAAAAAAGAGTTGAGAAGGTGTTTGATCTGTTTAAAATATGTTTAGATACAGTTTTGAATAAATCTATTCCTACATTGTATTTAGATAGGGTTTACATTTACATCTGGAACATTAAACCAGTTTGGAATATATCATGCTTCCACTTCCCTCCCTCTAGTCCTGATAGACATTGCTGATCAATTATAGTTTTCTTTCCTGTTGAACCAGTTCATGGGCTTAGGCAGTTTCAATTCCCATCTCTAAGAAGTTCATTTCTACTAATCAGTTGGTATTGACAAGTGAAATTAAACACATTTTCCATTCCTCTTATTAAATCTTAGACATTCTCTGTGTAACTGGCAAAAAAAAAAACCAAAAACAAAAACAAAAAACTTGTATTTTCAAAAACAACAAAACATGTGAGTAGACACCTAAGCTTTGCTTGCTGACTCGTGCCTAGCAATGGGCTGGGAATTTACCAGAGAGTGTTTCCTTTAATCCATTTAATCCTCGGAAGAGTTTCACATTTTCCAAATGGAGAAATCAGGACTCAGAAATGGGATATTTTATCCCTTACAGCATAGCAGAAAGTGTTAGGGATGCATTCAAATTTTCTGCTTAGGAGGAGGTTACTGTAATATATCAGCTACACAACTCCTGCCTCAAATAATCACTTTGAGAATTCCTGATCTCTAAATTAGATATACATTAAATAAAATTAAATAAAATCTGTCAAAAAAAAACCAGCATCCAGCATGTGCCAGGCTATGTTTTTGTTTTTGTTTTTTTCCTTATTTATTCTTTCTTTTCTTTAGATTTAGAGAAACAACATCTTATGTATTATCATCTTAAACGCTTTTGTTATATTTTCTTTTGTGTTTCAGAGAGAATTTCTTAAAATGGTGACTTCTGAGACTTTAAAATTGAGGATTAAAAAGGCCACTAACTTTAAAGATTAGTAAACTCCAACTAAGTTAATTAAACTAGGGTGAACTGTCTCTTTTAAACTAGGTTAAAGTATTGTCATTTCTTACAATGTCATAGGATAAATAAGAAGACCCGATAAAACAACTCACCAAAGTTTATGACCCTGAGAATGTTGCTCTTAATTTATATTTTGTCTCCAACATTTGTTGCATCCTCTACACTTTCATGAAGATTGCAATAATGTGATCAGAGAGTTTTGTAATATTGACGAGAGGTAGTGTGAAAATCATGAATATAAAAAGACTGCTTTGGGACAAAGTTAAAGAGAAATTGATGGCTTTAATAATGTCAGAGACAAAAGGCATTGGACAAGCTCAGTAGCATTTAAAATATTTATTAAACCGAGTCTGTAATTTTTCATAGGAAAGTTGCTTTAATGACAAAGGAAGTCATAATACAAACAGAACCATCCAGCTGCTGCTGTGAGTCAGCACTACTTCAGAGACATTTATATTCTTACCCTCAAGCTTTCTTAGAACCTTTTCTAACAGTTGCAGCTGTGTGAATAATTTGTGGAAGAGCCATGATAGAATTCTTCAAAAGAATACAAGATAATAGCACCAAGAAAAAGGAAAAAATAGTCAGTGCTTAGTTGTTTACTTACCAGTGACCTGACGATTCACCTTAAATTCATTTTTGTTTTCAGTTAGAATGAAGTCACTGTATTGGGTCAGTGATCTCTATCTCTTGACTAAATTCAGGCATCCAAAACAGCCAGGTTATGCTGTCTCCATACTCTCCAGCAATAATGCAGAAACTTCTAAAGAAAGATCAGTGTATGAAGGTATGCAGAATGAGAAAAAAGTAAGACAGCCTTACAGAGATTTTTTTTTTCACATTAGAATCTTCCTAATACTGGATCAGAAGCATAGTTACATTAAATGAATTCTATTAGATCCTTCCTAAAGTAGATAGAAGTACTGGTTTAGTCTAATGCAGTTAAGTTGCTATGGGCCTTTGAGAAATATGTATCTATCTACCTTTCCTTTTTTTCCCTACTATCATCATAAAACACATAATGGTTTTCGGATGATAAATGTTTGCAAGGATTCCATATAAACACAAAAGTTTCCAGAAAGAAAACCCTGTGTAAATGTAAATATATTTTATTTTATTTAGTTTCCTCCATTTTCAATTTCTATTTTTTTTTAAGTATCAGAACCTCACCTTCATTTCTAAATTTGTGTAACGTTAAAATGTACTAGTCTTATGTATTATTAGAGCAATTGGTCATCTATATATAGTGTCTGGTTATTTACATTTGATGCTCTAAGAACCATCAGATGAACTAAATAAAATTTTATTAGATTTGTTTGATTTATTTAAATGGTGATGTCATTTTTAAACTGAGCAATAGTTCAGTTTCCTTGAAAAGTTACATATATTTGAGATGCATTATTAATACTGCTTTGAAATACTATAAATGCACTAATTTATTTGAACTTTACTTTTAAAATATGATTTTTTCCAGTATCTCTGATGTGCCTTATGTATTAGAGCTAACAATCTAATTCATAATTTAATGAATGTGGATGCCAAGTAGTCGAATTCCAGTAGATACTTTCATAAAGACATTTATTATACTATTAGGACCATCTGAGACAATTTAAGCTAAGAATGTATTTTTTTTTCAATGCTCCACTTGGCTAATTTCAACTTGAACCTATCACTCA
Source organism: Papio anubis (assembly GCF_008728515.1). Lineage (NCBI taxonomy): Eukaryota > Metazoa > Chordata > Mammalia > Primates > Cercopithecidae > Papio > Papio anubis. Next base: position 27,905,373 of record NC_044978.1, read on the forward strand.
CTGGATGTGTAATATAGAAAAGAGAGCAAGTGAGTGATGGAGAAAGTTACCAGTACAATGTACTGTGCTCATGAGTTGCTCAGTGAATAGCTATATATTATTATCTTAAAACTCAAAAATAAATCAAATTTTATACTTCACCTAATTTTTGAATAAAATATATACATTTACATCCTTTTGTATCTCCTTCCATTTTAGGTAATGGAAGTTTACTTGATTACATTTTTGTAGAATAAATTATAATATGTAATGTCAACTTTTTATAATGTTTCTGTATTAATATATACATAATATTATATTATTTGATGTTTATATTATATGATTGTATTGGATATTATTATATAAAGTAACCCAATCAGTTTAAACTATTTAAGTTGAAGGCATTTCCTGAGCTGTGTTAGCAAGACATCAAATACCATTTGGAATTATTTAGTGTATTGCTTATCTTTAAATATCACCTTTTTCATAAAATATTAGGAGCCTATTTAAAGCTTTTCTTGGTAGTCCATGCAAATTGGATCCTAAATCCAATGTGACAACAATTTGGTAGTCTTTATCAGTTTCTTTTTTTTCATGCGTTGCCAATAGAAAGAAAAAGACAAGTTTATAGAGTGCACTTCCTAACTAAAAATGACTGTAACAAATGGTTTGAAATGTTCTCTGGAGGATTATTGACTTTTTAATTCAGGCTGCCATCAATCCTCATTTATATTTCATAATATGTATCCTGGGAAAACGAAGCTACTTTTAAATGTGTAGCTTGTCACTGAGGTTAAATAGTTGTTATGCCAATCACTTATCTTTCAATTCTATGTGAGTTAAGAGACACTTTTCAGAAAATCACTTAACACCAATAAACTAAGTGAGACACATGTCAATTACATAAAAGTATTATTTTTTCATATATATAATCTATATGAGAATTAACGTTTCATGTGACAAAATTATTATTCACTAGTTTTCTTTCTGTCCCTTCATAAGTACATCAATAAAGTAGAAGCAGCTTGGAATGCAGAGGAAATTGAACATCTTATCTAAAAAGGTTTCCTTTGGGGAGTATCAGTGACAATATAAGTGGCCCATGTAATATGTATATTTCCAGTATGAATAATGTGTCATCTGTTGCTCTTATTGAGGTGATTGATGTGCTTCCTTCCAAATTAATTCTCAGATTTAGGCTGTTTCAATTTTTTGCTACTCCAAAGACTGTTGTAACAAGAATTGATCCTTACAAATCCTGTGGCCAGACAAACTTTTTGTCTTACTAAATATTTATTGAGAGTTGTTATTAATATCTATTCTGATTCCCTGTATGTCTTTTTTAAAATCTCATCTCCTAACTCTAGTTGTTAAGAGATTAGAGATTAGTCAGATTAGTCTAAATATTTTCAAGAGTTTTTTTACTCCACCCCTTACAGTGCCATAAGTACATTAACATATCTCTTTAAAAAGTTATTTGTTTTAACCTTCAATAAAATAAAATGCTGCAATAACTACTCTGTTTTAGATACATCAGGAGAGCCTAAACATGTGCTTTATGTCACCAGGAAAGCAGGCACAGAAATACTAGGAGAATCATTTTTGAAAGTGTATTTAGTATTTCCAAAAAAAATCATTTAAGTAGTCCTCAAGGACAAGAATAAAATCAGAACTTGGTTTTACCCCTTGTCACTGTGCAAGCATGTGTATATTGTAACACTTTTGAATGAGGAATGGCAGGAAGGGTGCAGCAGATTTCTTGTTGTACTTAGAGCTTTGAAAGTTTATTATTTTTCTGCTTCTAAAAATATTAAAGGCGATGTACAGGATACAGACCCAACTATGGACACTAAGGGTTATTGGGGCCTTTCTGAAGACACCTTCCTCTGCCTCATTTTTCTCTGTGTAGTTAACATGAATCTAATTTAATATTTCCAGAGTATAGCTGGGAAAGGGAACTAAGAAGCCAGTGGGGTGATTGGCTGTAGTCCTGATGTGGTGGCTTTAACTAGTCTTGGTTTGCATTACTTTTATAGTTTCAGTAAATCTGGAAGATTGGCACTTATTCAATAGTCAATTAAATTTGTATATACAAAGGATCCTCCAGACAATAAAAAATAAGAGTGGTGAAATTAACTTTGCACTATATTTGAATCACCAAATAGAGTCTCAGATTGTTTTTGGACCTTCTGGTTTTTTATTGTCATTCTGATGGCTGAAAGAAAAAGATATCAGATAGTTTAAAATACATGCATTAACCAGAGAGCAAATGGTCCAGGTGAACAAAACTTTTATGTCCTGTTCTTGTCTTTTGATATCTCCTGCAGAAACTTCTTTGACAGAGAACTAGAGTCCTCTACTTTATTTACCAAGTCATAGTCTTATTAAGGACACTGTGTGTTACATATACTCTCATGGCCATTCTAAATAGCAAATGCTAAATTGTAAATCTGAGAAAGGAATCAGTGTGATAAGCCTGTAACATACATCCTGTGAAACTTTTCTTCATGATCTTCATTACACCAGTCACTCAGCTACATCAGGGAATTTAATGATTAAATAAGGCAAAACCTCTTCTCTCAAAGAGCCTATTATTAATCATATATATCATATCCTATATTGCTGGATGATATATATTGTTTGACAATATATATTGCTTTGCAATATACAACTCTTTATTTTTAAGTCAGGAAACAACAGGTGCTGGAGAGGATGTGGAGAATTAGGAACACTTTTACACTGTTGGTGGGATTGTAAACTAGTTCAACCATTATGGAAAACAGTATGGCGATTCCTCAAGGATCTAGAACTAGATGTACCATATGACCCAGCCATCCCATTACTGGGTATATACCCAAAGGATTATAAATTATGCTGCTATAAAGACACATGCACACGTATGTTTATTGCAGCACTATTCACAATAGCAAAGACTTGGAATCAACCCAAATGTCCATCAGTGACAGATTGGATTAAGAAAATGTGGCACATATACACCATGGAATACTATGCAGTCAAAATGTCTTTAAATGACAACAAATAAATGTATTTTCATTAGCAGGGAATGTTCCAAATCTGAGGTCTAGAATTCACTTGAGGAGCACTTTCATAAAAACGATATGCATTCTCAATATTAAGTACGGAAAGGTAGCACTCTCTACAATTAAGAAAATTCAGCTGTCCAGAACTATTTGCTTTCAATGTGAATAGATTTAATATTTATAATAAAGATAGCTTGCTATTTTTTCTTGGAAAGGACAGTATGCTTTTTGATATTGGAATTAAAATGTCTAAACCATTTGTTCAAGTGTATTCAAATTCTTATCTAACCTCAAAAATTTACATAGCATGAACATCTGAAAATTATACAATTAATAGTCCATCATTGCATAATTCCTGAATCATTTCCTACAGAGTTTAGTACATTATAATGACAATTATAATGTTCTAGGAATGCCTGGCACTTGTAGGTAATTGATACATGTAGATTTACTGAATGAATGCAGGATTTCTCTCACAACTTTTTTGGTGGTAAACTGGGTAATTGACTGTCCATACAATTGCATGTGACATATATCTAACTACCTATGACATAACTCAAGTTCAAGAAGTATACACTCATTGTAAAAATATAAAAGATTCAGCATGGTGCATATGCTGAAAATGTGTCTCCCACAACCATATTCACTACACTGCATGTCATACTCCCCTAAACACTTCAAAATTCAGCTCATTTTCCTTTAAAGCACTTTGTGTTGATAACTCCGGTTTTTCTGTAACTACCACACCTCTTTCAACTCTATTACAGGACATAAAGTGTTCTGTTACAATTATTGTTTCCTGGTTTTCATTATTGAACAGCACATACTTTGAGAGTATGAGACATATGTTGTCCATCTGTGTCAACCTAACAGTTTACAGTTTATCACAGATATTAAGTAATCAATATATGACTAATTAAATGAACAAAATGAGCATTTTGGTAAGTGGTACTGTATTTGGATTGTTTCTACAAAGATGAGTTTTACCAATTTTGTGGAATGGGAATGCAAATGAAAAAAGATTTGATGGCTTAAATTAATATAATGGTAACTAGAGGCAATAATAACTAAAGGTACCATGAACATGGTTTATTATTCCATTGATTTTAGTCTTATTTCATTTTTATCAATCACATTTTAAATAATGTTTCAGAATGTTTTATAAAGGGTTTGAGCACCATGTGTTAAATATATTTATAGTTAATATATTTGTTCCTTTATTAAACTTAAAATATTTGAAATGTTTTGTTACTGTTATTTACAAATATGCGAACTTGTGTCATGCAAATTTACCAAATTCCCTTATTATCACAATTCATCTAAAGAATCTTTTGTATTTTAATTTACTCTATGCCATCTACAAGTGCTTAAGATAACCCTTATCATAATAAAGAAAATATTTTCTTTTTTTGTTTTCTAAAAGTAAATGAGTTTTCTGCAATTATGGAAAATATCACACAATTTTACTTCTTTAAACTGTTAATATGGTGAATTAAATTCAGTGATTTTTTGAATGTCTATAATTAACTCAATATATTATGGTATATTACCATTTTAGTATTTTGATAAATTTTGTTTGATAATATTTTGTACGGGAATTTTTCATCTATTTTCGTAAGTGACATTGACCACTAATTATTCTTTCTTTTTTTTTTTTTTTTTTTTTGAGACGGAGTCTCGCTCTGTCGCCCAGGCTGGAGTGCAGTGGCGCGATCTCGGCTCACTACAAGCTCCGCCCCCGGGTTCCCGCCATTCTCCGGCCTCAGCCTCCCGAGTAGCTGGGACCACAGGCGCCCGCCACCTCGCCCGGCTAGTTTTTTTGTATTTTTAGTAGAGACGGGATTTCACCGTGTTAGCCAGGATGGTCTCGATCTCCTGACCTCGTGATCCGCCCGTCTCGGCCTCCCAAAGTGCTGGGATTACAGGCTTGAGCCACCGCGCCCGGCACCACTAATTATTCTTTCTTCGAATGCCTTGTCACATTTCGATATCAAGTTTATGCTGACTTCATAAAAAAGCTGGGGATTTTATTATCTATGCTGCATAATAAATTAGCTAAAATATTAGTGGCTTAAAACAACAAACATTTATGCTCTTAGAGATAACAGGAAAATCGAGATGTGCAGTAATAAACAGGGAAATGATTTAAATAATTAAAAAATTTATTTAAATAACCAAATAATTTGAGAACAGTTTAGCTAGGTGATCCTGGCACAAGGTCTTTTCTGAGATTTCAATCAATATGTTGGTCAGAGCTGTAGTCATCTGAAAGCTTGATTGGGGCTGGCATATCTACTTCTAAGATTACTCACTTACATGGCTATTGGCAGGAGGCCTTAGTTTTTTGTTGGCTGTTGTCATGGGGCCTCTCTGTGCCCCTTGGTATACAAGCATCCCCATAAGACTGATTCAGTATCTTATGACATAGCAGTTGAATTCCACAAGAGCAAGAGAGCAATGAAAATATTGCAATACCTTTTATGACCTAATCCTGGATATTATGCACCATTACTTTGCCACAGCTCTGCTCATTAACAGTACATCATTAAATCCAGCCCATAGGTCCCATGTGTAACGTGAGAACAATTAGCCTCTACCTTTTGAAGAGAGGAGTGTCAACAACTGATAGAGATATTTTAACACTACCAAAGAGATGCCTCTAGCCCCGTTTTATTCTCTAAAAGAGTTTGTATAAGATTGCTGTTACTTTTACTTTATTTTGGGAAAGTTCTAAAGTTTTCTTCGATTAAAAGTTTTTAAATAAATTAAATGTATTTAAATGTTATAAGACTTTTTAGATTTTGTACTACTTTTTGTGTAGGTTCTGCTAGATGCTTGCGTTTCCAGAAATCTGTTCATTTTATTTAAAGTTATGTGTTGGCATAAAGCTGTCTATAATTTGTTCTCTTTAGTTTTTACCATTTCTGTAAGAATTTAGCTATCAGTCTGACTTTCTTGGTATGCCATTTTGTTTCTTGGGGTTGCTTTTTATGATTTGTCTTTTTTTCTTTGGTATTCTATAGTTTTGCTGTAATGTCTATATATGGCCTTTTTTTAAGAAAGTCCAACATCTTTAGGCTTTTGGAATCACTGGTTTGATGTCTTACACAGAACTGAGAATATCACAGTGGTTACCTCTTCAAATACTGCTCTCTTCTTTTACTTCAGTAAGGTATTCTTAATCTATTCTGTATTCACTTACTCTCTCATCTGTATTTTCTGTGTTTTGTACCTCTGTGCTTTATTGTGGATATGATTTTTTTCTGACTTAACTTTCTATTCGTGCCTTTCTTCTTCAGCTGTATCTAATCTGGAGTTAAATACAAACATTCAGTTTATAATTTCTGTTTTTGTCATTTAAAAATATTATAGCATTTCTAGTTGATTTATTTTAATTACAATATTATGTTGTATAACTTCCTAACTTTTTATGTTTAGCTATCAACTCTTTAAACACAGGAAGCATAGATGAGTAATAACTCCAGTTACCAGAATTTGGTGGCTTTTTAAAACTTGACTGTTGTTTTTATTTTTACTGGTTAAGTTTGTATTTTCTTGAGGCAAGCCTTGAGATATTTTGTTGCATTCAGCAAACTTGATTTCATAAACCATTTTCAAAATTATTTTAATTATAAAGATAATAGGTTCTTTAAGAGCGGTATTCCATCTATGACTGTCAGGCACTGGGAGGTACCAGAGATCTTGCAATGAATCTTTGGACATTTTGTGGCCAATTAAATACAATGCAACTAGTGACCTAGTACAGAGAAACTGTTACTATGCCAGGATTTCCAGCCACAATTATTGTGGGACCACAATACTAAGCCCATTTACTTTACTTGAGACTGCATACCAGAATCAGCTGATTCCCTGATATTGGCATGTATTTGTAAACCATAAATAAATACATAATCCTGGCTTCCCAGAAGTTTTGGGGTCTGGTGAGGTAGAAGAGATAAATCACTACATTTGATTCAATGTAGCAACAGGGCCAGATCTTAAAGAAACACACACTGAATTAATTAATGGCTAAAAGAAAAAAAATACAAAACCTCTCAAGATGTCTTATTATTTTTTAAATTACATGTGCACACACATGCATATGTGTATATACATGGGAGAAAAAGACAGAAATAAAATACCCTTGATTAGTAATCAACTCTGACTTCAGAATCTTCACCTGCTTTGGAAACTACTCTTGAGGGAGAAACAGCTGTAGCTCACTTCCATGAACCTTAAAGTTTCTTCTGTACTCATTCTGCCATTCCTCATTTTATCCCTAAGTTACTTATGGTTTCTGAAAACGCTTTCCGTAAACTTTTCCAGGATTTTAAGTCCTAGTCAGGAAGATAATCAGAATCAATAATTATCATTTTTTTCAACATTACTAGAAAGTTATCAATTAATCCACACCTCACTTTTAATTGTTGAGTGTTTCTATAATTATGCCTAATGCTGTATTTAAGACATCTCATTTTAATATCAATGATTTTATATATATATATAAAAGATTGCAAAAAAGTTTAAGATTGTATTCATCACTAGTTAATTCAGTGAGTGACTTCTATAAAGAAAATTATTTTACCTAATCAAAATTCAATTATCAAATCAGCAAATGTAACATTAGTAGTGTCTCAGTATATAATACAGGGACTATATATATATATATAAAACATATATGTGTTTGTGTATATATATATATTTTTTGTTTTGTTTTGAGGCGGGAGTGCAATGGCACAATCTTGGCTCACTGCAACCTCCACCTCCCGGGCTCAAGCGATTCTCCTGCCTCAGCCTCCCAAGTAGCTGGGATTAGAGGCATATGCCACCATAACCAGCTAAATTTTTTGTATTTTTAGTAGAGACGGGGTTTCACCATGTTGCCCAGGCTGGTCTTGAACTCCTGATCTCAGGTGATCCACCTGCCTCGGCCTCCCAAAGTACTGGGATTACAGGCGTGAGCCACTGCACCTGGCCAATACAGGGACCATATTTAAATTTTGTCAATTCTCTTAGTAATACACTTTATAGCTTATTTTTCTGAGTCCAGGACCCAATATTGATTTGCATATTTTATTTATTTCTTATAACTCATTTCTTTTAGTCTAGAGTGTTTCATTGGCCTTCTTTGCCTTTCCTTTTTTATTCAGATAAAATCCACATGCCATTTAACTGTGCCTAAATGAACCATATAGTAACTTATAATATATTTACAGTGTTGTGTAACCATCACCACTTTCTAAGCCTAGAACATTTTTGTCACCCCCAAATAAACCTCATATCCATTAAGCAGTGATTTCCCATTCCTCCCTTTCTTCAGTCCCTAGCAACAACCAATCTGCTTTCTGTCTCCATGGATTTGCCCATTCTGAAAGTTTTATAAATGAATTAATATAATATGTAAACATTTGTGTCAAATTCCACTCACTTAGCATAATACCTCCAATATTCATGCTGTAGAATGCATTAGTATTTAAAAATGCAGTAGAATGCATTTTTATGGCGTGGCTGCATCATTTTATATTCCCTCCAGCAATGTGAAAGAGTTCTAGTTTCTCCATATACTCAACCAACAACATGTTATTTTCTGATTTTTGTTTATTGGTTTAAATAGCCATTCCAGAGGGTGTGAAGTGGTAACATGTAGTGGTTTGGATTTGCATTTCCCTCTTTTTCATTTTTTTTTAAATTTTTGAATCTTTTCGTGTGTTTATTAGCCATTTATATGTCTTCAGTGAAGAAACGACTATTCAATTTTTTTGTCCCAAATTTTAATTGAGTTGTTGGCTTTTTAGTTCTGATTTGTAACATTTCTTTATATATTCTGGATACCGTCAGACTTTTCAAATATCTTTTCCTATTTTGTGAGTTGTATTTATACTTTTTTAAAATAGTGTCCTTTGATGCACTACAAAATCTAATATGTTTATTTTATTTTTCTTGTTGCTTGTGCTTTCAGGTCATGTCTAGAAGAAACCATTGTCCACTCCTAGATCAGAAACATTTATTCAATGTTTTCTTCTGAAAGTTTACTGTTTTAGCTCCTATATTTAAGTATGTGACTTATTTTGAATTCAATTTTTTTTTATGGTATGAGGTAGGAGTTCAGGTCTATTTTCTTGCATGTGGTTTTCCAATTGTCCCAGCATGATTGAAAAAGAAATTGACCATCAATGTATGTTTATTTCTACACTCTCAAGTCTATTCCATCTTTGTGTTAGGATTGCACTGCTTTGATTACTGTAGCTTCATTGCATGTTTTGAAATCAGCAGGTATGAGCCCCACAGCTTTGTACTTTTTCAAGATTTTTTTTCACCACTTGGAGGTCTCCTGTAATTTCACATTTATCTGAGGATAACTTATTTAATTTCTTGAAAAAAAAAATGCAGTTAGAACTTTGATAAGAATTACCCTGTACCTTCGTTTTTCCTTTATTTGTCTTTGTCAACTTAGGAGTATGATCACTTTACCAAAAGCCTTTGCCAGTTTGTACCATGTTACCAATCAGTTCTTTCAATCCAGGAATACAAGGTGTCTTTGGATTTATTTCAGTCTTCTTTAAATTCTTTCAACAAAGTTTCATAGTATTTAGTATGAAAGTTTTGCATCTCTTTGGTGAACTTTATTCCTAAATACTTTATTTTTTAATACTATTGTAAATGGAATTATTAATTTCCTAACAGGCTATAATAAAAAGAGTTTATTTTCCTTCCATTTTATACTCATTCATTTATTTATATAACTGAATTCATAGTTTTATTTAATTCCTCATACTCCCTTGTAATTACTAATTATTTCAGTGCTCAAATTGTCCCATATTTAGCAAATTGGAGTCTCTTTTAACTGGTTTTTGTATCCTTTTGGTATGCCTCATCATTCTTTGAGGACTTCTTTAATTTCTGAAACAAGGTATTCCAGGCACACCTTATATTTTCCCTAGCAAAATCCCAGAATAGTTGTTATCCAGTTAACACTGGTACATTTCAGTGAATAATACTATTTGGAAACTACAGTCTGTAGAAATGTATAGCATCATTAAAATATATAATATATTATTTATCTTTTTGCAATTTTTGTTTCTTTTGGAAAATTAAATAGAAAATATGAATCACTTTCTCTTTCATTTTTTCCTTCAGTTCCTCCAGTCATCCGGGTGTATCCAGAGAGTCAGGCTAGAGAGCCTGGGGTAACTGCCAGTCTTAGGTGCCATGCAGAGGGCATACCAAAGCCTCAGCTTGGCTGGTTGAAGAATGGAATTGATATTACACCAAAGCTGTCCAAACAACTCACGCTTCAAGGTGCCTTTTACTTGCATTTTTTTTCTCTTAAATGACCATGTTGAAAATTTATACTAAAATTTATAACGTTATCTGGAAAATAAAAGAAAAGTGAGTGTTACTGGCAACAGAATGTCACAAACATGAAAAAAATGCTTATGTCTAAGAAATTATATGGGAAAGACTCTTTTAACATTTTAATGTTTTTAATAATAGTCTTGTCATAATGATTAATTGTGTCATTATTTTGGTGATAAGTAGAATATTAAATTATGTATCTTTAAAATACTTGTCCTGTGAATTATAGCAGTTATGCTGAACAGAATAATTGGATCCTTTCACTGAAATTCATTTCTGAAGTTAATTTTTAAATGTTTAAGTAAAACCTTGAATGTGTATTATAGAGGATTTCAATACAGAATTTTTAATGAAATTTTTAGCATATTTTCTAAATGAAGGGAGAAAAATATCAAAAAGTTACTAAATGTTTTCTATTTACATTTTCAAAGTTTTGTATTACATTCTAATATACAAAATATTGTACATATTCTAATATTCTAATGTGTAGACATGAATAAATTACTGTATATTAGATAATAATAATCCCAAATATGTGGAAAATAAATAAAAGCAGGCAAGATTTGTAAGATCAAATCATTTAAATAGTCCAAAAGCAGTTGCATATAATATATTAATTATATTAGCGTTAAAAAAAAGCACAAATTTTTTTTCATTGTTGGGGTAACACACAACACTCATTTTACTGTATTATCTTCTTCGTGGGCATTATAGTTCTTATTTTATAACTTTAATTTTCTTTAATTTATACTATTAAACATGAACATACTTTGTCACTTTATTACATAGATTTCTATTATTATTCCACTTTAATAATGGATATATATAATTATACATTTTTAAATAAAACTTTTTAAAACTTTTACTTATTCTTGCAAGTCAATAGAGACATGTCTGTGAAACTGTCCTTAAACTTTAAAAACTTTAATCCTAGAAATCACTAATGTGCATACATAGGTCAGACACATTTGCACACATATCTAGTGATTACCTCGAGAGGTCTATAATGTAAGAGGAGAAGACTTATCTGATTAACAGAAATGAAATGAATAAAAATCTAAATAGCCTCTGACTTTGTCTCTTGTCCATTTAATAGCAATAAACCATATTATAAAAGTATGTCAAATTTTTCTCTCAGGAATATACATGACAACGCATTTTTGAAGTTGTTACACTCCAGACTGCAAAGAAATTACTGTCAGTTTTTACAACAGGGAAAAATAGCTAAAGTTTTACGAGAATATGACAAAAAATGAAAGGAGAGAAGAGATAATTCTAAGCACATGGGGTATAAACGCCATGTGGCTTAATAACTATTTAATTATCTACTTATTCATCAGATGCTTCTTTAGTGTTTGTATGTGAAGTCCAAGTCCAGACACTAATTTAATATCTATGGCAATGGCTGGGATAATATGTGAATTAGAGAGAGTAAAATCCTAAGAAAGCACATATATTTTATTAACAGACAAGTGAAGAAAACAATAGAAAGAGACTAAAATTCATCAAAAGACAGGAAAGTAGGTGATAGTATGGAAGAAGAGAAAGTTAAAAATAAAGAGTTTGACAATGGCAAATGCATAGAAAGTTCAATAAAAGACATTGATAAGTGTTTACTTCAAGTGATGAGCATGTTCTTGTGACATTTAGCAAAACAGTATCAGTAACAATCAGTTTTCAATGTGTTTAGAAATGAAAAGGAGACAAGAAATACAAAAATCTTTTTTTGGCAGCTCCTGGTGGGGAGGCTTAGAACTGACAGAGATATTTCTTCTTGGATAATTCATCAATCTGAGAAGGTTCAGTAGGGAGAAATGAGAAGGATGAAGGCTGCAGGAAGAGTCATAGAAATCAATAAGAAATAAGGGGAGATTTGCCTTGGAAAGAAACAGAAAATTTCCTGTGAGAAGTAAATCAAGGTGAAACTAGGAACAGAAAGTTTTGAGGCTGCTTTCTGATCACTTCTATTTACCTCACGATTGAAAGATCAAAATCACTTGCTGAGAGTGAAGTTACTATTATGATGGGAAACATCAAACAAAGTATATAAAGATTTGAAGTAAAAGTAGAGGTGGATATGAAAGGCATCTAACTGGAAAGGTCAAGTGAAATGAATAGCAAGTAGTTTTGAATGTCCTAGAAATTGAAAACTGTGAATCTGAAAATTATAAACTTGCTTATGCAATAGTCTCATAACTTACTCAAAGAACTAGGTGCAGGGACACCAGATGCAGAGATGGGTTAGCTTACTCTAGTTCTAGAAGTTAGGAAGGCAGATGTGTCAGGATGGTAAACAGATAAAGGGATTGGTAGTTCTGGCAATAGAGTGGCAACATCTAGGAATGCTAGATCACATAGGAAGAGAAGGAAAGACAACGGGACATATAGGTTAGGAGAACATGTAAAAATTTTGGGAGACAGCATTTTAAGAAGGAAGAAATTTATTTGATATTTCAAAACAAAACCCAGAGAATTTAGGCTATTAAGTGTGTGGATCCTGAGGAAAAAAAAAAAATAGGTGTGATTTTGGAGGAGGCCGTATCTTATATAAAACAAGAAGGTGAAGCAAATGTAAATACATTGTTTACTATCTATCTTTAGAGCAGGTTCCTATAAACTAAGACCCACAGACCATATCTAGATAGCTGTCTGTTTTCTGAAATAAAGGTGGGTTTTGTTTTTGTTTTTGTTTTTGCTTTTTTTTTTCTCCTTGTTGTTGTTGGTTTGTCTTTAGAATACAGTAGCACTCATTTTTCAAAACATATTGTGTAGCTGCTTTAATGCTGCTATGGCAGAGGTTAGTAGTTACCGCAGAAACTGTGTGGCCCACAAAGCCTAAATTATTTACACCTGGCCTGTTGCAACAAAATGAAAACCTGCCAATCCCTTTTTTGGAGTAGTGATTCTCAATGAATGATGCGAGGAATGAGGGTGTGTAGTAAGCATTTGCAAATAAAGAAAGAAGTTCAAGTTATTCAAATGATTATCTCTCTCAAACATCCACATCCACTGCCTCTCCATATCTCACATCCCTTGGGAGCTACTGGGCTCCTAGCAATGGCAATCAAGCTCTTTTCTCATTGGCTTTCTACCCTTGTTTTCCCAAACCACACTGATTATGTTGCCTTCTGCCTGTCACAGATAGTCATGTCCCATTCTACTGTATGTGTGGTTCTTGTAACTGAACAACATGGAACACACAGACACAACTATATACACACACACACACACACAGGCATGCACACACACATACACACAGAAAGAAAACAAAGAAAAAGAAAAGAAAGAGAAACTTAAACAAATGACTACAACAAACACTCAACTGCCGGGTGTGGTGGCTCACGCCTGTAATCCCAGCCCTTTGGGAGGCCAAGGCAGGCAGATCACCTGAGGTCAGGAGTTCGAGACCAGCCTGGCAAACATGGTGAAATCCCATCTCTACTGAAAACACAAAAAATTAGCCAGGGGTGGCAGTGTGGGCCTGTAGTCCCAGCTACTCGGGAAGCTGAGGCAGGAGAATTGCTTGAACCTGGGAGGCGGAGGTTTCAGGGAGTCGAGATCGTGCCACTGCACTCCAGCATGGGCAACAGAGTGAGACTCTGTCTCAAAATAATAGTAATAATAATAATAAGCTTGATGAATGGCAATAGTATACCTGTATGATTTAGCTCAGTTAATTACTCTTTGAAAACATCTTTCATATGTATTTACCTGCAAGCTAATCATATTGCTATTATTAGATTTCTGAAAAAGCTTAGGGGAATGTAGGTTCTGAATATTATAAGTAAATATATAACTGAAATTATACTTATCAATATGAAATACCTCATATACAATGTAGAATATAGGAAATGATATGAAACATAAAATATGCATTCGATATAGAGTATTGGGCTGTCTTATAGAATGACAGCACGGTTTATGAACACTTGCATGCTTCTGGAATAATTTGGCATGCCTTCAAAGTATGGAAGTAGGAAGGGAAACAGTTTAATTAGGACAAGCCAAGAGAACTGTTTGACTGTGTAATCAGAAAGCACTGTTCCAAAACTGAAATTGTAGTTTACAAGTTTCATTTCCCTTCTTTTTCAGCAAATGGCAGTGAGGTTCACATAAGCAATGTGCGCTATGAAGATACTGGAGCATACACTTGTATCGCAAAGAATGAAGCAGGAGTGGATGAAGACATCTCTTCTCTTTTTGTGGAAGACTCTGCTAGAAAGACCCGTATGTATTGAACCGCCCCCCGCTAGCAGACACACACCATACTCAACATACATTTTTACAGCTTTTTTTAAAAAGTAAATGCACCAGAAAACTGTGAATTGCACAATGCATTATAACAAATAGATTTTATATGTAGGAAGGATAAAAATCTTGAAATACTAAAAGCAGATTTAAAGATGAAAAAAAGTTGTGAAATTTTCATTACAACACTAGATTTTATTTTTTTGCAAGTACATATGGTGTTTCAGGTCCTGTCTTCCCATTTGCTCTTGGAGGAATTTATATCTCTTGCAAAATCCCTCCCCTCAATTAAATGTGAGGAATTCAAGGCCCCCAAATGTATCCAACATGTATCGTCTAGGTAGAATACATTACTATATTTCTTTTCCTGTCAGTTACAGTGAAGTCACTGGATTAAGACCTGTACAGCATCCTTCTCTACAGAAGGTTCAGTGGTAACTGCCACTCCAAGGCACTCACTGCCCCGACACAAAAACCACACTGTGGCTGTTCTTGGTTTAGTGCTAAAAATCCTTTGCCATCATGGTTCATGCTGTCTGATTGTCTCCTGGAGTTATACCCAAAATGACTTGTTCTCTTTTATTTTCTTTAATTACTTGACAAAAGGGATACAGATAGGGTGAGGATGCTGAGGATGGATTGCTTTTTATGATAGCTGAATTGTTTGGAGCTCAAACTACTATTACAGCATGTATCAAGTGCGCTCTTTGCAAGCAAACAAACAGGCATTTTCTTCCCTTGGTCCACACATGCCACAGTGTGACTGTTTTGGGATAGGGTCTGGATGTTCTTGAAACGACTACTTCCCTTGCTCTCTGCTCTTCAATCCGACTTGTTATTAATATACGTTTTGCAAGAGTCTGATGTTATTGGACCCTCTAACTTGACAGGCCCATTTTTCTGAATCCAGTGTTTGAACAAGGTTAAAGCATTGACCTAGCCAGTAGTCTTCCTATTCTTTCTTAAGTCACTTAGTGCATATTGGCATGAGTGGATCCGTTAAGAAAGGAGGACCTTACCCAGGTCCCAACTACTAACGTATCATTATCTTCATTTTTTCTGGTTAGGACAACCATCATTATAAAGAAATATTTAAAAAAGAAAGTCTTTAGGTAGAAAAAAGAAAAAAAAAGCTGGATTTAATGGCCTGCATAAGGTCCACCATAATTCCCTTACTCTATTCCTTTTATGTGGTATAGCCAATACTAAGTTGGAATTCACTTTCTGTGAAAAATTAATTTTAGGCGGCAAGGAATTAAAAACGTTTGCTTTCTTTGTCCTTATGATGATGTTTATGAAACAGATTTTAATATCAACTCTATATTCTTACTTTATTTTAATGTTTGTTATGTACTTTTAAATTTATTTCCCTAGTTACAACAGTAAAACACCTAGTCAAAGCTCCCTTTATCAACTATCATATAACTTTTTAGTGTGTGAATTCTAGGAAAATTTTAGGAGAAGATTTAACACGATTAAGTTTTCAGCAAGGTTTAAATCTTGTTGAAGTAAAAGTGCCCGTTTAAAAAATAATAATGCACGTAATTAAAATCAGGACAATACTAAATAAGTAAACCGAGTAGAATATTAGCAACTGCGGGAAAGTATAAACAGAAAATGTAATAATGTAATAATAATATTATTATGTAAAAATGTAATAATGTAATAACTTGACAGAAGACAGTTTCCCTTAGGCTGCCTCCTAATAGTTAGATGCCAGAACTCTGTATAACAAAAGAAAACCAAAATCTGGTGGATTTCATAGTAGTGAAAATTACCACCTTTTGTAACCCCCATCTTAAGGATTGTGGATCTGCGTTCTTTTCTAGTAATTTCGTGGAAAGAGACCAATACTAGATATACATGGCACATTTGTATTTTGGAATGCTAGATATTTTCCTTCTTTTTTAATTTTATTTTTTTAATAATTTCAAATTTTATTATAAAGAGTGCATGTGCAGGCGTGTTACATGGGTATATTGCTTGATCCTGAGGTTTTTGGTACAAGTGATCATATCATCCAGGTAGTGAGCATAGTACCCAATAGAATGTCTTTCAGCCCATGCCTTCTTTCATACCTCACTCCTTTAGTAGTCCCCAGTGTCTCTTTTTCCCATCTTTATGTCTGTGTGTATTCCATATTTAGCTCCTACCTATAAGTGAGAACATGTGGTATTTGGTTTCTGTTCTTGCATTAATTCACTTAGGATAATGGCCTCCAGCTTCATTCATTTTGTTGCAAAGACTATGATTTCATCCTTCTTTAAGGCCACATAGTATTCCATGATGTATGTGTACCACAGTTTCTTCAACCAACCCACCGTTTATAGGCACCTAGACTGATTCCATGTCTTTGCTATTGTGAATAGTGCTGCAACAAACATGCAAGTGCATGTGTCTTTTCGGTAGAATGATTTATTTTATTTTGGATATAAACCCAGTAATGGGATTGCGGGGTCAAATAGTACATCTGTTTTAAGTTCTATGAGAAATCTCCAAACTGCTTTCCACAGTAGCTGAACAAGTTTGCCCTCTCACCAACAGGATATAAGCATTTTCTTTTCTCCATAGCCTTGCCAGCATCTACTGTTTTTTGAATTTTTAATAATAGTCATTCGGACTAGTGTGCGATGATATCTCATAGCAGTTTTGATTTGCATTTCTCTGATGCAAATCAGAGTGGTGATGTGGAGCATTTTTCATATGTTTGCTGACCATTTGTATGACTTCTTTTAGTAAGTGTCTGTTCTTATGCTTTGCCCATTTTTAAACTGGATTATTCGATTTTTGCTTATTGATTTGGGATCCTTGTAGATTCTGGATATCAGACTTTTATTGCTTGCATAGTTCACATGTATGTTCTCCCATTCGGTAGGCTGTCTGTTCACTTTGTTAGTAATTTTTTTCTTTTCTGTACAGAAGCTCTTTAGGTACTCTTGTCAATTATTATTTTGTTGCGATTGCTTTCGGCGACTTAGCCATAGATTCTCTGCCAAAACCAATGTGGAGAAGGGTATTTTCCACGTTTACTTTTAGAATTCTTATAATTTAAGGTCTTACACTGAAATCTTTAACCCATCTTGAGTTAATTTGTGTGTACGGTAAGAGGTAGCGGTACAGTTTCATTCTTCTGCATGTGGCTAGCCAGTTATCCCAGGACCATTTATTGAATAGGGAGTCCCTTCCCTGTTGCTTTTTTTTGGTCTATTTTGTCAAAGATAAGATGGTTGTAAGTGTATGGGTTTATTTCTGGGGTGTCTGTTTCATTCCATTGCTCTTTGTGTCTGTTTTTATACCAGTACCATGCTGTTATGGTTACTGTCTCCCTGCAGTATATTATGATGCCTATGGATTTGTCCTTTTTCCTTAGGATTCTTTGGCTACTCATGCTCTCTTTTGGTTCCAAATGAATTTGAGGATAGATTTTTCTAATACTGTGAGATATGACATTGGTATCTTTGTAGAGACATCTTTTAATCTGTAAATTGCTTTGGATAGCATGGCCATTTTAGCAATATTGATTCTTCCAGTACATGAGCATGCAATACTTTTCCGTTCATTTGTGTCATCTCTGATTTCTTTCAGCAATGCTTTGTAGTTATCCTTTTAGAGATCTTTCACATCATTGGTTAAATAAATTCCTAGGTATTACATACATTTTTAGCTATTATAAATGGAATTGTGTTTTCAATTTGGTATCAACTACAATGGTATTGGTATATAGAAATGTTGCTAGTTTTTGTACATTGATTTTGTATCCTGAAACTTTACTGAATTTGTCAGTTCCATGAAGCTTTTTGCAACATCATTAGGGTTTTTTTTTAATGTATAGGATCATATTCCCAGCAAAGAGAGATACTTTGACTTCTTCTTTTCCTATTTGGATGTCTTTTATTTCTTTCTCTTTCCTGATTGCTCTGGGTAGGACTTCCAGTACTATGTTGAACAGAAGTAGTGAGAGTGGGCATTCTTTTCTTATTCCAGTTCTCAAGAGAAATGCTTCCAGCTTTTGTCCATTCAGTATGATACTGGCTATGGGTCTGTCATAAGGTGGTTCTTATTTTTTAAGATATGTTCCTTTGATGCCTATTCTGTTGAGGTTTTACCCTGAATGAATATTGGATTTTATCAAAGGCTTTTCCTGCATCTATTGAGAGATCATATGATCTTTGTTTTTAATTCTATTTATGTGGTGAATTGCATTTGTTGATTTGCATGTGTTGAACCACCCTTGAATTCAAGAATAAAGCTTACTTGATCATGATGAATTAACTTTTTGAGGTTCTACTGGATTCAGTTTGCTAGTACTTTATTGAGGATTTTTGCATCTGTGTACATCAGAGATATTATCCTGAAGTTTCTTTTTGGTTGTTGTTGTTATGTCTCTGTGAGATTTTGGTATCAGGATGATGGTGCCTTCATAGAATCATTTAGAGAGAAGGCCCTCCTCCTACTAAATAGTTTCAGTAGGATTGGTATCAGTGCTTTTTTGTGTCTGGTAGACTTCGGCTATTCATTCTTCTGGTCCAGGGCTCTTTTTGGTCGGTACATTTTGTATTATTTACTTACTCAGTTTCCAAACTTATTGGTCTGGTCAGGTTTTCACTTTCCTTCTTGTTCAATCTTGAAGGGTTATGTGTTTCCAGGAATTCATACATTTTGTCTCGATTTTGTAATTAATGTGCATAGAGGTGTTCATAACAGTCTCTGAGGATCTTTTGTACTTCTGAGGGATCATTTGTAATGTTATCTTTGGCTTTTCTGATTGCACTCACTTGGATCTTCTCTTTTTCTTTTCCTTCATTAATCTAGCTATTGGTCTATTGGTTTTTTATTCTTTTAAAATAGCTATTGGCTATTGGTTTTTTATTCTTTTAAAAAACAAACTCTTCCTTTCATTAATCTTTTGTAAGGACTTTTGGTTCTCAATTTTGTTCAGTTCTCTCATTCTAGTTATTTTCTTCTATTAGCTTTGGAATTGGATTGCTCTTTTTTTTTTTCTAGTTCCTCTAGGTCTGATGTTGGATTGCTAACTCGAGGTCTTTCTAACCTCTTGATGCAGTTGTTTACCACTACATACTTTTCTCTTAGCACTGCTTAAGCAGCATCCCAAAGATTTTAAGTTGTGTTTCTATTTTCATTAATTTCAAAGATTTTTTTATTTCTGCCTTAATTTTATTGTTCACTCAAGAGTTATTCAGAAGCAAGTTTTTTAATTTCTCTGTATTTGTGTTGTTTTGAGAGATCTCCTTGGTATTGATTTCTATCTTCTTTGCAATGTGGTTTGAGAGGGTGCTTGATATTATTTTTATTTTTTTTGAATTTATTAAGACTTGTGTTACAGCAAAGCATGTGGTCAATCCATGTGCAAATGAGAAGAATGTATATTCTGTGGTGATTTGGTGGAGTATTCTGTAGCTGTTTATTAGGACCCATTGGTCAGTTGTCAATTTTAAGTCCATAATTTCTTTTTCAGTTTTCTGCTGCAGTGATCTGTCTAATGTTGTCAGTGGGGTGTTGAAGTCCCCCCACTATTATTGTGTGTCTGGAAACATATTTTCAAAAATGCCAAAAGAACCAATCAAAGACCCATTAGTAATAAATATACTCTTCTTATTTGCACATATTAGGAAATTATTGACTTGTATAAATCTACCAAAAATAATTTTGGAGATTGTTTTCAGTAGTGATAGGATACAATTTTTAAATGAAAAAGCAAATTGTTGTAACAGAAGAGTATAAATTTTTTTTTTGCAAAATTGGGTTGGAATCACGCAACACCTCTCTGATGTGGGGGTACTGCATGACTCTCTGAGCTTTAGTTTTCTTATCTCTAGTATGAAATAAATACTAATACATCAAGAGATTTCTGTTTAGATATTATATATAAGGCACTTGTCATAGTGTGAGACATAAAGTAGCTCTTCCTCTGACTCACATTTGTTTTCTAAAAATAATTTCTTGCTGCTAAAAACATTGACAAAAATCTATTCCTCAAAGGCCTAGAAAACCCAATGATTGCTAGAAATCAGAGTTTTATAATAATGCATATAAATATTGATAACATAGCTATAGGTAGACATGAGTATGTAGGGGCATCTATTTTTATGCATTCAAATATGAAATATTATCTCTTAACATTTAAAAAATGGACTCCACTGATTGAATATACATTTTATTATTAGTGTAGATATTAAGATACTTTAAATAAATTTCAAAATCTTTTTCTAGAGTTCACTTTTGTCACAATCAAAGCAGAAGCTACACTTTAGTCCCCTTTACATTGAGTCAATTTATACTTCTATTATATATTAGAGAATTATTCTGTAATGCACTTTTCCTCTGTTTTTGAAAGATGCAGAGGAGAGAGGTATTGAATCCCATGTAGACAGCAACAAAAATGGGGAAAGATTTGTAACTTTGGGGGCAAATGACACAACAAAGACTTACTTTGTTTGGATACAGCTTCGGAGTAATCATCCAGCTATTTTTTTCATAATGGAGAGCTCAGAATAATATGAATCACATTTTTTCCTACACTACATTTGCCAGAAATATGATACTATTGAGAGAACAATTCATGCAAAGCATCATATGGCTAAGGAGTTTGTGTTTTGCTTCTACCCTAATCTTTGAAGTGGGAAACTTTGATTTACAGTGTCTAACTTTGTCAACAAATATCAATGGAAGTTTTCTCATGTGAGAAATTGAACTACAAAAAAATATGTGCTTCAAAATAATATACTCTACAGCTACATTAGGGATAGGTTTTCATAACTAAGATTTAATAGAGTGATATACAGAGAGAATTTAAATGCAAAGAACAGTAGAAGTGGACCATAGGGGATTGTGTGGTTGCTCACAACAGGGAGTAAGAGAAGATATAAATTATGTAAAGGGATTTAGATAATGGTAACACATTATTTATTCGAAAACGTCTTGTACATAGCATAAGCACTTGACACATTTTCATTCCCAAGGGAAGTCAGTTCCCAGGTAATAATGATTCATCCTCAATATGAAGGTAAATAAAAAGTGGTGTGAACATAAGCTTCTATAGAAAGCTTTTAAGCTACTGGCTGCATTAAGTGCTAAGAACCGACTGACTCATACCTTGCTATGATTTTAGTAAGGAATATGACTAATCCAACTGTTTGAGAGTATCAGAGTATATCTAAATATACTATAATAGAATTTTATAGTCTAAATATAATAAATATACTATAAGGCTAGATACACCATTTTTAAATTATTGTCACAAGCAATTGGAAATATTACCTTATTGTAATAATTCTTACTTTAGAATTAGCTCCAATAAATTAACATTAGTTGGCTGTATGTCTAAAAAATTAATATTTTGATGGTTCATAATTTATTATAAAATACAACAATTTGAAGATTTTTTTAAAAACACGTTTCAAATGGCTAAAGTCTACAAGATTATTCAGGAGATCGAGACCATCCTGGCTAACAGGGTGAAACCCCGTCTCTACTAAAAAAATACAAAAAACTAGCCGGGCGAAGTGGCGGGCGCCTGTGGTCCCAGCTACTCGGGAGGCTGAGGCAGGAGAATGGCGTGAACCCGGGAGGCGGAGCTTGCAGTGAGCTGAGATCCCGCCACCGCACTCCAGCCTGGGCGACAGAGCCAGACTCAGTCTCAAAAAAAAAAAAAAAAAAATTATTTAAACAATATTTATGTATGTTAATAATTATTATTAAAATGAAATAAGCATAATTGCTAATACTAAGATTTAGCAATATTGTAAAATCCAGCCATTTGTTTCCTACTATCTTGAAAAGAAAATTTGAAAAACATATGAATGGTTATGAGGTATCTTCCTATTTCAGAAGTAGAAAAAAGGGTCTTAAAATAGATTAAAATGTGGTCTTTTTACCTATAAAGATAGCATGAATATGACTATCATAAACTTTAGAAATAGAATAGATTCTGATAACATAAACAAATTAATTAATCTCTTTAGTCTTCATTTACTTTCTATTTCTATAGAATGGAGAAATACTTCGAAAGGCAGGTTGCATGGATTTAATGAGACCACTTACGTAGGATCTTATTAATCTCTACAGAGGCTAAGAAGATAATATAAACAGTTGAATAATATAGTGTATAAAGAACTATACATGAAGTCAAATGCAAAAGTCATCAATTAGTAATTATTTCTAGACTCAATCAATATTAGGTGCAGCAGTCATCAGATTAATAATTGTTTTGTTTTGTTTTTACACTCAATAACTGTGAGATAGGTAGAATAATAACAGACACCAAAAATCCATAAAGATAAAGTGCAGATTTCACAGCCTGATAGGATTTTATCCTGATAGACATGAGCTAAGAGCTAGAGTCAAATAGAACCAAATAAAAACAAATATTTATGGAAAAAATAAATTAATGTTTAAAAATATTAGTTTTCATATATTTTATTAAATATAATTCAATAGAGGATATATACTAATTATAATTTAAATCAGAAATTAATAATTTGTATTTCTTTTTGAAAAGCCCCAAATTACTTGTTTAATATTTGATATAGACATTTATGTAGCAATAAGGTTATTATGAAATAAAATGTCTTAAGATGAAGAGTCATCTCGAGGTTAACCATGCTTGATAAGCATTTACTATTTTATAAGCTTTAATTATTTATAATAAATTCCAATATTCATGCGTCTCAATTTGGTCAATGTCATTGTCACACCCTGTGAGGTAACTTGTTCTGTAAATCTTTTCATCTTTTGACCCAGAACACACTGAAAATACTTGTCTTGTGATTTCTGTATCTGAAGACTATAGTTTTAAAATAATACCCTTCAACGTCATAAAATAGATCTGTTTCTAACATGTCACCACTTTTTGCACAAAAGCAGAGCTTTATTATCTAACAAGATGCTATGTGATCTGAATGTCACTAAATTGACAGGTTTTCAGCAGCCATAAACTATTGAGCATCTTTATTGTCTATACAACAAGATAAGAAGTAATGCTTTCTTTTTTTTTTTTTTTTTTTTTAATTTATTTATTATTATTATACTTTAAGTTGTAGGGTACATGTGCATAACGTGCAGGTTTGTTACATATGTATACTTGTGCCATGTTGGTGTGCTGCACCCATCAACTCGTCATTTACATCAGGTATAACTCCCAATGCAAACCCTCCCCCCTCCCCCCTCCCCATGATAGGCCCCGGTGTGTGATGTTCCCCTTCCTGAGTCCAAGTGATCTCATTGTTCAGTTCCCACCTATGAGTGAGAACATGCGGTGTTTGGTTTTCAGTTCTTGTGATAGTTTGCTAAGAATGATGGTTTCCAGCTGCATCCATGTCCCTACAAAGGACACAAACTCATCCTTTTTTATGGCTGCATAGTATTCCATGGTGTATATGTGCCACATTTTCTTAATCCAATCTGTCACTGATGGACATTTGGGTTGATTCCAAGTCTTTGCTATTGTGAATAGTGCTGCAATAAACATACTTGTGCATGTGTCTTTATAGCAGCATAATTTATAATCCTTTGGGTATATCCCCAGTAATGGGATGGCTGGGTCATATGGTACATCTAATTCTAGATCCTTGAGGAATCGCCATACTGTTTTCCATAATGGTTGAACTAGTTTACATTCCCACCAACAGTGTAAAAGCGTTCCTATTTCTCCACATCCTCTCCAGCACCTGTTGTTTCCTGACTTTTTAATGATTGCCATTCTAACTGGTGTGAGATGGTATCTCATTGTGGTTTTGATTTGCATTTCTCTGATGGCCAGTGATGATGAGCATTTTTTCATGTGTCTGTTGGCTGTATGAATGTCTTCTTTTGAGAAATGTCTGTTCATATCCTTTGCCCACTTTTTGATGGGGTTGTTTGTTTTTTTCTTGTAAATTTGTTTGAGTTCTTTGTAGGTTCTGGATATTAGCCCTTTGTCAGATGAGTAGATTGCAAAAATTTTCTCCCATTCTGTAGGTTGCCTGTTCACTCTGATGGTAGTTTCTTTTGCTGTGCAGAAGCTCTTTAGTTTAATGAGATCCCATTTGTCAATTTTAGCTTTTGCTGCCGTTGCTTTTGGTGTTTTAGACATGAAGTCTTTGCCCATGCCTATGTCCTGAATGGTACTACCTAGGTTTTCCTCTAGGATTTTTATGGTATTAATGCTTTCTTATTTTGATCTATTGCCTAAATTTTCTCCGCAAGGCATTATATACCTTTAATGGACCTCCTATCTCATATTACACAATGCCAGTGTGACTAATTTATTTTAGGATAAGTTGACAATGGTGATGAAATTTTATTTATATAAATTTAGGCATGTGGACTGAATACACTTACATATAGCGACAGTGCTGAGTATACAATCTCTAGGAAACTTAAAAATATTTACATACTAGCGTTGTATTGCTTGTGTTCAGGAGAAAATGTTAGGACTCTCTTTGAGGTTTTATAATTCCAAAGGTTTCAAACCTAGTTAATTCTTTAACAAATAACTGTGTTCTTAAGTTTAACAAAAGTAGAATTATCATTGCTTTATGATTCTCTTAGTGTTCTCTGTTATAGGAATTCGGTCAGATAATGGCATAAATGTTCAAAGAGTTAACGAAACAAATATATCTTTGAAACGCCCAGACTCTGGGGTAAGGGGGTGAAGTGAGGTGTTTTCTCAAAGTTTTGTGAAGTCTAATTTATGCCATATATTTTTATTAACTGTGTGCCAACAGCCCAGATTATACAACTGTGTTTCCTTTGTCCTGTTTACCCAAATACCTGAATTCTGATAAAGGCTGACTGTGTCTGAATGAGTTAGATAGAGTAAGTCAGACAGTTTGATTCTTGTTCTTCCTCCTTATTTGCTTTATATCCCAACTATATGTGCATTTTATATTTATGTTAAATATGAAATGTTGTTAAATAGGAAATGTCTTTAAAGTTACTTTTCTATCTCATGCAGTAAAATGGTAGGCCCATTTGAATATCTTTCCCCTAAATTAATGTACTGTCTGTTTAATACATATGGTCATACTCAACTCTGGTATAAAGAATAATACCTTTGGAAACATTCTACAGTAGTGAAATTTTAATAGAATCAGATTATTAATGAATAAAATATTTCTACTTTTATCTCAAATATGCCCTAACAGGTCAAAATGTGTTTGTAAATATAATTTCTTACTATAAAGTAAGGATTCTGTGTGTGTATAATATACATAGTTCAGCCATTATCGTGCAAGTTATAATTATACTAATATTAATGTCAAAATGTAATTTCAGAGTTATGTTTCACAATGCAAAAGAAAACACCAGAGGACCCTGTATGATTAAGAAGTTATAATCCTAAAAATTTGCCTAAAGTTATTGTCAACACAAATAACTGACAGAAACTCATTATCATAAATAAATAAAGTCAACCCCCCAAAAACTAGCCTATAAGTTTAAGAAGGCATTTCAAAGACAAGGAAAAATGAAGTATCACTACGAATTATGTAAAGATGCTAATCCTCGTTAATTATGAAGAAAACATACCTTAAAATAATAGAGAAATATCTAAAATACTAGAGAATGCTATTTCACATCCACTATAATACCAAAAGTTAAAAAGTTGCATATTACCAAGACTTGGTGAGATATGAAAACATAGGAATTGTCCTACATTGCCAGCAGTAGTATTCGTTTTACTGCCCTTTGGAAAGCATTTTGGCATTATCCATTAGAGTTAATTTTGCCTTTGCCTTGAGAGCCGGCAATCTCACACATTAGAGTCACATTATATTCCCATACATACAGAAACTGTTTAGGAAGAACCTCCCATGGATTGAATATTTTGCTGTATATTTTTTTTGTATTTGAATTGAATATTTGTATTGAACCAAACTGATTTAATTTCATGCATACACTTCGAAATGGCTATAATTATTTGACTTCTGTAATTCAAATGTGTGTAAAGCTAGTTACCTTACAAAGTAAGTGAATACCAAGGGAGTATTACCCTTGACTTAACTATTTCTTAATTGTACATTAGAAGAGAGTAATTTACATCGTTTGGAAGGTGACTAAGAGCTTTTATGGTTAGGAGAATAAAAATTCTGCAGAGAACAATGGGTTTGTTCATTTATGCTTTCACCTTTTCAGTATTTCTTGAGGAACAAAGAAACAGGTGGCTAGCATGTGGTCAACACTGAATACATCAATTCTCTATTTTCAGAAAGTCTTGAAGTCCTTCTTTCAGAAAGGAAGTTGAGTGCAGGTAGGAATGAAGGGCAACAATAATACATAGTAGAATAAAATAATTGCTGTTATATGCACATAAGCGAAGCGAGATGAGACTGCAGACACAGAAACAAGTAGTCTCTATTGAGGTAATGAACATTGAGCTGATCTTTGATGTTTGTAGTGACACTTCCATAGCTGGAGATTTAAGAGAATATCGAGCCTAGGAAAGATCGAGGACATTTTTTTTTTTCTTTTTTTGAGACAGAGTCTCGTTCTGTTGCCCAGGCTAGAGTGCAGTGGCATGATCTCGGCCTACGGCAACCTCCCCCTTCCAAGTTCAAGCGATTCTCCTGCCTCAGCCTCCCTAGTAGCTGGTATTACAGGCGTCTGCCTGCCACCACCTCCGGCTAATTTTTGTATTTTTGGCAAAGACGGAGTTTCACCATGTTAGCTAGGATGGTCTCGATCTCCTGACCTCATGATCCACCCATCTTGGCCTCCCAAAGTGCTGGGATTACAGGTTTGAGCCACCACGTCCGGGCCAGGAAATATTAATACATGATGGGTTTGGTTAACTTTGTGTAACATATGATTATAAAAATATTTACAATACTAGACGAGAATGTATTGTGATGTACAATCTGATTAAGAAAGACATTGAAGTGTATGAACGAAAAAAAGCCAAATTAGAAAACATATACAAGCTATATTTCTCTGTCAATGAAAAGAGTCAAACTCTGTAAAATATTTGTAGAGATTTATTCTGATCTAAATATGAGTGACCATGGCCGTGACACAGCCCTCAGGAGGTCAAGAGAACATGTTCCCCGGGTCATCAGGGTACAGCTAGGTTTTATACATTCTGGGGAGGCATGAGACATCAATCAAACACGTTCAAGAAATACATTGATTTGCTCTAGAAAGGCAGGACAATTCAAAGTCAGGGTGAGGGGGGTGGGCTACCAGGCTATATAGGTAAATTTAAACATTTTCTGGTTGTTGGTTGAGTTTGTCTAAAGACCTGGGATCAATAGAAAGGACTGTCTTGGTTGCGATAAGACGTTTTAGAGACCAAAGTTTTACTATGCAGATGAAGCTTTTAGCTAACAAGCTTCAGAAAGAATAGGATGTAAAATTTTTCTTACTAGACTTAAAGTCTGTGTTGATATTAATGTCAGAGGGTTAATATGAGGCATGTTCCATCCCCACCTCCCATCATGCCCTGAAACAGCCTCTCAGGTTAAATTTTAAGAGTCCTGGCTGAGGAGGAAGTCCATTCAGATGGTTGGGGACCTTCGAATTTTATTTTCGGTTTACCCTTCAAAGGTAAAAGTTATTTTCTACATATTCATTATTTAGTTTTTATCCTGGAGATACCACAATAAGCATTTTTATGCTGGATTTTATTTTTTACATATAGTAGGCATTTGAGTATTTTATTTATTACCAAGGTAGGTTTAATTCAAATTTCAATTCCCAGCAAAGTTTATAAGACAAATTGTCTTGTAGTTTACTATTTAATCTTAAGGGGAAATATGTATTGTGGAAACTCATTACACCATGCTCCTGGAATTCAGTTAATATGGGTTTTCAATTATCTTCCTTTATCCATCTGTTGAATATTATTTTGCACAATAGAATTTCCTAAAAGATAGTGTTACCTGGCTTATCAGCCTATGTGAATTTCCAGGAATAAAAGCAGTGCATTCACAAAATCTTATTTTTCATAGTATATGATTATATCAAAATAAAGACTAAATTATGCCTTAGGCCTCTTATGCCTATTAAATTATAAGCATTAAATTGGAGCAAAACTGACACTGGAAAGAACTTATTATAATAGATAGAAGATAATCTGCTGTCCGTTTTTCATGCCTTTGTGGTTCACTGAGCATCCTTTCCTTCCTGCCTATATATACATAAGATTGGTACAGGTTTGGCCAGAAAGACAATTTTGGCTACAGAGCCTAACCCGAAAATATTTCGTGTAGTACTTAAAAAAAGTAGATGTTCTGCTTGTCAATTTACTTTTAGAACATTATTATCTTACTATACCGTGTTTGATTACTCTCTTATACTTTTTAACACGTGCTTGCTTTATTTTGCTTTTGTATATTAAGCTATTTTAGAAATTAACTTGATTAGAGACATTTATACAAGTGAAATTTTAGTAGACCCAATGTTCTAAAATACTTGGCAATGTCTAGCACAAAATGAGGGCTCCATAAATGTTTCTTCTAGTTATCATTATTGTTATTATTCCAGGTCGATGATTATTAGCTTTAAAATTTTCTCAAGTGTATTAAATAGTGGATAAAACATATTCAAATGGGTAAAAATAATAGCACAATATTCTAGATATAGGACTATTTTAGAAAACATAATAAATGAGATATTTTATGTTTGTATTTAATGTAAAAATATTTTAAACTTCAAATATTTTAGGAATCATTTATACTTTTATTAGCACTATGACAACCAACTGCTTGACTGTTTATTCTTGTATCTAGGTATTATTTTACAATGTCACATTCACATGAAACATTTCATCCTCAAGTTTGAAAGATTCTCCAAGAGCCTAATATCTATAGTTTTTTTAAATCTGATAATTTTTCTTTGCTGTTTGTCTTGTATAGTAAGTGTGGGAAAGATATGTTTCAAGGAAATGTTAGTAAAAAAAATTATATATATACACAATATATAATTAGTTATATATATAAGCAAAATATATTTTTATTAGTAAAATATATATTTTATTAGTAAATATATATACTTAATCAACATTACATAATACAGGAGGAAAAGCCTTTTTATATCCTATTATCAAAGTCTTTCTTGACCACATTTTATTTTCAAGAGTGAGCAGTAATTAAAGTTTACATGTGTGTGGAGTCTCTGTGATATCAGAAGGTGTCAGCTGGAAATGCTCTCACATTTCAGTGCCTACGTTCATTCTTATCACAGCCACAGTTGGCTACACTGCTGCTACTTGGCCTAATTTTCTTGCTATCTCTGTCATTTCTCTGCTGAGCATCTTTGACCCCATTCTCTTTTTCTCTGTGCCAATAACTGCAGCTGCTATCTGTTGCTTGTTCTGCCCTTGTTTCAGTGTTGACAATGGAAGGAAGAATAGCTGGCATCGCTCTGTCTTATTAATATAGTAACCTTATTGTATGGGAGTGGAGACTGAAATGAAGGGGAGAGAGAGGGAAGGTAGGACTAGGGGAGAACAAGCATATTTGTCATATTCCAGTATGTGTTTCTCCATTGTAACAATTTGAGTTAGTGAGACAGCCCTTAGTAGGAGCAATAATGTTTCAAACAAAGAAGACAAGAAATGATAAAATAATGTTGGCAGTACCTCCAAATTCATAACCTGTTTTTCTTTGACCAGGCTTAGATATTGATGTTACTTTTCTATGCTTTAATTTTTCCTTCTAAACTAAAGAGAAAAATTGTGATTCTCAAACTGGTTTACAGGCACTTAGGAATATGAAGAAGACTTAAGGCTTGTGACAGAATAGAGATTTCAAATCAGGTAGCATTATGACCAGAGGATTTAATGTATTAATATTAATGTAAGATGCATGTGAGTAATTACAGGAAAAAAAAACACTGTGGATGACTCGAGACATTTTTATAATTTCAATATTTTCCTCTCTCTTTAAAAATATTGAACTGATTTGTAATATTCAAATCACCATGAGTTTCACTTAATTCATCTAGCAAGATAGGTAAATTATACTAACTACAAGCCTATCCACCAAACTTTTTAGGAGAACAGATACTCTAAGTGGTAACACTGAAGAGTTGGGATCAAAACATCTAGAGCTTAGTATGTAATTTTAAGCAGAAGCTGCCATTCCCTCCCTACTAGTGCAAGTAAAACAAGGAGACTAATGTTTTTTTGAGTAAGTGCTACTTTCAAAATTGAATCACAGAGAAGGAAAAAATATCCAAGGATAAAAGATTTAGAGACACCCCAGGCTGAAGATGAGTTGGCCAGTGCCAAATACTCTAATTCAACAGGATGACTTAACAAATAAATAAAATAGCAAATTAATTCTACAATTAATCCATCTTCTTGGGATCACCAGGATACATTTTAATTCAAGATCTTAAATTCTGCCATGTTTAAACTTTGTTTATGAAAGAAATTATTGTTTTGTAATTCTTTAATTTTTGATATCAAAATTCTTACTGCATAACACAGATGTCTGGGTTCTCTATCACAAACTTGTTCAAGAACTAAGATATATTTTAAGTACTTTAAAGAAAACTTCAGTTCTAGGTTAGTTTTTCCTTTGTTCCAAGCACATAGAATTAGTTGGTATGGTAGAGTATAGGATGTCTTTACTCCTCTATGTCTTCAAAGATAAGCCAATTTAGTTGAATTATGAACTATGTATTTACCCAGAATACCTACATAGCAGCATACACAATATATTTGATGTTTTTTGTTATAATTTATAATTTCCCTCACAAAATATCTAGCAATTTTTCTTAATAAATACTGTTTTAAAGTAGTCAATTTCCTTCAAATATGGGCTATTTTATTTTATATTATGAATACAATTATATTTATATGTTAACCTTATATATATTATATATTTCAAATGCACTTAAATAAATATTAAACAGTGAGGAGCTCAGAATATGTAGTAGGAATACAATTATTTGAAATAATGTCCTTAAAAAAAATTTTGGTATATTACAGCAACTTTAAAGAAAGCTTTAAACCTTTACCATCTTAATTTTTTTCTTGAGCATATGCTAATTAATATCTAAGTAGCTTTCTACTTCTCTAATGATTATGTTCTCTGCAATGATAAGGAGAGTTCTCATATAGCCCTAACTAAAGGTTAAGGTGTACTTTTTTTGCAATGTTTTATTTTGGATACTTTTCTATTAATTTAGCTTTATATGTATGATCATCTTGAGTTCCACCTAGGATATATATGGCTGCATAACCAACATCTATTGAACAACTGATTATGTGCCAGGCACTTAATATATATTATAATCATTTCATTTTTAAATTGTCTTATCCCTATGGTATATTTTCTAAATGAAGAAGTTAAACCAAAAACAGAAGTTATTTTACTTTGCTTGCCACATACTTAAAATAATACAGTATAAGTGAGTCAGAAGGCAACATTTCTTCCCTATTTATCTGCAGCTAATTACCCACTATTCTTTTATTATGTCACTGTTTATCATTTATTATGTAAAAAAAAAACCACACACATTTGTGTGAATAATTATCAAAATCAAGTCACTTTCTGAGAGTGGTAGGCTTAGTATGTATATATAATGAGAAGTTTAGGTGTTGCCAATCTGGCTAGGAGGATGTTAGCTAGAAAAGTTGTTTGGAAGGTTATGTTTTCTTATTAGCAATTTCTTACTCTAAGACTATGGTGTCCAAGATTAACTAGTTACCATCATCTCCTGCAATACACACCCTTGCAATGTCTTCCCACATTGAAACAGTAAATGTCTCTATCATACATAAAGCAGGATGGAGATGAAGGTGACTTTCTTCTGACACCAGGTCATAAAGGGCATGATGGCCTCTGCCTCGATTTTTTGGATCACACATTCTGGGAGAAACCCAGTGACAGAATGTGAGGACACTTAAGCAGCCTTGGGCAGAAGCCCAGGGAATAAAAAACTGAGGCCTCCTGCTAACCACCAGCACCAAATTGCCAGTCATATAAATGAGCCCCTTAAGAAGTGGATCTTCCAGCCGAAGACAAGCCTTCAGATGAATGTAACCTCATGAAATACACTGAGAAAGAACCCTCCCAGCCAAGCTATATTCGCGAAGACCATAAATGTTTATTGTTGTTTTCAGCCACTAAGTTTGAGACAATTTGTTACATACTATGACATAACCACTGCATACTTTCTGTTTGCTTGGTTTGTCATCGGAAGGAAGGAAAGATGGATGTTGTTTTTATTTGTTTATTTCTGTGGTGGCTTTAGTCTTTTGACTTAACAACAATTCTTACCTTGTCGTGGATTCAATGAGACTAATTTGATTGTCAGGAGTAGACTTATATTGTTTGATTAAGTAATGGATTATTTGAAAACTGAGGTGAACTTGAAACTGGCAGTGTGAAGCAGTCAGAGATGCATCCACATTCAGAACATGGAAACCTGCATTCCATAGACAGCTTCTGACATTTCTTGCCTCTCTCCTGGGTTGCGTGGACTCTTCTTCCATGTCACACCTTCTTGAGTCACAAGTTATCATAGTCCTGACTATACCACGCTATCGTGCCTGTTGCTATGCATTCTTAATGCTCCTGTTCCCTCTGATCTCTGCTTTTCAGGTGTCATTTCTTGATTCCAGTTACCTCCCAAAAGAATCTGATTATCGCATCTCATCACTTTTTCAAAACTAAAGCCACAGTTTTCTGGCTAATTTCTGTATTGCATGCCCTAATGTAAGCCAGGCACTACAGCCTAATCAGCTTATGTTAAGACATTAGGTTAAAACCCTGTGTGGTCACAGGGGGAAACCATCTTCAATTAATTTCCAAAGAATGACAGGTTCATTTGAAAGTGGCTTTGAATTTGGCATATGGCAGGCAATGTACTTGACATATCAAATGTTGTTTCTAGCCTAAAAATAGCATAGTTTAAATGTCTTAGTTCATTCTCCATATGTATATTCAAAGAAATTTCAACTACCATAGCACTATCCATACGTTTTTTACAGATTACACTTTATCCACATTTTTCTTTTAAGGTTGCCCTTTTTTATTTGCCTGCTGAAATTAAGTCAGTTTCTTAAATCCAAAAAGAAAGCAGTCAATAAAACGTCTACTTTAAATGTTATCATTATATAAATTCACTTTATCAAAAAATGATTTGCAATGGTGAAAACCTGAAACTTTCAGACAAGGAGAAGCACAAGCAAAAAAATATATATATATATTTAATATAAAATTCAGACAATTTACACATGAATAGCCAAGAAAAGTAGCTCTGCATAGTACAGCATGCTGTTATATAGGTAACTACCTTATTGCTGTTGCTTATATAGCATCATTCAGCTCTCCACATACATTTCTTTACAGTGAAAGCATATTTAATATGAGATCTATCACTTTGAAAATAAGTGTAAGATTCTAACATAGAAAATAAGGCAATTTACTGAAAAGCACTAATAAAGATTTCAGTCACTCCTGTCAGCCACCTATTCCACTGAGCCACATTTTCATTATAAGGTGTATATTATCTTCAAAAAAAACTTTACATTTCAGTTATGTAGTGAATACATATTAAATTAAGTGGTTTATAACTTTGACGGTTTTATTGTTCAATTATGAATAAAAGATACCAAAGCAGATAATTTTTATTGCATACTGAGTACATTAGTTGTTTCACAGAGCTCCATGTGTGAAAGGAAAAGTTATTTAGTCCAAAGTCTTGGTCCAGACAAACTAACTATAGTGTGAAAACTAAGCTGGGTCGGCCAGGCATGGTAGCTCATGCCTGTAATCACAACAATTTGGGAAGCTGAGGCAGGCAGATTACCTGAGGTCAAGAGTTCGAGACCAGTCTGGTCAACATGGTGAAGCCCCATCTCTATGAAAAATATAAAAATTAGCCAGGTGTGGTGGCACACACCTGTAATCCCAGCTACTCAAGAGGCTGAGGCACAAGAATCGCTTGAACCTAGAAAGTGGAGGTTGCATTGAGCAGAGATCACGCCACTATACTCCAGCCTGGGCAACAGAGCGTGGGCCTTAAAAGGTGACTGGAGAGAAAACTAGGTGGAGATTTCTGGTAAGGATATCCCTTAAAATAAAGAGATTCAAAAAGTCTTGATGTTTGGAATGTGAATTGAAGATGACAAGGACATATCATGGAAGCCCCTATGTGCTATACTAAGGACATTGAGGAAAAAAACAAGTGTAAGAGTGTGTGTGTGTGTGTGTGTGTGTGTGTGTGTATGTATGTATTTACATATAATAAATTCACTATATATATATACTTAGTGTGTGTATATATAATTTATTATATATAAATATATAATTTATTATATGTAAATATATTTTTATATATGCGTAAATATATCTAATAAATTACATATAAATTCACTATACATATATACTTAGTGTGTGTATAAATACACACACATACTAAGGACATTGATAAAAAATATGTAAATACATATATTTACATATAATAAATTAACACACATATATATATCACAGTAGTGGCATATTTAAGC
The DNA here is from genome assembly GCF_008728515.1 of Papio anubis. NCBI lineage: Eukaryota > Metazoa > Chordata > Mammalia > Primates > Cercopithecidae > Papio > Papio anubis. The sequence continues at coordinate 27,940,455 of NC_044978.1, forward strand.
CTGAATTTATTATATGTAGCTGTTTTTATTGTCTGAAGGATAAATTAATGTGGTGAAACAAAGCCATTCCAATATATAAGCAACTGTTAAAAATGTAAAATGTATATGGCAATACTCTAATAGAAAACAAGGAGCTGAGGACATAAGCAGAAGGTAAAAGTTTTCTCCAAATATTTCCAAATATATTCAATATCACTGATAACCAACTAATATATATTTACAAATGTAATATATAATACATTATTATTTTAATTTATATATATATTACATATATATATTCACATTTAGTTAACTTGTTCACACGGTCATGCACACACACACATGCATACAATAATAGTTCACCTGAAGTGTTTGAAATGAATAATTTCACAGATCACTAGTGATGCTGGTGACAATCTTTTGGAAATCAACCTGGCGTATATCAAATGTTTTAAAGGTTCTCATACTGCTTGCAGGGACATGTACTACTGGTAATAACTACTTAGCGGGATGGTCATCACAGTGATCACATACACACACAAACACACATACACATACACCTGTATGACTGATAAATGTCCATGATATTTATTGAGCTTCTATTACTTATGCTAGCCTCTGATATTGGTACTAGGTTAGAATTAATGAAGAAGTAAATCATAATATTTTTAAAAAGCAGAAATTCATGTGATGAAACTATTTAAACCATGTATAAAGGCTGGATTAGGTATGTTATAACAAATGAATAAAAGGCATGGAAAATTATATTTATATATCATATATTTATATATTTTATCAGCTACATTTCCATATATGTAGGTATTTATATGAAAATCAGAAAAATAATGAAAAGACATGAAAAAATGCATTATATGCTTGTAATCCAAGCACTCTGGAAGACCAAGGTGGGTGGATCACCTCAGGTCAGGAGTTTGAGACCAGCCTGAACAACATGGTGAAATCCCGTCTCTACTAAAAATACAAAAAAAAAAAAAAAAAAAAAAAAAAAAAAAAAAAAAAAGCTGGATGTGGTGGCAGGAGCCTGTAATCCCAGCTATTCGAGAGGCTGAGGTAGGAGAATCTCTTGAACCCAGTGCATGGAGATGGCAGTGAGCTGAGATCTCGCCATTCCACTCCAACCTGGGCAACAAACAACCAACTCCCAAACTAACAAAGAAACAAACAAAGAGAGAATGTATTATTATACCAGGGCAATTAAATTTGAGGTTTTTTTAAATTTAATACACGTTCTAACTCTGTATATAAAATGGAATATGTTTTAAAAAGACAATAACAATATGTATGATTTTTAAGTTAACTAATTGCAGAATACATTTTATCTACACAGTATTTGTTGCCTTCATCTAGGAATAGTTTATATTCCCATCTAGCTTATTTTTAGTGGCTGTTACATTTAATTTGCTACAATTTCTATATTCTAGTAAACCATCAATATATTATGCTTTTAAGCTATTGTAAACAAAATTTTATTTTGCGTCTTATTCTTACAGAAGAAAAATATAGAAATTGGATATTTATCTTGTATCTTGCTAAATAATAGATCTTATGAACTTCATTTGTACTTTTACTTTAATCTTTTGTGACTCATTTTGACTTCAAATTTTGATTGTCTTCTATTTATACTATTTATACAATTTATATTTGTTTCTTAGATTAATTGCTCAACTCATGAAAAATTCATTTCAAATAATCATAATTCAATATTTTGATTCTCCATTTAGTAATTTATCTATTTTAAAAAATTCACTTTTATAGATTTAGGGAGTACAAGTGCAGTTTTGTTACATGGATTTATTGCCTAGTGGTGACGTCTAGACTTTTAGTGTAACTATCACCTGAATAGTAAACATTGTACCCAATATGTCACCTTTTATTCCTCGCCCACTTCCAACCCTACCACTAATGTCTATTATTTCTTTTTTATGTCCATGTGTACCCATTTTCTAGCTCTCACTTGTAAGTGAGAATATTCAATATTTGAATTTCTATTTCTGGGTTATTTCGTTTAGGATACTGGCCTGTGGTTCCATCCATGTTACTGCAAAAGACAAGATTTCATTTCCTTTTATGACTGAGTAGTGTGTGTGTGTGAGTGTGTGTGTGTGTGTAATACATTCTTTATCCAATCATCCATTGATGATCACTTATTTATTATTCTGGCATATGTTAGTTTTTTATTAATTAATTTATTAATTTAAATTCATTATTTAAATTAATGAAAAAACTCTATTCTTAGTTTATTAGTTTACTAAGAGAATTTATATTATACTTAGTAATATGCTATGTATTTTATCAGATTGCATTTTTATTTGGTTAAATTATATTGACAGTCCTTAACTGACAAACTAATATGATGTATTAAATTAATTTCTTTTTGTTAAAATTTTAAGTTCAGGGGTACATATTCAGATTTGTTACACAGGTAAATGTGTGTCATGGGGATTTGTTGTACAGATTACTTCATCATCCAAGTATTCATCTAGTGCCCATGAGTTACTTTTCTTTATATGCTCCCTCCTCCTATCCACCATACTCCAATAGGCCTCAGTGTGTTCTCTTTTATGTTTCCATGTCTTCTCACCATTTAACTCCCACTTATAAGTGAGAACACGTGGTATTTCTTTTTCTGTTCCTGCATTAGTTTGCTAAGGATAATGGCCTCTAGTTCCATTCAAGTTCCTGCAAAGGACATGATTCCATTATTTTTGATGGCTGCATAGTATTCCATGGTATACATATTCCATATTTTCTTTACCCAATCTACCATTGATGGGCATTTAGGTTGATTCCCTATCTTTGCTATTGCGAATAGTGCTGCAATGAATCTATGTGTGCATGTGTCTTTATAATGGAATGATTTATATACATTTATATACATTTGGGTATATACTCAGTAATGGGATTGCTGTGTCAAACAATTTTTTTTTTTAAAGTCTTTGAGGAATCACCCTGGTATTAAGCCAAGTACCCATTAGTTATTTTTCCTGACCCTCTCCCTACTCCCCCCGACCCATCAAAAGGCCCTCTTTCTCCTCCTCCTCCTCTTCCTGTCTCTCTCTCTCTGTCTGTCTGTCTTGTTTGGTCAGTAGTGCTTCAGTTCAGTCCATGCATTATCCTTTTTCTAACACTGTTTGGGCCCACATGGTTAATTTTCTTTTTTTTGTTGTTATGTTTTATATAAATTGTGGTTATATTTGGTTTTTAAAAATATTCAATTTATTGATGAATTTTGTGGGTTTGAAGATTTGCATATTTGCATGTTTACTTTGTTGTCTGAAAATGCAGAAACAATCTCTGCTTATTGGAACATATTTGCAGAGTAGAACCAGGCTTTTTGTTTTGTAGTTTCCTTTGTGGCCACCCTTGTAGATCTGTCAATAAAATTGGCAAATGCTTTCTGTTTGTGTAGTAAAACAATCATTGTAAATACCGTAATTCAATGTTGATAATTGTATTGTTGAAACTTTGTCTTTATTTTTCTTCATTTTTCAAATACTGAGAGTGATATGTTAAAGAAACAGACCATGATTGTGGATTTATTTATTTTACATCCAACCTTAACAGTTTCTGCCTCCTATTTTAATACTATGTTTCAGCTTATGTAATTTGAAATTCAGTATGTAGTGACTTGAATTTTATCTTATCTGATATTAGTATTACAAAGTCTGTACTTTTTGGTATTTATTCCTAAATGACTGCCAATCTTAAAAATGTCTCTGTCCTTAGTTCTAATGTCCTTACTCCTTTAAAATAATGGTGCTTTGATATGCCACTAGAATTTTTCACATGCTTTTTTCCTATCTGGAAATTGAATCATACCTTCCACTTAGTTTACTCTTACTTACTTCACCTTGATCATAATTAGAGAAGTTCGCCCTGTTTAACAATGTCTAATCCACCCAACAAATGCATTCACATTACTATGTTTTTCTCTTCTGTAACACACTAAATTCATAACTTTGAATTTTTTTCTGTCATCATTTGATTACTTTTTGTCTGCCCAATTAGAATATAGACTCTATGGGCCAGAGATTGCCTGTTCTAACCTGTGTATGGTAGTGCTGAATACATCTAACACATGCTAGGTACTCAATTGGTACTAAGTGAGTGGAGGGAGATATAAGGAAATACATGCTTTGTTGTTTTTTTATAGGCCAGAGAAAGAAGTATAAGGCTAATCATAGTTCAACCTTTCCTAAAACTACAAAAAAGTCCATTTCTTTTGCATTGTGTGTGCAGACTTACTTGATGTTATCATGAATAAATTATCCAGCTTTATCTTTTTAAACCAATCTTACACGCCAAATATACCAAATTACTTGACACATTCTCTCAATATGTTCTGATGTTTCTGGTTGATATACCTTGAACATATTTTCTTTTTGTCATGTGTGGAATAACCTCTCTAGCCCCCTACACCACACAGCACTCTTGAAAGCTTTGGTAATATTACATTTCTTGTGCATCAGCATCTCAATGAAGCTGTCCCTCCAGTATCCAACCTCTTTTCATAGATGATCATTCTGTCTTGTCCACATTTGCTGAATTTGAAATTTGCTTCTTCCCCCTCATTTATTAGATGTTTGTTTCTATTTGTTTTCATGGTTCTCTTTCCTCCTGTGTCTATAACCTCTCCTTGAGAATAGGATTTGTCCTTTTGTCATTTTATAACATATTTAGTTGACAAAGATTGAATATGTTTAAGATGAAAAGATGATGTATATATTATGTAATGATTATCACAATTAACACATCCATCACCACCCACATTGTACGTTACATGTTCAGAACTTATTCATCTCATAATTGAAAGTTATACTTTTTCTTATTTGTTCAAAGTGCACTGCAGGCATAAGAACAACAGCACAAAATGTGCTACAGGAATGCACACATCATGTATTTAAGTTTGGATAAATGTCATTAAGGAATTAAAAAACTAAAAATTGTAAATGTTTACCATTGATAATTAATGTTTTAAAGAAATATAGCAGATGCTGAAAACTGCATGACTCGGGCCTTAAGCCTAAGTGAGGAGTGCTAGACTTCATTCTTGGCTCTGAAACATACACATGTGGGTTCAGTTGAAAAAAAAATTCATTAAGTTTTAATATGGTCAAAATGCTGGAAGTAATTGCTGTGTATGAGATTTTCTATTAGTTACACTTTTATGATTTTGCTTTAAGAACTTATAGTGTTATTGTAATTTTGAATTATTAAAGAGGCAGGCATTTCCTTCACAATAATTTCAATTGGATTTTTTTTCTTAATTTCTATCTTAATATATTAGCTCTTTACTGATTAAGTCGCTATATAATATTTTTAAAACCTGTTGTTCAAGGACAATTCAGTATGTACTGAAAGAAGCAAAGCATACTTAGATCTATTTCTGTCTGTTTTAAAACAGTAAAAATATATACTCCTTAAAAATAGTCCAATTTGGTGTTCAAGATCTTGGATTTACAAGAACTCTTCTTGTTCAGGAGTATTTCATATTATGTAAAAATATTATATATTGTGATTATTGCAAAATTTAAGAGTATAACTTTTTCTATTAGTAGCTTAAACTGTCAGCCTAATAGTTTTAACTACCAAAACTTGCTCTAAAAATACATTTCAATTAAACTAACTTAAGCTTCCTGTTTTTTTTTAATGCAGAGTAAAATGTTCTTTGTTTATTAACAAAATCTGTATTCCAAATAAGAATTGTCTATATCAAAAAATGTACAAAGCATTATTAGTTAATTCCAACATGCTATTGTTTTGTTAATTTAAAGTAGCTCACTGAATTAACTTCACTATGTTTATATACACATTCTATCACAGATACTTTGACCTCTTTAATAATATTTATATTACTATATAGCAAAAGCTCTCTTTACTCATTTTTCTTTTTCTTTTTCTTTCAACATGCTGCAGTAGCTAACATATTATGGAGAGAAGAAGGTACTAAGTTAAATTATTTTTACATTGTGACAATTTTGCTTGATTATTATTAGATTTGTTGATTATCTTTTCTATCATTAATTACCTTTTTTATTTTGATTCAATATTTCAGTTGATGGTATTTCAATATTCTTGTGTAAGCCTACTACCATTACACATTTATCACTTCTCATCAGCTTGATTAATTACTGATACATAACCAGAAAGTTTCATTGTGATATATTGAAATGCTTTAAGAGTATAAAATTACATCAAAGAAATAAAAACAATCTCAGTTAAATATAATTTACATAATAAACTCTGATTAACTTACAGTAAGAATATTTATAAAAACTGTGCCTTATCAAGGGAATATAATAAATTATATTAAAATCTGGGTTACATTTGAAGGGCCTGGATTCAAATGTAGTCTTTCAAGTTTACAAACAATAGGGCAAGTTACCCTGCACAATCTTCTTATCACAAAAAGGAGTATAGTAGTTGTTAATACTCAGTAGCGTTATTATCAGTTCTTTAGTTATTATCAGCACTCAATAAACAGTATCCATTTTCATATATTATTGCAATTGTTATTGGTTTTCTTCATCTAGTCACAAAGGCTGGGAAGAATGCGTTTGCCCAGGTACTTAAATAGTCCATCAATTGTGGTTAAATGAAATTAAGAGAAAAATGTCTAAAAGTCATCATTACACTCCTGGTGAGCAATGGCCAAAAATTGTCTTCACAACCCACCTTAGACAAAATTTCTCTTCCCTGATTATAGCTTCCTGTAGGAACCCAAGTCACTGTACCCTGTGAAAGCCAGTCTCAAAGCCTCAAGTAATTCTGGAATTTAGCCATCTCAATTCTGTACTCAAGGATGAAGCAGTCCACTTATTTTCTTTTTTCTCTCTTAGAACTTGTTGCTCCTTAAATATTTTGCATGAGCTCCATTAAAACCTGGGTTTATTAAAGAAGTTCCAGTGTAACTATACCCTCCATTTTTATCCCACTTCAAATATTTCACCTTTAAATATAATAATTCAGTCGTTAATGAAAGTAGTCTTGACGTATCAGTACTTACTTATTTATATATTTCTTTATTTGAGATGGAGTTTCACTCTTGTTGCCCAGGCTGGAGTTCAATGGTGCGATCCCGGCTCACCGCAACCTCCGCCTCCAGGGTTCAAGCAGTTCTCCTGCCTTAGCCTCCCGAGTAGCTGGGGTTACAGGGCCCGCCACCATGCCCGGCTAATTTTTGTGTTTTTAGTAGAGACAGGGTTTCACCATGTTGACAAGGCTGGTCACGAACTCCTGACCTCAGGTGATCTGCCCTCCTCAGCCTCCCAAAGTGCTGGGATTACAAGCGTGATAATATCTATTAAACACATTTAATTATATTGTCTTCCCTCTGGGCAAGAGTTCTCTGAGCATTTTAAAAATTGATTTTATTTTATCATTGTAATGGAAGGAATAACACCTAACGAGTCAGAGACCAAATACTACAGATCTGGCTCTGATGGTTAATTGCTGGGAAAATTTGGATGAGTTATTTTACCTTGCTGAGTCAGATGCTTCCAATACAGTATTCGAAATAGAGTTGGCACTCACCTCACAAATCTGTGCTATGTAAATCAATTTAAAGTATATGGAACAACTTTTTCTTATGTATTAACTTCGATAACCACCATGAACATTATTAGTTTGTAGTAATTTTTAATATGTAATAACAACACTCCAGGCCACCCTCAAAAGTATAGAATAGAAGCTTCCAAATTAATTAAAATCATGATGAAATTCATTATATAAAACCACATTATTTTCTCTTTAAAAAGGTATTCTATTAGTTTTTGGAAATTTATACCCTCAATAATTATTCTCCATCAAGAATAATGTTCTTATGAGTCACTGTTTCATTTGACACATAAAATGTGCTTGACAAAAATAGATATATGGTATATTTTACAGATACTTTAAGTCACATAAAACAAGTGTGTGTCTTTGGGTAAATTATTAAAGTCTTTTTTTCTACATACAGTTATCATAAGAGTACTTGTTTCTTGTAATAGGAAGCATTTTAAAAATAGATTAAAGAAGACAGCATATTTGATTTCGATTCATAGACATCTGTAAGATATTTTATAATGCCGCAATTATTGGCAAGGCATTACAATAAAAATGATTGCATGTACTAATAGTAATAATGGTGACCAGAGAAAATAGACTGGCTTGAGGAATCATGGAACCCCATCATTGGGTATAAGTATCTCATACAAATAATTAAAATTATAGGTAACTAAATTTTCTAAGAAAATTCTCTCCATTTTTATAATTTAGAATAAAACAAATATGAACTACGTATTTCTGAGATACACTTTTATTTTCATTCTAGCAGTGTTTTATATTTATATATTTACCTCTTTACCATAGCCAAGAAAAATCTATCTCAGAGAGAACAAATTATAGAACCTTAGAATGTAGGTCGTTTGAGGCCAATAATGGAAAGAGTTGAAATGATCATTTCTTCCATAATGCCATTTAACTCATCTATAAATGGTAAACCTATGTTATTTTTACATTAATAATTATAAAATTATTTTTTAAAACGAGCATCAGAATCTAGTGAAGAGTTTGTAATCTAAATAAATTTAACTGAATTTAATATGCATTGTCTTACCAATCTCATCAATATATAATCTTGGAACGCAATGTCCTCTACATCTCTGGGTTCCACCTTCAGCTTTTCTACTCATCTTTATGTTTTACAGGAGTATAAAATGACAATATTAATAGAGGAAATATCTCACTTACTTGTTAACAAATGTTTTAAAGAGCATATTAAATTAAAACACTTTGAAAACATTGGAAATTCATCGATGAATAAGATCTAATATCTGCTCTAAAGAAACTTTCAATCTAGAAGGTTCAAGCGTGAACCATTCTTACCGAAAAGTAGTTTTACTATATATTAAATAATAGATATAATACATATAAATATACATGCATTAATATGTATTTTACATACACATTAAAATATTCAGTGTGATTGGTTTTCATTTTCAGTATATTTATGATATTTATAATTAAATTTAATTTAATAAAGTATTTTCTAATGTTTATTTTGTGGGTAATTAGTTTATGTTATGAGGTCTAAGTTTATAATATATGTTTTGGATCATATAGGCACTGAATGACACTAATTTAAATTATTTGATTCATTGAAGGATTTAATAAATTTTACATATGCTAGTTTCAATCTCCAAAGAGAGGTTTGGGATGAGTCAGTATATAACATGGAATTTTAAAAATTTATTAGCACATGAATTACTTTGATGAATATCCCCAGGATCAATATTGAGTAGAATATAACATACTTTGGGAAACACTGGCTTCATATATTTGAATAACTTAAAGGCAGAAAAAAAGTTTCATATTCAGGAAAATTGCCTTTTTATTCTTTATAAATATTTATGTATCTATTCACACAAAAATATGTTATAGAAACATTTAAAATAAATCACTATTTAGTTGGGCTAACACTGAACCAAAAAAAATACAAATAGAAATGGAGTGAAATTGTACAACAAAGTTAATACATTACATTACACTTCGTGATTAGTTTCATAATCTGTAATACAAGGTTTCCAGTGTCATCCAGTTGGGGGAAAACAGATTTAAAAACAGGCCAGCTTAGCTTCTTCAGCCTAAAATTATTTAAAAATTTCATTACCCACAAAAAATTTCATTACCACACTGCCAGGGAGGTTGGGAAATACAGAAGAATATACGGCTACTAAGTGTGGTTCAAAAACCTCTGGTATAACTATTTTTTTACAGAAAAAGAATAGAAGACTACAAACTGGGTTCAGTGTATACTGCTTGGGAGATGGGTGCACCAAAATCTCACAAATCACCACTAAAGAACTTACTCATGTAACCAAATACCACCTGTTCCACAAAAACCTGTGGAACTAAAACAAATAAAACAATTACTACCTCAAAATAATACTGAAATAATATTTAAAATAAAAAAGGTCAAGATGTGGTGGCTAATACCTTTAATCCTAGCAATTTTGGAGGCCGAAGAGGGAAGATTGCTTGAGGCCAGGAGTTTGAGAATAGCCTAGGCAACATAGCAAAAACCTGTCTCTACAAAAAATTAAAAAAAAAAAAATTAGCCGGGCTTGATGGCTCATGCCTGTAATCACAGCTACTCAGAAGACTGAGGTGGGAGGATCTCCTGAGCTCTGGAGCTTAAGGCTGCAGTGATCACTCCACTGCCCTCTATGCCACCCACACCACTCTCCAGATTGAGTGACAGAGCAATATCCTGTCTCAAAAATAACAGAGTCTACAAAAGTAATAATATAAAATAAATAAAAAGAAAAATACTTTTTGCAGAATAAGTCTTCTGAATACATGAGATTTAGTCATAGCATTTGGGGGGAGGGGAAGACTATGCTTTCTAATGGCTAGTACATGATGCCAGTTAAATTAAATCACAATCAATCAGTTGTTATTTCCACTGGCCATTTCACTAACCTGTCTGCTAAAAACTTAAGTCAATCTAAGCTTTCTAAATCATTTTACAATTTTTAAATAAAAAATGTGATCTTGCAAGAGGTATCCATTAGCAGCGATATCTATACATGTGCACATGTACATACAGGCATATGATGACATTGGCTTAAATTATATACATGCATGTGTGATACACATGGTGTGCATAGATATAATTATGTATGATTGCAACCAATGCCATTTATAATACAAACAAATATTCTATTATAACATTTGCCCTGCTAATTAGTGTGTGAAGTTAATAATGAAGATGTCCATTCAGTTTTTTTCAGTACACCTTTAGAAGTTAAGGAGATTGTATATTTACTCAAAAGGACTGGTTTTAGATAATATCACTCTGGCCAATATACATAGTGGTCAGATGGTGCCCACTTCCTGGATTAACAGGGCCTAAAAAAGAGCTTGACACACTCACTCCCAAAAAAATTTTTTAGCAAGAATGAAAGGATAATCTAGTTTTGTTATAGTTGAACATAATATAAAGACTTTATTGTGGTGCAATGATATGATTTTGCTCTGTGTACAAAGACAATTTTATCTCCAAAGTCAGGATATAGTGAATGAGAACTTTCATGAACCAAAAATCTATCCGTGCTGAGTTATTCAGTGAGAAATGCAATGCAGACAATCTATTCTTGCCTAAAGAATATTCTTTATCTAAAGAGGGGAGATTTCTTCTATATTTTAAAATATGCATACCTTTAGGATCACTTGAAAGTAAAAAGGATAATATCCACCAATGAAGGATTTTGTGTAACACCATAATTTATTGAAACACCTTTGATTGGCTACCAAATCACTACATCATACTTACAACTTCTCATGGACTATAACATGAATGCAAAACTAATGACAATTAAGTCAGAGGAAGAAAAACATCACAATAAAATCTTTTTTATGATGCACATAAACATGCATCCAATAATCAGAAATTAATCAAATTGTATTGCTGAAATAAATTACATGGTATATATCCACTGTATATAATAAGTAGTATAACTATATTTCACAATACACTACTGTTTATATCCATTTTTTTTCAGTCCATTTCATGTATTTAAGGGTACAATATTGATTAGAAAATCCTCTGGGAAATACTTCTGTCTTATAAGACTGCAGGAGTAATTCTTGCTTATGTCTTTTCTGTGTATAGAAAGAAAAACCAGAAGGAAAGCTCTCAAGGAACAAATAAATTATGGATAACATCTGGAGTCACTATACTCTGTTAGATTAACAACCCCCGCCCAAAAAAAAAAAAAAAAAAAAAAAAAGTGTTTGTGTCTGCCTTCACTAGAGCCTGAAATAGACAAAAAGTGCACATATTCCCGATCTTTACTGTGGCTAGAGTAGTGTAGAATCTTTCACTGAAGTCACTGATGTCTGTAATATAATTCACCACAATGCATTCATGAAGACAGAAGTAATGTTCACCACTACTCAGACTGTTTGAGACTCAGGATCCCTTTACACACTTAAATATTGAGAACTTAGAGACCTTTGTGTTTGGCGGGGGAGGGGGCATTTCTGTCTACTAATATTTAGTATTAGAAATGCAAATAGAAAAATTTAAAAGATGCATTTATTAACTTGTTAAAATAGCCCTAATAAACCCATTACATGGAGCCATAAATAGCATATTATCATTTTAAAGCTATGTTTTCAAAAAGCTTAAAGGTAACACATTGTTTACATTTTGCAAATCCTTTAACTTTCTGACTTAATAGAAGATGCTGGGTTCTTATATCTGCTTCTGCATTGAATTGTTGTGATATCTTACATAACATTATACTTCATGTAGCCTGTTGAAAACTAAACCCTACATTTAAAAAAATAATAATGCAAGAAAAACTGTGAATGACATCTTAGTAGTATTAGGAAAACGGTTTGGGCTTGGCAGACTCCCTAAAAGGGCCAAACTTAAGAAATGCTCCACAAGAAAATAAAGCTGATCTTCTAGCTGGCTCAAGGATTCTGGGAAAACAGAACTTAACATTTTATATCATAGAAAATTTAAATAGCATTATATTCCACAGCATGGATTTGAGGAGAAGTGAGAATAGTTATCAAATTCTGGTTATATACCATGTCACCATTTGCTTTTTTCAGTAGTGTTATAAGGAATAGATATCCACAAAAAATAAATAAATAAATAAGTTACCATTTCTTTGAAATCTTGCTGTGTGCGAGTTACTCTCCTAAATATTTTACATTCTCTACCTAATTGAAAGCTTACAACAGCTGCATGACATAGTATAATTATTATCTTTAAATTTGATATGGGGAATTATCACACAGTCTAATTAAGATTCTCACAGTAAAAGCGCAAGTGCTAGAGCTATGATTTGCCTCTGATCTGTCTGAATGTGAAGAATGAAATTTCTCATCTCTCTTTGTCTTATTTTCTTATCCGTATACTTGTCAAAAATATAATATATATAAATTTAGTAGTTAGTAAAAATATATACAAATATATTATTTTATTTTTACACATAAAGCTAATGAATGTCCCAAATGAAAATGTGCATACTTGTCTTCAGTTTCCAACATCTCCATCATCAGGTCATTTATATTCCTCTTTGCTGAGGATAATCTTAATAAATTTATGTGTGCACAATATCAAAGCAGCAAATTGAAAGATAAACATATCAGGTCATATGTTCAGATCATAAATTCTGCTGCAAAAATTCTAAATAAAACTTATGAGGAAGAAAATAATGCCTTGCAAAAATGTAAATGGCAAAATACCAAGTCTTGTGAATGAGTCTTATGAAAAGTTTTATTTCATAGGCTGAGTTACCAATATATAGGCATTTATTTTATAATTGCTATTTTAATTAATCTAGTTGTATTTAGTAATTTGTTGGCATTACTGTTTCATAAGCACTAAGAAGTTATAGTCTCATTGAAAAGAGTCAAATAAAAAAACTAAATCTTAACTAATAGTATCTGTATTTCTTCAGTAACTTTTAACCTGAAAAGTGGTTTATGCTTTGTAAAACTGTTCATGTGTAATTCATATTTTAAAAAGCAAGAAAATATACTCTAGAACCTGAAAGAGTGATTTAGATGGATTAAGTGGTATTTAGTGGAAAATATAGCTCACAAATTCCACCAGTGCAACAAATTATAGTGGAATCCCACTGACTCTTTTCTGTGTAGAATACGGTAAAAAAAACTAATAAAAGTATGCATAGCAGTAAGGGAAGGAAATATTTCAAGAAACATGACAAACAAGCTGGACTTTAAAGTAGCTGTCAGGCCCAAACACATTCAAATTCATAATTGTCGAACAGTATTTTGGCGAAGTTAAAGAAAGGTAGTCACATTCACTGAAAAATGTTAAGAGCTTAGTAATAAAAATCAAACATAGTATGTAACAGACACAAATGAAAATCAGACACCACATTATGGCTTTGTTACATTTATAAGTTTCAACAACAATATTCAGAAACCAATAACGTTAAATTGATAGTTATTGATTTGTTAGTGTTTGCATGAAGGCTTTGCTGATACAAATGAAAAAGCTTTTGCATAAATACTTAGGTGCTCTGTTTCGGCTTTCTCTTTTGTGCATATAATATTTATATTCCTTTAAACAAAGCTATGATTATAAATAATAGCTGACTACTAAACTTTATTTTATAAAAAACATGATGAGTTTAGTTCTTGCCACTTCTGCTACTGTTCAGGAATATTCCATCTTTATGTATTGCTCTCTGGAATTATAATGGATTATTACCTATTAAAGCTTACATCTATTAAAATAGAAGTACTGAGAATTATTTATAAAATAATAAGGTATATCAAACAACCTGGAGTCATTTAAAGTATATATGTATTATTATAAATAATTTCATGTGCCAAAAGAAAAATTGTATGCAGACTATGTATAAACATGAATGAAGTAATAGTTCAGTTTGTATACATTTTTCTCTAAATCTTAGGAATATATGGATACATAGTTATATGGAAAAATAAAATAAAATTTAGTAGTCAGCTATTATTTATGATCATAAGTATTCCCTAGAAACATATAAAATGTAAGATGAAATATGACTTAAGTTCAATAAACACATATGTTTTACAAATCAACAAACTGTTATTGTGTTTATCAATAGATGGAAAGCCCAGGCTGAACCTTGCAAGAGATCACAATTGAAAAAAATAATAATAATGCTTAGAAAATTATTTTTTATTTAAATAAATTATCTTTCCCTTTACAGATGTTTTTAGAATGTAAACATTGTAAGCAACAATGGTTTGATTTTCCAATCAAGATTTTAATATTATTGTTATCTTTTAAAGAAAACATGCTATCACTGAATTAAGTAAGATATAATCATATTGAATAAATTTGACTGTGTAAACCAATACAACAGGTCAAAAGAGCTATATAGGCGAGGATCAGAAAAGGAAGGATTACAAGAGCTCAGGACTGACCACATTGGAACAGAGAAGAAGCAGAGGAAACAGAGAGAACAGATGTTCATGAGTACGCAGAAGTTCCCTGGGCTCAGGCTTTAGTTAACCTACACATGTTTCAAACTCGCCTCCTGCACCCATTTAGACATGGATTTAGAAAGTCGGGGGAGATGAATTTCTGCGATACCACACATCCAGATCTGTGGTGTGAAAAAGAAAAGTGTGATTTAAACATTAAATTAAGATTTTTCAAAGACCTTCATTTGGTTTAAGGTATAGAAATAGACCTCCCAAATTGTCAATATTAAAACTAATATGTAAGATCTCTATTTAGAATTATTTTAACAAAAATTAGTTTAAGAAAACATCTCTTCTACAAAATCTAGGGCATTTGGTCTTTTTCTTCCTAAAAATCTTTATATAAACTAAACTCCTGCAAAGAAATTAAACTTTTCCTAGTGAACTCTAATAAAAGTAGTAAAATAAATTTGATTCTTCAGAAAGTGCTTTTATTCCTTAATCAACACGTACATTAAGTGGGGAAGGTATCCAACATAATCTATGTATCAAGAGTTTATATCCCTATTTATAATTGCTTTAAACTATGAAACATTTATTTAATTATATTAAAGAAACCACTGAATTGCAGCTGACGAAGAATGAAGTGTAATGTCTGCGTAATATCATGAAGTGGTGTGGGTATACAGTGAGGGTCCCATATGGTTTGCTTTATTAACATCACACAACTTCGAAAACTGATCCCCTGATAAAGATATGAGAGGCACTGAATTTTGTTTGTAAAGGTTTATGATAATTATATTTTGAACATTTAAATGTGTTTTTATTCCTAAGGTCTGGGAATTGGGAACATGTTCTATGTGTTTTATGAAGATGGAATCAAAGTGATACAACCCATAGAATGTGAATTTCAGAGGCACATTAAGCCTAGTGAAAAGCTCCTTGGATTTCAGGCAAGTATCTAAAAAGTTCCTTTGACATTTCATGCAGAAATTTTGTTAAGTAGAATTATATTTTGGAAATATAACAAAACCTATACATATATGAGACTTGTGTTGGAAAAAAATTATGAAACCCGTGATATTCGGTATTATTGTTTTTAGGTTTTATATCTGAGGAGGAAAATAATATATTATGTATTCCTAAATATTTGCTTGTAATTAAAATGAAAGTAAGAAAAGCGAAATAACAGGATGAACACGACCTGCAATAGCTTTGCCTGCTCTCCAGTTTAGAATACCTCCTGTATTTATAGGTAATATTTACTTCAAGAAAATAAAAGAAAATAATCTGGTGGGAAGCTGGTGTGTATTAGATGCTTTATAAATGTAAAACCATTTTTATTCTTAATCTCATTCTTCATGAGGTCCCAATGGAATGGACAATTCAGATAAATAAGTGAAAATATCAAATGTTTTCAACTCCTCATTTCAGCCTACCAGTAGGCAGTGTTGCTGTCATATGCTCATACATGGAGACAATAATTTATACTGTAAATCTATGCCCTAGAATGAAAAGAAGGAAAAAAATTATGAGAGGAGATAATATAGGTCAGTTTCCTCCTAGATATTATGTAGGACAAACAAATATAATGTCCTTTTATTTAAAAATATTTCAGCCATAGGCTAAATTATTAAGTAAAATTCTTACCATTTTGGTTAAGTAATAACTTAATTATACATACAAAATATCTTAAATTGCACATTTTATTTTATTTTGTTTTATTTTTATTATTTTATTTTATTTTATTTTAAGACAGAGTCTTGCTCTGTCACCCAGATTGGAGTGCAATGGTGCGATCTTGGCTCACTGCAACCTCTGCCTCCTGGGTTCAAGCATTTCTCCTGCCTCAGCCTCCCAAGTAGCTGGGATTACAGGCATGTGCCTCCACACCTGGCTAATTTCTGTATTTTTAGTAGAGATGTGGTTTCAACATGTTGGCCAGGCTGATCTTGAACTCTTGACCTCGTGATACATACTCCTTGGCCTCCCAAAGTTCTAGGATTAGAGGCGTGAGCCACTTCACCCGACCCTATTTTTTTTTTTAATAATCTTACGTCGTTATTAAGTCAGTCTTTGAATAAGTTGTGTTTTGTGCATATATGTATGCAATACATAAACACATGAATAAAAACAAATTATTGCTGATAAAAGAAATAATTTAAGCCACACTCATATTTTTACAAAAACATTCTGAATAAGAAATGTAGACTAACATGCAGATATAGGTAGTTTGGTGTTCAATATAAATATTATTATTTAGATCAGAACAAAATAATTTTATAGGAGAGTGTTTCTGATTTCTACAGGAATAGCAGTTTTTCAGCTAATAACACATATGTCTTGGCTATATCACAGAATTTGAAACTTCGGTTACTAATACTAATAAGATAGGCTGTGAAATTCATACTTTTCATCACAAAACTATCACTTCAGGTATTTGATTTGCAAATTTAGAGACAAAGAATGTTCTTCCTGCGCCACATGTGTGCTATTTCAGGGTATCAGTAACTGCTTCATTACTATGTGACTCAAGTCTTAAAGAGCATGCTTTGCTTTCCCAGAACATTTCTTGACAGCTCTGGGTGAGTTAATTTAATAACTTGGAATCTCAAGTTAAAAAAACAAGCTCAAATTTGATGTGACAGTTTTGTAACATGTCAGGGCAACAAGGATGTGAGCGTTATTTACTTGAATTTCTCTCTCTTTAAAGCTTTATAATACTCAGATGTCCTCCTAAAACAACTAAAGAAAAACAAGGTAGAATTGTGTATATTTATTTATCTATGCATACACGAATTATTTCTCTATGTATCCAATTAAATATGTATATTTGTCTATGTATACATATATATGTATATGTATATACACATACATAGAGACATAGAGATGTAGGACAAAGCAGTGTGATGTATACAGCTCTCTATGTATACATATATATTTATGTATACCTATATAGATAAATAAATATACATAATATATAATAGATACAGAGAAAAATTACATATACAAACTATGTATAATTTTCTGATAAGAAATTAAATATTAAAGAGGAAATAGAAACCAAATATCAATGATGACATCTTTAACTTATTTTCTTCAAACAATGAACCCTTATCCACAAACATACACCAACAGTGACAAAGCAGGGATAACTAGTTACTAATAACTAATCTGCTATATCAGATTATATCAGTCACAGCCTCTGGAAATCTACAGTCATATTGTGTGTGAGACAAATATTAGGGAATATGAAGTTATTCTAGAAATGTATGCTTCTACATAAAACTACATGCAAGGATAGAAAGTTTGCATTCCTATACTATATTAAAAAGTTTATAAAGGTTTCTGTACTCTTATGGAAGAGTAATGAAAGGAGTAAAAAAAAAAGCATGTTTGCATTTTTAAGAAGGGAGAAAACTATCAAATAGTGTTTTGGTTTTGAAACCACTTGTAACATTTTTACTGCATTGGATGTTGAAATTAAAATACAGCTCAAAATTTAAGGTGACCAACATTTTGTAAAGCACCAAGAATAATATAAAAAAGGGAATTGTTATAACTTATTTCTGCTTATGATTTTTAAATACAAAATATATGGAGAAACACTCATGACATAAAAGAAATATATTTCTTATGTAATTATTATATGCCATATATATATGAAAAGAGGCTAGAGTAAATTAAATTCCTTTTATATTACTCTGCCATTTTTCATTCCTTAATATAAAATAAGCTTAAATAATTGGAATATATATATACACACAAATACTGTCATGTACATACAAGTATATCCTAATAGAATGAGAAGTGCATTGATCATGTTATGTTTTGAGAATAAGTGTTGAAGTAAATAATTTTTACTTGAAGGTAATATTTTCTACATTTAAAAACAAGATAGATGGCAATTTCAGAGTATGGAGGCTATTTGGTGCTACATTCTCTTAAGAATATATTTCTAATTACAAAGTAATTTCATGAGAAATTTGTTGAATATTATGCAATCAGAAAATATTTATCCAGAAAAACAGAATCAATAGGCTCTCCATTTCTATCTCTATCTCTACTGCTACCACTACCTCTACCACTACGTTTCCCTCTATTTCTGTCATTTGATTTCTATCTCTATCTCTATCTTTTTCTCTATCTATCTCCTATATGTTTTATTTTAAGGAATTGGCTCACACAATTGCAGGTGGGATATGTCAAGTCCAAAATTTGTAGGGTTTGCCAACCAGAAGGAAATTCAGATAAGAGTTGATGTTGCAGTCTTAAGTCCAAAATCTACTGGTCTGACTGTCAGTCTGGAAACTTACACAGGAGTTAAAGTCATAGTCTTGAATCTTAAATTCATAGAGCAGGCTGGAAACTCAAGCAAGATTTCTATGTTGAAGCCTTAAGGTAGAATTCCTTCTTTTTAAAAAAACCTTAGTCTTGGCCGGGCGCGGTGGCTCAAGCCTGTAATCCCAGCACTTTGGGAGGCCGAGACGGGCGGATCACGAGGTCAGGAGATCGAGACCATCCTGGCTAACCGGGTGAAACCCCGTCTCTACTAAAAAAAAAAAAAAATACCAAAAACTAGCCGGGCGTGATGGCGGGCGCCTGTAATCCCAGCTACACGGGAGGCTGAAGCAGGAGAATGGCGTAAACCCGGGAGGCGGAGCTTGCAGTGAGCTGAGATCCGGCCACTGCACTCCAGCCTGGGCCACAGACAGAGCGAGACTCCATCTCAAAAAAAAAAAACAAAAAAACAAAAAAACAAACAAAAAAAAACCTTAGTCTTTGCTCTTAAGTCCTTCAACTGATTAGATGAGGCCCATAAACATTATGGAGGGTAATCTGTTTACTTAAAGTCAACTAATTATAAATGCTAATCACCTCACAAGCATCTTCACAGCAACATCTAGACAAGTATTTGACCAAACAAATGGGCACCATAGTCTAGCCATGCTGACGTATAAATCAACCATCACATCTTCCTGTCCCTTGTAGTCAAGGATTAAGTTTGGTTAGTGTTTGTATTCTCAACATGCTCGGTACAATGTCTTACATATGACAGTCCAAGAAACATTTGTTAAATGAATTTAACAAAAATTCCATTGCTTTAAGCCTTAGCTATTCATTGTTTTATGTATTCTCTAAGTTTAAAAATGTATACATCTAATTCTCTCTCTACCTTAATACTTCTCCTTAATTTACAATTGCCATGAAACAATATTCTTCTTTCAATGTGTTTGTGAAAAATGTTTCATAGAGTAATTTACCATTGAATTGTTTCAGAGTGACTATAACCTCATGGATCTATTAATTCAGGATCACGTAGTGATAAGTTCCTGTGTAAATGCACTGTATATGAGTTTTTAGTACTGAAAAAAGCACTAATGTGTTTCCTTTTAGAAGACAGATTTCTTGAGTACCGGTGGTGGAAATGAGTCTTTTGGAATCATTTTTTCCCATGAAAAGGGATTAAATATGAATATAATATTTTTCAAATTCATGGTCTCCATTAAGAGACAGCAGCAGTGTACTTCCCAATATAACTCATTGATCAATAAAGTTTAGATAAGACCTGATATATTTAGAGTATAGAATCAAATCTCTCAGAAAATGGTGTTGTGCTTGCTGAAATAAAAACTCAATTTTGGTATAATGTCAGATTATGTTAGGTTTCAGGTTTTGATAGTGAGTTGGTGAGGATATATACAACAGACTTTTAGTTATTTTTCATCTTTTTTCCATCTTGTTATGTAGCTTTACTAGATACGATTATTTCTATATTTATCCCAGTTGTACACATGATTTCATCATGTCACCCAGAGTATGAACTTCAAGCAAATAGAATTATATTTCAGACTTCTGGATTCAGGACTCAAACTGAAAAGGAGTTTGGAAATATGTTTAAAATTACAGGCTCAAAAACAAGCTTTCCCAAGATCACCAACTTGGTTACTCTTCTGGTTTTCTACCACGGTTCCATCCTTATCTATTACTCTTTTATTCTTTGACACTTCTTCATTCAGCCACCTTCTTTGCTTGTTACAGATCTAACTGCTGCTCTTCACATATGCCATGGTATTACTTATTATTTAATGGATCCTGAAATAAGTTTAAAGAAAACCATGTGTCTTATTATGCATATGTCTTATATTGTGGAACCTGAAAGATCTATTACTGATTTGTTGTTGTTGTTGTTGTTTTGTTTTGTTGAAACAAGATCTCATTCTTTCACCGAGGTTGGTGGACCGTGGTGCATTCATAGCTTACTGCAGTCTTGAGTTCCTGGGCTCAAGGGATCCTTCTACCTCAGCCTCGTGGGTAGCTGAAATTACAAGTGCATACCACTGAATCCGATTAATTATTTTCAATTTTTTGCAGAGATGGGGCCTCACAAGCTGCCCAGGCTAGTCTCTAATTCCTGGGCTCAAGAGATTCTCTTGACTTAACTTCTGAAGCTCTAGGATTACAGCCATGAGCCATCTCAGCCAGCCTATACCTGTTTTTAATGCTAACTTAAATTATACTGAACTGTAGAACTGAACTCATTATACTTTACACAGGGAGTCTGATGTAAGTCTCCTCTAAAATGTCTGTTATCCAGGTTTGGAGTTTCCACAAGCCAAAATTATTTTACCTTTATAAACTACTGTTACCAGTCTGTTAGAAAAGAATTCTTGCATAGGAACAGGTTGTTTGTAATGTCCAGAATACTTACGTTTCAAGAAATTGAAACTGAAATTAGAAATTGGGAAGCTCAATGGTCCACATTTCTGCTATTGTTGACCTTTATCTCAAGCAAAGCAACCTTCAGGGTGTTCATCAGTTCCCTTGCTCTGTTTCTAGTCCAGTTATACTTCTGCAAACTTGGTCCTCGAAAATAGTCGTTTGAAATACCAGCCTCTTTACATGATGCAGACAATCCATTTCCCCATGAAGCCAGTGAGTAACCTTTTGAATACAACACCATCATCTTTCAGAAGGGGAATCAAAATGTTTCCCCACTTATTTATTTATTTTTTTTCCTCAGGGTGTCTCTTTTCAAACCTGACTTAACTTATAGAGTTATAGAATGATAACAACGTGAGCCTTAGTCCCTTTGTGGTTACAGTGATATCCTGCAAAGAGCTTCCTGAAGAGAGGAATGTAAACTACTTCTAACTATTCCTTAGAAGATTATTCTGTAGATTTAAAAAGAAATGAATTTAACAAATCAGTGCTTGACATCGTAGATGTAAAGAGGTCTTATAAAGCTTCCTTAATAATCACACTGTTTTATAATTCTCAGTTTGTGTTTCTGTTAAGCTTTAATATGTAAGCCTAAAATTGGGGAGAACAACAGTGGAAAGCTCATAAATGTAATGGAGTTGTATAGCATTATTAAGTGGGCCAAGCAGCATATGAAGTCCTTTCAAGAGATTATCGCTAACAAGTAGCCAAGGTATTTGGATGAATGTGATCAGAATGATGTGTGTTTCAGACAATCCATCGACAACATTTTTATATGATTAATAAGGACTCCCTTACACACATGTAAAAGTGCATTCCACACACTTTACAAATAAACGTGTTTAAGGTTATTTAGATTTTTCAATAGAAACCTCTTAAAGGTAAAATTGAAGATTTTGACAGAAAAAATATTGATACAAATATATTTAAACATCAAAACCTTTTACTTGAGATTTACAAAATCACACAAATCTATCATATTAGATGTGTCTTAAAGAATACTTAGTCTTTTCATATAAGATTTATTTTAACACAAAAAAAGAACCTATTTTTTCCAGGTAATATATTTTCATGGCAAATATAAAATAAAACAAAATATTTTATTATAAAATACAATATATTATTCCTTCATGTTTCCCTATGTCTAGTGCCAGCTGGATCAATTGCTACATTTAATCACTAAAAAAGGTAGTTAGCGATGGTATTTCTTGAATTATCAATATTAAATATTGTCTGTTGGTGTTCTTCTATGAAAGACAATAATTTTGCTTATACAATTCTAATAACTTTTTCTTCCTAAATATATTGAAAATTATATAATTATTTTGCATACTCATGGGTT
The DNA here is from genome assembly GCF_008728515.1 of Papio anubis. Classification (NCBI taxonomy): domain Eukaryota; kingdom Metazoa; phylum Chordata; class Mammalia; order Primates; family Cercopithecidae; genus Papio; species Papio anubis. Next base: position 27,963,463 of record NC_044978.1, read on the forward strand.
AGATTTACAATATAATGATTAAATCTTTAGCTTTTATTTTTCTCAACATTTCTAAAAATTTTCATTTAACTATAAGTTTCTGAATACTGGCTTCATTTCTCACTGTTTACTTTTGATATTTCAACAATAGTTCTCACAATTTCAATTTAACAGTGAAGACATCCATTTCTTTAAAATTTTTTTCCATATTTTAAAAAAGTCACAAATATCAGTCTGGAGGTGGTGAGGGAAGGAAAGTATACTATGAGAAACTGTGTTTCAATTTTATTTTACTAAATGTTTCTATTGGTAAATATTAAAAATTAACTCTTCAGTATTTAAAAATACATTTACATTTCTCCATGTACTATATAATTATTTTATATACCATGTTGTCTGCATGGAAATTAAGAAAGAACTATATAATAAGAATTACAATGAAAACAGCTTAAACTTCAAAATTATCATTCATATTTTAGTGTGTAAGCTGCCAACTTATTGCTCATTATAACTCATTTTTTTCTATCTTAGTCATTTATTTTCAAAATGTTGTTGATCCCATTTTAGAGGACATATTATGGGTTGCTTGGCAAATTAATGGCAGAGTCAATATTTCATCTAGAACTTGCCAAGCAAAAACATAGTTGCACCATGAGCTATGCTGTCCACCTATTTTTTAATTTTAGAAAACAACAGAATTAAAGCAGCTGCTGTTTTCATGTAAACACATATTACATATATATGCATATATACATGTTAACAGAAAGGTATACTAGAAGTTATGTTCTGGCTATATTTTAAAATAAATATTTCATAGTATGCCTCTACAGTAGTTTATAGATGAGATCTAAATTTGACCCATTTAATATTGACTTCCAAATTATCACTCATGCACGGAGGTTTGTTTACTTGTTTATCCGTATTTGGAATTTGCTTTGTGTCAAGCATTGTGATAGGCAGGGGAGAGAAAATAATAACATAACAGATACAGAAATTTTAAGCACACTCAAGTGTAATGGCTGCTCTTATAGACAGATGTACACTGAGGGCACAAAAAGAGAAATAATACTACTGAATTTCTCCTAATTTAAATATTTTTCAAAAGATCAGGAAACTAGGCTGTCTTAAAGATATAGAAGGGTAAAAGGAAGATGAAATTGATATGTGGCTGCATATTGTGTAATCCTATTATAAATCTCATTTGTATAGCTTTAAAGAAAATTTAACATAAAACACATTTCAAGGGTGCAACTACTGGCAGCATAACTGTATTGCTTGAAAACTCTACCAAGATGTTTCTGCTGGAATGGGGAATGGGATCTATTTGTTGGCTGTCTCTCTCTCTCTCTCTTTTTTTTTTTTTTTTTGAGACAGAGTCTCACTCTGTTGCCCAGGCTGTATTTCAGTGGCGTGTTCTTAACTCACTGCAACCTCTGCCTCCCGGTTCAAGCCAGTCTCCTGCCTCAGCTTCTACAGTAGCTGGGATTACAATCACGTGCCACCACGCCCAGCTAATTTTTGTATTTTTAGTAAAAACGAGGTTTCACCATGTTGACCAGGCTGGTCTTGAAGTCCTGACCTCAGGTGATTTGCCCACCTATTTCCCAAAGTGCTGGGATTACAGGCATGAGCCACCACGCCCGGCCTGTAGGCTCTCTCCTAAGTGTTATTGCTTCCACCCTGAAAAAGAAGCAATCAGTTCTATCCCATCTCTATTTTAAAGTAAAAAATTAACTCCTTATGATAGGAGCAAAGGAGAAAGATTACATGTTTAAAAATGTATATATCTAGGCCGGGCGCGGTGGCTCAAGCCTGTAATCCCAGCACTTTGGGAGGCCGAGACGGGCGGATCACGAGGTCAGGAGATCGAGACCATCCTGGCGAACACGGTGAAACCCCGTCTCTACTAAAAAATACAAAAAACTAGCCGGGCGAGGCGGCGGGCGCCTGTAGTCCCAGCTACTCGGGAGGCTGAGGCAGGAGAATGGCGTAAACCCGGGAGGCGGAGCTTGCAGTGAGCTGAGATCCGGCCACTGCACTCCAGCCCGGGCGACAGAGCGAGACTCTGTCTCAAAAAAAAAAAAAAATGTATATATCTAGTATCATTTACATTCAAAACTTAACTCTGTAATCTGTGATTTTCACTAAACAGTAGCTAATATAATTTCACAAAAGATATCTAATAGCTGATAGCTCCCTTTTGAACTTACTTGAAAAATTAAAAGATAGGATTAAATAATAGCATACTGATTATATAATCTGTATATATTTCTAAGGATTTACACTGAACTAAATCACCGGGTCAGGTTTTGTGAATTCTCAATATTGTTTTCAAGTTGTTACTCTGAAGAATTTTCCTAAAATGGATAATGTGGCCTGGAACCCTATTTAAATTTTCAGTAAAAAAAAGAGGCCAGATAAAAAGTAATATTTTATAAATATGATAATAAATGTATAGTTATCAATGTAATGGACAAAGATAATGTGCTTTTTATTTCTATGTTTTCATCTCAAATGAAGGTAGGTACAGAGCCAAAGTCTTTAAGTAAATGATGCTTTTTAAAAAACAAATCTTTTGGCCAGGCGCGGTGGTTCATGCCTATAATCCCAGCACTTTGGGAGGCCGAGGCGGGCGGATCACGAGGTCAGGAGATTGATACCATCCTGGCTAACACGGTGAAACCCCGTCTCTACTAAAAATACAAAAATTTAGCCAGGCGTGGTGGCGGGCGCCTGTAGTCCCAGCTACTTGGGAGGCTGAGGCAGGAGAATGGCGTGAACCCGGGAGGCAGAGCTTGCGGTGAGCTGAAATCATGCTACTAGGAGCAAGACTCGTCTCAAAAAAAAAAAAAAAAAAAAGTCATTTTTATGGGTTTCCTTTAAATGATAAAACATAGCAATAGTATACATATATAACAATCTTTGTCCAATATTACTTTACCACATAACTGTATGAAATCAAATGCAAAGCTCTTTTAGTCATTCTTATGTAGCACAAATTTATGTGTGAATTACAATAACGCTTAAAAATTAAACACATATAATTATCTCTGTAAAACATTTATAGTTTTTAAAGATAAATTGATTTCATTTCAGAGTAATTTTTTCAGTCAATTGTAGTTTTGCAAACCCTATTAAGCCTTTGTTCCATGTAAGGCACTTCTGTACCAGACAATATGGAAAGTTGAAAGAACGAAGCATCAGCTGTATTGTGAGATTATGTGCCACAGGGAAAAAAAAGTTTAATTCCTAAGTGATATACTGTACTGAATCAAATGTGGATAATCCAGCAATCATAAAATCCACCTGATTTATCCTTCCATGTCAACATTTTTTAGTTAGTAAACAGAGTGAGATAATCACAGGGAAAGCCTACATATGCATATCTAGAATAGTAATTAATAAAATCTGTCTCACTCCTCAATTAAGTTTCCCAAAAATAGAAATTGTACAATATGTGTTATCAGAACTCGTGTGTCATTACTAAAAGGAGAGAGAAACATTTAAGAGGGAGAAATGAGAACTTGTATTATATCAGATGTTCCATCTTCAAACTGTATGACACTTTTCCTTAAAAGTTTGTTTTTGATTATTTTATGAATTTGTAATAAGAAATAATGAAATTAATTCCACAATAATATTAGAAATTCAGAGGATCAGAGTAAATTAAATCCAACTAGAATTCATATAAAATGTCTTTTAAAAACTAGAATTTTTATTTCAACAGAATTCATGTCTCTATTTTCTGGTCATATGAATAAAACGAATATAATGCAGATTTTGAAATTTAAAAAACCTATTAAATGAAAAATCCGGCTGAGAAAATGAATTCTACATGATAGGACTGAAGTACAAAAACAAACCAAAAAAAATTACATTTTAATTCCTGCAGCCATGTTTTAGAAGCTGCATTAAGAAAGTATCCCAAACTCCCTCTTTTCAATGTTTAATAAAAAGGCTGGATATCTATTGTCAGGAAAACTGCACAGAAAGATGTATACTTTTGGCACTTAAAACAAATATTTTATTGACTTTTTCATGATGAGAATTTATTAATCAACAGTTAGTGGTCACTTAACTTCATGTGTTACGTGGTAATTATTTTCTTTAGTTTTATTTTTTTCTCCCTCACTAACCAACCCACTAACTGTGCTGTGTGCCACAAGTTAAAGAAAGAATATCACTGCTCCTATACAATTCAAATAGTCATCATATCGAGGAAAGTTTAAACACATCTAATTCTTTAATTCCAACTTACCCATACTAGGTTTAAATTAGTTTGATCCATAAACCCTCATTGTTCATACAATTTGCAATTACCAATATCCATCCAGTCATTTTCTATTATTTTTGCTTTAATATTGTTTCAATTCCAACACCTTTTTGTCAAGCTCTATTTACTATTTTTTTGATCTAACTCTAGACCTTTTGTCTTGATATTTAATTTGCTTTCCCTACTATTCAAATATATGCCTTTCCCAACAGACATTAAGTGCCTGCCTGCCTCTCCTGTTCTCAGTGTCTAATGGCACCTGGACCTTCCCCCTAGCTAGGATTTCAGCTCCTTTACAATAACTATAAAAGCCAGAAAAGCTACCACCTAGTCCTACATTCACAAAGCATCTAGAATTTGGTTTTTATGTTCTGTAAGCATTTGAAATTTAACACCCTACAGTTGTGTCTTTTTAAACTAGCTTTTCTTTTCTAATTCAATATTTTTATAAACCACTATAACATTTCACATTTAAGCAGAGTTGAAATAATTCAAATAAATTGGTTTTTCTTTTCATGAAAAAAAAAATTGACAAACTTCTGATTTAATCCTCTCGATTTTCAGGTAAAGAAATGAGAAAGATCAAGTGATTTGTTCAGTCATGGAACTGCCAAACGCCAGATAGAACAAAATTCTTCTTGCCCTATATGCAATAATCATGCCACATTTAAAGTAGCTCTCTAAATCTCTTGAACATGCACAGCAAACTTCCTTCCAAAACATTTGGTAATTTTTTTTTTACGTTTGCATCAAAAACATGTAGACTGTTACAGTTTTTGTCAAATGTAGCACATCGATAATTTTCTATATGAAAATAGGAGGTAACTTTTATTGATCACTTGACCTTTTCAAATATGATTGTATGTACTTCTCACAATAACTCCATGTGATAGCTAATATTATTATACCCAATTTACCAATGAGGTAACAAGCCTCAACAGGTCTACTTGCACAGACAATATAAGTACACCTTTGGACATTACACTGAGGTCTCTTTGGCCTCAAAACCTGTTATTTTTAACCTCTCTAATATGCTATCTGTAAAGAGAAAACAATGCTTAGCTTATGATAGCATAGTGTTATAAGCTTTGTTTTTATTGTATTGCTGAAAGACATAATATATTAAAAGAAAGAATAAACAATTCTGTAATGTAGCCTTTGGACCTTGATATCCTAAAGCAAAATCATGCTACATAAGTGTGTCCATGTAGCACAAAGTAGGCAAATACAGCCCCCAAGTTACCATGACTACCTATATTCTGACTAATATGAGAAAGACCGCTTATGATATTATAAATGAAATCGGAAATTGAATGGGATAAATTTAATATATCTCATTTTAGAAAAAATATATTGCTTTGGTTATAAGCAATTTAAAAATTACTGAAAGTATTTTATCCTCAGTGCTTTAAAAAAATGGTCAAATGAGGAGACTATTCAATGCTACCAAATCATTTAATGCATTTTTGTAAGATTGATTTTTTCTAATATTGCAAAGCGATATTGAAAGGAATTTATATCTAGCGTATTCACAAATAGTTCAGTCTTGATCATGTGTGTATATAGACAAATATTTCTACATGACTATAAATATATCCTAGGAATCCAAACCTGAATATTCTAATTCAGTACAAAAGTAACTGTGTTGTATTTGCCTTGATTTATGACAAACTGAATAAATCCTCATTCAGAATAATTATTTATATTCCTTGCATTTGACAAACTGAACATTTTTTCTCCAAGTATTTTATTATTCACTTTCAAAATTTACAGCAATAGACTCAGATTGTGACAGCTTCATTAAAAATATATACTTAAAAGAAAGACTGAAAGAGAGAAAGAGAGAGAGCTACAATAAAAACGCATGAAATCAGTGCTTCCTAAACTCTGTGGGAGAAAAAAGATCACTGAGTTTTGCTCATTCTGTTTTTCTCTTGTAAAAACCAGTGGATAGTTTTCACTACATGAAATCCTCCAGGCAAATTTGACAATACTCAAGCTGGTTTAAATACTATTAAATTAGATAGGTCTACTGATCACATACAGGGAAATTACGGCAATGTCAAATTGCTATAAAAGGTTCTCAATGGTTAATTTCAATATCTATGCAATCCTCAGCTTGGTAGCAAATTGTATGTCAACTGGCAGCAGTTTACAGACCACATTTTGATTAGTACTACTCTAGAATTCAGTTTCTCAATGATTCTGCATGACATTGCATAGTGTTTAATATAATGATTGAGTAACATACACCACTTCTTGACTTTTTTTTTTTTTTTGGCTATTATAAGTGACATTTAAACACGTATTTACTAAGCAAATATTGTACCTTCAGCATTATGTTTGGGAAATGTAGAAATACAGGAATAGCAAAGGCTAACATTTTAATTGGAAATATAATATATGATTCATTGCCAAATTATAAGTCACAAAATAAAAATTCTGTGAAAATTCAGACAAGAAGAAAATCAGTGAAACACCTCGAAGCTAGGAATGAATTATGTAGGTGTTGGAAATTTGGCTGCCAAAGATAGGTTGAAAATAATTTGACAAAGTATTTTGGAGTGCTTTTCAATAGCTGTGGAAAATCATTGTTTTTCACGAAATATTAAGTAGAATGTTCTAGCTGATGGACAGGACATTTGTTGATGAACAATGGATATAAAAGTTATACATTTGTAATTAATTAAAATTCATACCAAAATGTATTAATTATTTTTTTACAAAAGAGGGGGTACTAGGAAAGAGTAACTAAAAGAAACTCTGTAGAAAACAGAAAGGATTATGTTGACGGCTCTATTTCCTATGAGGCAATCTTATACATTATTTGTGGCAGGAAGGTACAGAGACAGTGGTTAATTTACACACATCGGCAACCAAGAGAAAAATCCCAATTCAATTTTCAGTTACAAAAAGTGGGTAGGGACTCTCTGCCTGTCTTAGGAACCTGATTGGTAGAGAAGCATAAAAGTAAAACAATGCGAAACTATCATAACTACTAACTAGATCAGTGAGAGACCCAGGCCTGCAGTGTTTCCAGAAGTTTTCAGACTTAAGTACCTTTATTTAATGATATATTAAGACACCAAACCCTTTCTCCCCTCCTTTGTCTCAACATCTGTTTTCTTTCAGTACTTGTCTAATAGAGTCTACATAACAAACATGGGTGGATCTCCAAGGCTCCCTAAATCGGGACTCAAGTTGTATATATACATGTTAGACCACCTTATTTACCACATTTGTATTTCTGCGTTCTTCATGATACCAGCGACAGTTTGTTTTTATTCACATAAATTACAGAATGCATTGGTAATCCAAATTATGCAGAGAACCAGATATTTACTGGGTTTTTTGTTTGTTTTGTTTTCCTTTTTTTGAGGCGGAGTCTTACTCTGTCGCCCAGGCTGGAGTGCAGTGCTGCGATCTCGGCTCACTGCAACCTCTGCCTTCTGGGTTGAAGCCATTCTCCTGCCTCAGCCTCCTAAGTGTCTGGATTACTTAGGTCTGCACCACCATGCCCTGATAATTTTTGTATTTCCATTTTTAGTAGAGACGGAGTTTCACCATGTTGGCTAGGCTGGTCTTGAACTCCTGACCTGAAGAGATCCACCTGCCTTGGCCTCCCAAAGTGCTGGGATTACAGGCCTGAGCTGCTGCGCCCAGCCTCATTAGCATTTAACTAATGGCTCTTTCAGTGCTTTAGTTTCCCATCTTCCAAAGTCCATACATTTACTTTTTTTTTTTTTTCTAAAAGACAAGACATTTGACATATAAACTATACTTATGTTCAATATATAAGTTTGGAATATTTGTATTGTGAATTTTATTTTGTTACGTTTCTATTCAATAGTCTCCTACTATATAGAACTACTCAGTTTTTTAAAACTTTTCTAATACAAATCACTTTCTTTGTGTTCAGGAATGCAAGTATTTCATCCTTTCTTTGGTTTATTTCTTTCATTAAGTTTTGGATCAACTTTAATACTTCCTTTAAGATAGTATACTTTTTTGTTCTGCATTATCTCTCTGTTTGAAATCACCTGTTCAACAATTTTCCTAGAAGAAGACAGCAGAGGAAAGTCTGGTGAATGACAAGGCCATAGATTAGTGTCTGGGTGTTACCTGACCATGATAGTAATTAGGCAATCAGAATGGATGAGTTTTCAGAGGAATTTAATGTAAAGGAAATAGAGCAGAAAACTAAAGTCTGAGCCTTGACTTTTCTGAAGCCACATCCAGGGAACCGAAGATAAAGTAGCCGCCACAGGCAGAAAGAATTTAAATAATATGACAAAAATGATAACTAAGGTCAGAATGTATACTAAAATGGGATCAGCAACTTTTTTTCTTCTGCAAATGGCCAGATAGTAAGTAAATATCTTAGACTTTTCAGGACATATGTCTGTCATTATAACATGAAAGATGCCATAATATTTAAATGAATAGGTATAGTTGGGTTATAATACATCTTCATTTCTGTAAATTTGAATCTCATATAATATTTACTTGTCATGAAATTGTACTCCTTTTTTTATTTTTTTTCAACCATTAAAAGATAAAGAAAACATTCCTAGTTTCTGGATCATACCAAATTAGGCAGTGGGCCAAATTTGGCCTGCGGGACCATTATTTGAGAATCTCTGCCTTGCAAGAATGAAAGAACATTTTATGACAAATCAAGTGTCTGAAACAGGTAAATGCAGCTGAAATTACAAGCAACTTGAAAGCAAGCATTCTCTCATATTCATGTTTTCATTTTCAAGCATAGCTTTGCACAACATTCTTCACATAGTAAGGTCTCAATAAATGCTTTCCAATGAGAAATAAAGGATAATAATTGGAAATTCTGAGGCCACTGGTGACTTTGAAAATGTATCTTTTAAAATAGATGATGTCATGAAAGCCTGTTTGAAGCATGATCAGTTTAGAGTGAAAGGTTGGGAAATGGAAGAAAGGTTGTTCAAAAGTCTGATGGATGATTGAAATGGAAATATTAATTCAATTGAAGCTGTTTTATGAAGTGTTTCTTAAATTTATGGGGCAATGTTAATGTCTAAATAATTGAATAGTTAAAATTATAAGAAAAATTGAGGGCAGGTCTTTCTGAAAGTAAGGAGTAGTGGACATATCTTTTAAGATTAGATAGAAGGATGAGAGGAGGTAGTCCTGACAACAACTTATTGAGGTGGAAGCAAGGAAAATAGATGTGTTTGTGAGAAATATTTGTCTTTAGAAATGATGCAGGATGACCTGAGAAGGAGAATATGAAGAGGAAGGAAGGAAAGATTGGAATTTAAAGATTTTAAGGCAAAGTATTTTTAATAGGTAATTAGTCTAATAAATGAAAATGGCAACATCCTAGTAGAAGACAAGTGTATATATGATTCTGTTTGATTTACCTTGGCTTAGCAAATCAGATATTAGTAACATTATTTAAAATGCTAATTAAAATGTGTACCATCAGTAGTGATATAACTTGTACTCTTTAACATTTTGGGAAAGTATAATACATGTGTAGGAAATATGTGATTAAATATGGAAAAGATCCAAAAGAAATAAATTCTAAATATACATTAGAAATGTCTTTTCCCGGACTCTCATCTCCGTTAGTTTATACCTTATTAATTCTGTTCACTCTAAATGTTAGTATACATTTCTGTAAAAGTGATTTAATAATACTCTTTGATATAATCCCTGGCAGCTTTCCTCATCAGTATGTATTATCTTAATCTTATTTTTCATCTCTGGATTCTGTGTCTCCTTTTTGTCCCATTAAATCTCTAATTCATGTTAAAAAAACATTCCTCTACTATTTTTCTTCCATAGAAATAAATATTAATATGAGAAAATAAAAGAGTGCTATCATAAAGTGAGAAATAATATAATTAGAAATAATATCATAAAGCAAAGCAAAGAAAATCCAGGATTACTGTCAGGAAACTTTTAATGGCTTTGTAAAAATGATTGTAAGTCTGGTCAAGGATGTCTTATTGGGACAGCATCCAAATAGAAACTAATTCCCAGCAGAACAGTTTATTTTACTGTTGAATAGTTCTGTAGCAAACAAAGGGGTGGAAATTGTTCGTGGTTCAGCAGTTGTTTGGCTGACAGTTATGTGTCAGGTCGCTCACACTTTTCATTACTTTGGCAGGTTTTACACAACAGCGAAGAATTTGTGAACAATTTCCCTGTATTCAGAGCCTTTCACCAACCTTAGTTCCCACTTTTTTCCCACTTCTTCATGCCTCTCAAGTACATATTTTTATCTAGTGTTTGTTTCTCGCAAAATAGATTCTTGTCCTTGACATTAAGTATACTTCTGAAGAAAAGGTTGTCTTAGAAAACAGTGTGTCAGTAGGAATTGGTGAATGAAAGTATAATACTGCATTCTAAGCACGTAGTGAAGACAGACTTCTGCCTCCAGGTTTGGGTTACCTCCAAACCTTCTGCCTCCAGGTTTGGGTTACCTTAAGAGTGCCAAGGACTTTACTCAGGTTGACCTCCCGAATAGTCACCTGTAATGGCCGTGGTACACAGAATTAATTTCATAAATCCAGGACTACCTGAAACACCATACGATACGTGCTTCATTTTCAGTCTTTCCGCTTATGCCTTAGAAGCTTAGAACAATCTCTGCTGTTTAGAGGAGAACACTATTGTTTTATGTTCCTAAACCATGCAACACTGAACCAGATCTTAAAAATTAATGGACACTCCAGAGCCTTCCCGAATTAGATCTGACATTTGGAGAACATTAACCGCAGGCCACACACTGGATGTCTCATTGCAAAGTGCTTTGATATTTACATTAATTACCAAATTTTATGCAAAAAGGAAAACCACCTACAATGATTATGCAGCCTGAGAAAGGTTACATTTTTTAGTTGTTCAATGTGGTTACTCAATGTCAAATATGGTATACTGCTAATAAAAAGGCCTTTAGAAATAAATGCTTTAATGATACTTGATAATGAGGAATAGAGCATTTTTATTCTGAGATATTAAATACATATACTGAATGGTATCTCTGTTGAAAAACGAATGTTTTTATATAGATTAGAAAAAATAATCTTATTGTAAGTTAGCTTGGAGATAATAACTGGAGTATACAAAATAAAATGAAATTATAATAGCTACAATTATCACACAAAGCACACGGGAATAATTGTCATCATTACATTACACATATAACAACTCTTCTTACTGCACACAAGACCTTTGAGATAGAGTCTCATTTTATGCTGCCTCCCAGGCTGAGTGCAGTGGTGAGGGTCTCAGCTCAATGCCCCCAGGTTCAGGCTGCCTCCTGCCCAGCCTCCTGAGCAGCTGGGACTACAGGCACTGCAGGTTCAAGTGACGAGATGGAGGGAGATAGGTTTCACTCTTGCTGTTATGGAGGGATGATTCCTTGACCTCCCTGACTTGATCTCCTCACTCTCTACTCCTCCTAGGCGGGATTGAGAGATAAGCTACATTTACACTCCGGGCTCCTGGGTGGCATACCGCCATGTACATTTTAACCAGTCTCTCTTATTTGTGGTTTTTCTAACTGTAATAGAACAGTGCGTAAAAGAAAACCCGAAAACACTTCATAACACTTTTACTTATGCTATGACTCCCAGGATAAATCACAAGGGCTTGCGTATCTCTTCCACAATCATTTTTTGACAATATGAAGGAAAAGAGGAAATAGAGGGAGGGGCTTTTTTGGCCTCATTTACGGTCATCTAACACAAAGTATTCAATCTTCAACCAGAAGGCAGTTCTAGGGTAAGGAAGCAGAATAAGAAGCTTTGGGAATATTGAAAGATTTTATAAAATTTGACCTTGATTGAAAAATAAAACAACCATTGAGAATAACTACCTTATTATAATTTATTTAAGCTTTGATTTACTAGAAATTAAACGAATCCTGAAATCTTTTCCAGAAGATTATATGACTTAACAAAACTATGAATTTGCTATGAGGACAGCCACTAATGTTGTGAAAAACTCAGAATATACTTTAAGTGTGACATTTATTCTGTTAAAGAAACTTGAGACTGGGAAAATTTGGGGAAAGATGTTGGACTTTTTGAAGTTGCTGAGTTATAACCAAGTAGGAAAAAAATGAAAGAACTGCATTTTACTAGAAAAATAAGTAATTAAGAACATAAAATTACTTTTAAGGAATCTCATTTACATTGCTTTCCATACATATTTAATGAACTGAAATATGTTCTATTAATTAAACTTTATATATATATTTAACATTTGATGCTGAAAGTTGTAGAGAATGAAAAATTAATTTTACCCATGATATTGTCAGGTATGTGTTATAATTTAAGATATAAATTTCATTTTATCTTTCCTAAATTACAGGATGAAGTCTGTCCCAAAGCTGAGGGAGATGAAGTTCAGAGTTGTGTGTGGGCATCAGCTGTTAATGTCAAAGACAAGTTCATTTATGTTGCACAGCCAACTTTAGACAGAGTCCTTATGGTTGATGTGCAGTCCCAAAAAGTTGTTCAGGTATGAATAATTACTACTTGTGGAAAAGTAAATCTTTAAAAAATATTTATATTATTGCAGTAATCTTTTCCAGGTAACTTGATTGTCACTGATAATATGTTTCCTTACTTGGATAACTAGAAAATTTACGCAATTTCTGCAAACTCTTCTCTCATTCTGTTCCTTAAGCCTAATGAATTCAGGAGATAATTTAAGTTTTTTGTCTTCAGAAATTAAATCCACCAACACTTCGTAATATTAACCTGCCTAGCTCCACACAAATCTCCCTCCCAGCTGCGTATTCTATCTAGAGCAAGTAAGGCACAGTCAGAGCAGGCAGAGGCCAATTAAGACATTCCTGCTTATCATTATAGAACTGGAATGGAGGCCTCCTTATTTTATTCTTAATAAAGATCAAGACAATCGTAGGCTTCACTAGATGACAGTAACCTAGTAGAATTTGCTAGGTAGTAGTAAAATAAATAATATGTAAGTATGTTAGACATAGAGAAAGCAATCTATAATAAACATTGCCATGGTCATGCTTTCACAATTCTCTGAATTCATACTTCAAGTTTGAGCCACTAACTGTTGCAGCCCATGCTCTTTACCTGAAATCAGTTGCAGAACAACCAAGGTGAAGTGCAGGGTTGATGTCCAGTCAGTCTGGTCCCTTAATTATTTTCATCTTTTGCTTCTCAGCTCAGAGAAAAGTAAGTTAACTAGCTTTATGAGATATGTACAATCTGTTAAATGGGAATAATAAATATATGTATCTTGTGAAGTTATTTTAAGAATTACATGAATAATGCATGTAAAGTATTTATAGTAGACCCTGGCATGTTGAAGTGCCATATGCCTGTTTCCTATCAAAATTTCTCGGGAGATTGGACCCAAAACATTCCTTCATTTACAGAGAATGTTTTCAGTCAATATTGGTTTGAAGTTAAACCTCTAATTTTGATTTCTGTCTAGCACTACAAAAAGTGTTAAGATGTTCAAAGTAGGTCTACACATTCTAAAAGTCATTAACAACTTCACATGAATTCATTCATTCATCCATCCATCCATCCATCCATTCACCCATTCACCCATGTAGCACTTCATCCATATATTCTGTATTTATTTAACAATTGCTTATTATGTGTTTCTTATTTCACAAATACAAACATGAAAAATATTTCTGCTATGAAGAGCTGGCACTTCCAGGTTTACAAATTGACAGTAAATAACTGGACTAATGGTTCACTTTCTAATATGAGAATGAGCAGTACAATCATGAGTAAAAGGATGAATAGTTACTCTAATAGAAAACCCTAAGGCCTTAAGGTTACACATTTATTATGAATATACAATCTAATGGTCTGATATTTATTGTGAGAAAAAATTTTGCTGTATATTTCACTTCTTTGTTTCTGATTTTTGAGACTGTGGGATTTTGACTAGGCTGGATTTTTATTTCAGCTACAACATAGGCCAACACAAATTACAAGCATTCGATTTGGAATTATCAAAACTCCTTGCTGGATTAAAATTGGAAATATATTTTAGAAATAATCAGGCTGGTTTTTAAATTGAGTTTTCAAACTAGAGAACTATACTCACTGAATATAAATTATCTAAGTGATGTTCAAAAGTGGGAAGAGCTAACATCACTTATTATTCATATAATTCCACCTTCAAATAATGGTGAAACATTTAAAATAGAAAAGATTAATAAAAAATGTTCAAGTGATATGGTAATTACATAAACTGTATTATTTTTCAAAATGCCTATTATTACTATGAAATATTAGAGGAACTTATAAAACTTCACAAAATGAAAAGCAGATAATAATATGATACAATCATGATTGCAGAGATTTTTCAGCTTAGTATCTAACACATTTTTATAGGTTGATAAATTGGGGCACAGTTCAAATGCATTCTCCTTATGACCATGTTATTATAATAATAATTACTTATATTACTCATTCTAGATACTACCTATTTGAAGGAAATTATTATGTAGATTTCTATTACCACATATAAATATTGACTGATTTTGAGCATAAATGGATATATATGATATTCATGATCTGAATCTGGCTATTTGTGCTTTACATTATGATTGCAAGATCATTTTGTTCGTAGCTGTTGCTAGTGTAACTCTTTGTTTTATTGCTGTGAAGAAACTGATTACAGTTGATTCTCATTGTTGTGGATTCTGTATTTATAGTTACCTACTTGTTTAAATTTATTTATAACCATGGCATTTTATGGTCATTTGTGGGCATACCTAGATGTGAAAACTTTTTTATTGCTAAATATACACATGCCCCTCTGTATTTGAACAAGAAGATATTCTGCCTTCTTGTTTTAACTTTCATACTATAAATGAATATTCTTTCCATGCTCAATTTAATACCTTTAAAAAAAAAAATCCGTGCTTTTGACAATTTTGTTGTTTAAAACCGCCTCCACACATAGTGTTGAAGTGCTGTCTAGAGTTCCCAAGTACAAGAAGGTTGTGATGCGCCTAATGGTAAGTTTTGTTCAGGCATGAGTTGTAATGCTGTTGGCCGTGAGTTCCATCTTCATCGGTTAACAATGTGTATTAAATAAGGTGTCTTTAGACAGATACATACATAAAGCAAGGTGATGTATTGATTGGTTGATTCCAATAATATGAACAAAAGCTCAACAGATCATAACTCTTCACTTCCTTTATGAAATCAGTATTCAGTAATTCGGTGTTAGTGATGATTTATAGAGGAACTATCATAAATAATTAGAATTTACTATATTTGAGTATCAGACTTGTATTTATCCATTCTACTGCTAACAGACATTTAAAGTGTATTTAAATTTGTACTATAGTGAATAATACAATTTGCTACAATTTTGTACACTTTTTGTGTGCAAAATATGAAATTCTTTTCATATATACATATATGAGTTGAAATGTGAGACCAAATATTACATGTGAGTTTATGTGTGTGTATGCATGTTAAGCTATCCAAGGTGCATCATTTTCCAAATGATTATATTTAACTTCCAAAAATAGCATATGTGACTATCAGTAGTGATAAATTTTTAACTAATATTACATTTAATCTACTGATGAAATTAGGGAGCTGTGAAATATTTACACTATTGAGACTTTTTCTATATTTCTGCATTGATGATCATTTTGTCTGTTAACATTTTACTTTCAAGTTTTATAATAACCCTGTATTTCTCGAATAAATTCTTAAAATTGAAAAAGCCAAAATATATCTTCTAAAAATTCAAAGTGAATTATTAAAATTTAAATTGCTATGTATATGTTAAACAGTAGTTTAAATAAAAGAGGAGAATGATTAACTAAGTTCAGAGATAGACCTGAATTACAAATAATGCAGTCAATCAAATAATGCAGTGTATTGCGGAAAAGAGAAGGAAAATATAAATGAAGAATTAAGACATAAAGTCAGAATTAACATATGTGTAATAATATTTCCTAAAATAGATAATAGAAAGAAAAGGGAAAAGTTAATATTTCGGTCAAAATTAATAATAATTGCATAAAGTATAATAAACTATAATAATTAATAATTTATATAACATGAAACAATATAAAACCACTTATGTAAACCCTCAGATTTAGAAGGACAAGGAAACTCAATTGGAAAACAAAAAATTACACTTTAAAAAGGCAGTAATTTATCTGCCTTTTTAAGATTTTCCTTTTTCCTTTTGGTTGTGTCACTTCAAAGAGGAAGATCTTAAAAAGGTGGATAAATTACTATGAGATGGTAGCAAATTTCTCAGTGGAAATAATGAATATCAAAATAAGGTTACATATTACAAAAAGACTAAGTGGAAATTTAAAAAATAATTATAAAACTAGGGCACAATTTGTTTATTGTGTCAGAAACACAAAAACATAGACTTTATCACCAATGTAAATGGAAACAACATGGAAACAAATTGTTTACTTCAGGAATCAGGAAAATTAGTTGTAAGTTTGATCTGATAATGAGTAAGGGAATTGATAAACATATGATCTATTAAAATATTAACTGTAGAAAACAACAAAAACAGGAGCAGCTTGCATGCAGAATGCAGGAGCCAAGGTGAGCCAAAAGGATCCTGTCCTTTAAATTTGGGGTATCTGTTCTTTGATTGTTGATTGACACTTCTGATTACAGAGCTACAGACAGAGGTGGGTGAACATTGTTGTTACACCTTGCCCATTGTTGCAAGCTTCTTTTCCTTTGGTAAAAGTGACTTCCAGGACGTGTAAAGCATAGTGCCTGTTTATACTCCTCTTTCATTTTTCTCCAGTTCTTCATTTTAGAACCAGATATTAAGTACTAGTTTATTCAAAAACAAGCGCATATAGGAGAAAAATTAGAAAGTGACCAGTTGGTGCCCAGAGGAAGGCTCAGAAAAATACCTTAAAAGACTTTAAGTTTACATTAGGCTGAACCTTGGAACAGAGACAGCCTACAGTAATAAACAAAAGCAAAAATTGCAATTAAAAAAACAGCAGTGACTGGGCACAGTGGCTCATGCCTGTAATCCTAGCAATTTGGGAGACTAAGGTGGGTGGATCACCTGAGGTCTGGAGTTCAAGACCAACCTAACCAACATGGAGAAACACCGTCTCTACTAAAAATACAAAATTAGCTAGGTGTGGTGGTGCATGCCTGTAATCCCAGCTACTTGGGAGGCTGAGACAGGAGAATCACTTGAACCCAGGAGGCAGAGGTTGCTGTGAGCCAATATCATGCCATTACACTCCAGCCTGGGCAACAAGAGCAAAACTCTGTCTTAAAAAAAAAAAAAAAAAAAAAAGGCAAACAAGAGGAAGGGGAAGAATCTGATCTCTAGAATTATCACAGTTATTAGATTTGAATGTCTAGTCTTCAAAAACAAACAAAAGAAAGGTCACAAGGTATACAAAGAAACAGGAAAGTATGGTCATTTAAATAAAATAGAATCCCAGCACTTTGGGAGGCCAAGGCAGGTGAATCACCAGGTCAGGATATCATGACAATCCTGGATAACATGGTGAAACTCCGTCTCTATTAAAAATACAAAAAAAAAAATTAACTGGACGTGGTGGTGGGCACCTGTAGTCCCATCTACTCGGGATGCTGAAGCAGCATAATGGTGTGAACCGAGGAGGCAGAGCTAGGAGTGAGCAGAGATCATGCCACTGCACTTGCACTCCAGCATGGGTGACAGTGTGAGACTCCCTCTCAAAAAAAAAAAAAAGAAGAAAAGAAAACAAAAACAGAATCAACAGAATGTATTCCTGAAAAAGACCTGAGGCAGATTTACTAGATAAAAACATTAAAACAACTATCTTAAAGATGCTCAAAGCACTAAAGATAAAAAGAAAGTTGAGGAAATAATGTAAAAACAAAATGGAAATATTGAGAGGGGAAGCCAGCTGGGCTTCTGGATTGGTTGGGGACTTGGAGAACTTTTCTGTCTAGCTAAAGGATTGTAAATGCACCAATCAGCACGCTGTGTCTAGCTAAAGGTCTGGAAAAACAACAGTCAGCACTCTGTCAAAATGGATCAATCAGCACTCTGTAAAACGGACCAATCAGCACTCTGCAAAGTGGACCAATCAGCTCTCTGCAAAATGGACCAATCATCAGGATGTAGGTGGGGTCAAATAAGCAAATACAAACAGGCCACCCAAGCCAGCAGTGGCAACCCACTCTGGTCCCTTTCCATGCTGTGGAAGCTATGTTCTTTTGCTCTTTGCAATAAATCTTGCTGTTGCTCAGTGTTTGGGTCTGTACTACATTTATGAGCTGTAACACTCACCATGAAGGTCTGCAGCTTCACTCCTGAAGTCAGCAAGACCACAAACCCACCAGGAGGAATGAAAAACTCCAGACGTGCCGCCTTTAAGAACTGTAACACTCACTGCAAAGGTCTGCAGCTTCACTCTGGAAGTCAGGGAGATCATGAACCCACCAGAAAGAAGAAACTCCAGAAACATCTGAACATCAGAAGGAACAAACTCCAAACACACTATCTTTAAGAATTGTAATACTCACCATGAGGGTCCGCGGCTTCATTCTTGAAGTCAGTGAGACCAAGAACCCACCAATTCCAGACACAATATTAGTAAATAATAAAAAATCTTTAAAAATTTGGAAGATGAAAAGTTACAATAATTGAAATGAAAAATATACTAGAGGTATTCCAAAGCAGATTTCAGCAGATAGAAAAATCAACTAACTTGAAGATAGTGCAATTGAATTACTGAATCTGGGAACCAGAAAGAAAAACAGTTGAAGAGGGGTGAACCAAGTCTAAGGGACCTGTGAGACTCAGTCAAGTGTACCAACATATGCATTGTGGCAGTCCCAGAAGGAGAAGAGCAAGAGAAATGGACAACAGAATATGTGGAGAAATCATGGCTAAAAACTTTCCAAATTTAATGAAAAACATGAATATAAACATACATGAAGATCAACAAAGTCCAAGTATGATAGATAAAAGTGACTGACATCAAGACACATTAGAATTATACTCTCAAAAGCCAAAGCCAAAGAAAGAATTATGAAAGCATCAAGAGGGAAACAACTTTACGCATACTGTGTATCCTCAATAAGATTATCAGATTTATTATTAGAAACTATGGAGGCAAGAAGGCAGTGGATCCATACATTCAAAGTACTACAAGACCAAATTTTAAAAAGTCAATCAAGGATCCTATATCAAACAAAAATTGTCCTTCAAAGGTGAGGTAGAAATTAAGACATTCCCAGATACACAATAGCTGAGTTTGTTGCTATTAGACTTATTCTGTAAGAAATGTTCAAGGTAGCCCAGCAAAGTAAAAAAACATAGGAGTAAATCAAAACAGTACACAGGCCGGGCACGGTGACTCACGCCTGTAATCCCAGCACTTCAGGAGGCTGAGGTGGGTGAATCATGAGGTCAGGAAATTGAGACTATGCTGGCCAACATGGTGAAACCCCATCTCTACTAAAAATAAAAAAAATTGGCTGGATGTGGTGGCAGGTGCCTGTAGTCCCAGCTACTTAGGTGCCTGAGGCAGGAGAATCACTTGAACCTGGGAGGCAGAGGTTGCAGTGAGCCAAGATCCTGCCACTGCACTCCAACCTGAGCGAGAAAGCAAGACACCGTCCGTCTTAAAACAAAACAAAACAAAAACACTAGATAGTAACTTGAAGTCATATGAAGAAATAAAGATCTTTATAAAAGCAAATACATGAACAATCACAAAATCTAATGATTATAGTAAAATTTGGTAACTTCACTTTTTGTTTCTTACCTGATATGAGAGTAATGCATAAATATTATTAGTCTAAAAGTTATTGTAACTTTGTTTTGCAAAAACCCTTTTGTTTTCTACATAATTTAAGAAAATAATGCATTTAAAAGAATTATTTATTTTTTTGCCACATGGTGTACAAAATTGTAATTTGTGACATAAACACCTAAAAGAGATCAGAATGGAGCTATTAAAGGAGCAAAGTTTTGTATGTTATTGATGTTTAGCTATTATAGAACTGCTATAACTTTAGGCTATTAAGTGTAATCCCCATGCTAACCACAAAGAAAAGAGCTGCAGAATATAGACAAAAGAAAATGAGAAATTTAAACATTTCATTGCAAAAAAATAACTAAACATGAATGAAGACAATAATGCAGGAAATGAGGGGGGAAATCTGTAAGGCATATTAGAAGACATATACCAGAATAACAAAGGTAAATACCTTATCACTAAGTACTTTAAATATAAATGGCTTACATTATTTAATCAAAAGACAGAGATTGACAGAATGGATTAAAAACAGGATCAAACTATATGCTGTCTACAAGCGGCTCACTTTAGGTATAATTACACTAAAAGTTTGAAAGATAAGGGATTGAAAAAGATAGTCCATGCACTGAGTAACCAAAAGGTAGAGGTAACTATACTAGTATATGTCTCCATAGACTTAAAATATCACAAGGGCCTGGTGTGGTGGCTCGCACTTCTAATACCAGCACTTTGAGAGGCCAGCATAGGGGCAGTGTGTGGCCCCAGGTGTTCAAGACCTACCTGGACAACATAGTGAGATGGTGTCTCTCTATATACATATTTTTTAATATGTTGGGTGTGGTGGCACACACTTGTAGTCCCAATACTTGGGAAACTGAGTGATGTGGGAGCATCACTTGAGCCTGGAAGGCAAAGCTGCAGTGAGCTTTGGTTGTGCCACTGCACTCCAGCCTGGGAGACAGAGTGGGACCCCGGCCCAAAATAAAAATAAAAATAAATTACAAGAGACAAAGAGGGAGATAATTTATTAATAAAAAATTCAATACAGCAATATAGCAAGCAGATTTAAAAATTATAAAGGTGCATATACATAATACTAAACCATCAAAAAATATGAAGCGAAAGCTGACAGAATTGAGAAATTTAGAGTTCTACAATGATAATTGAAAGCGTCAATTCCTCACTGTCAACAATTGGTAGAAATACCAGACAGAAGATAATAAAGGGAGTAGAGACCTTATCACAATAAACCAACAGATCTAACAGACAAATACAGAATACCCTATCCAATGACAATAGCATATATATTTTTTTCTCTCAAGAGCTCATGGAACATTTTCTAGGATAAATGATATGCTAGGCCAGAAATTAAGTCTCAATAGATTTTAAAGATTAAACATGGCTAGGCGCGGTGGCTCATGGCTATAATCCCAGCACTTTGGGAGGCTGAGGCAGGTGGATCACTAGATCGGGAGATCGAGACGATCCTGGCCAACGTGGTGAAACCCCCTCTCTACCAAAAATACAAAAATTAGCCAGACGTGGAGGTACACTCCTGTAATCCCAGCTACTCTGGAGGCTGAGGCGAGAGAATTGCTTGAACCCGGGAGGCAGAGGTTGCAGTGAGCCGAGATCGTGCTACTGCACTGCAGCCTGGCGAGAGTGAGACTGTGTCTCAAAAAATAAATAAATAAATAAATAAATAAATAAATAAATAAATAAAGTTACATATAATAAAAATTAAGCATAAAGGTGTGGAAGTAGAAATCCATAATAGAAGTAAAATTGGAAGTCTTTTTAAATTGTGGAAATTAAAACAACCTTAAACAATCGATAAAAAAAAAAAAAGAAAGTCACGAGGAAAATTAGAAAATACTTATAAGTAAATGAAAATAAAAGCACAACAGACCA
The DNA here is from genome assembly GCF_008728515.1 of Papio anubis. Taxonomy (NCBI): domain Eukaryota; kingdom Metazoa; phylum Chordata; class Mammalia; order Primates; family Cercopithecidae; genus Papio; species Papio anubis. Next base: position 27,985,401 of record NC_044978.1, read on the forward strand.
AAATTTATGGGATATAGCAAAACCAGTGCTGAAGGATGCGAAGGGAGTGGAATTTAGAATGATAAATACATTTTAAAAAATCAAGGAGTATCTCAAATCAACGACCTATCAAAAAACTGAAAGAAAAAGAAAAAGAAGTAAAGTCAAAGCTAGCATAAAGAAGGAACTGATAAAAATTACACAAAAGATAAAATAGAGAATAGAGAAAACTATTGAAATCAAAAGTTAGTTCTCTAAAAAGATCAAGAAAATAGCCGACGAGGTGGCTCATGCCTGTAATCCCAGCACTTTGGGAAGACGAGACAGGCAGACCACAAGGTGAGGAGATTGAGACCATCCTGGCTAACACGGTGGGACCCCGTCTCTACTAAAAATACAAAAAATTAGCCGGGCGTGGTGGTGGGCACCTGAAGTCCCAGCTACTTGGGAGGCTGAGGCAGGAGAATGGCGTGAACCCGGGAGGCGGAGCTTGCAGTGAGCTGAGATCGCGCCACTGCACCCCAGCCTGGACGACGGAGCGAGACTCCGTCTCCAAAAAAAAAAAAAAAAAAAAAAAAAAAAATCAAGAAAATTGACAAGCTATTAGCTAGATGGGATAAGAAAAAGAGATTTTAATTAATAAAATAAAAAATGAATGTAGGGCCATTACTATTATACCAATGCTTTAGAAATGCAAAGGGTTATAAGAGAGTACCATGAACAATAGTATGTTGTCAAATTGGATAACCTACATAAAATGGATAAGTTTATGGAAACACAAAATGCAGCAAGACTAAATTATAATAAAATAGAAAAAATAAATATACTTACAAATGCTAAGAAAATTGAATCAGTAATCAAAAATAGCTCAACGAAAAGCACTAAACCTGATGATGTCACTGCTGAATTTTACCAAACATTCAAAGAGAACTAACACCAATATTTTTCAAATCTTACTAAAAAAATTGAAGAGAAGTAAATTCTGCCTAACCCATTCTATGAGGCAAGAATTGCCGTGATACTAAAGCCAGACAAAATTGCTACAAGAAAATACACCTACAGCCCAAGATGCCTTATGAACACTGATGTAAAAATACACAACTAAATATTAGCAAACCAAGTTCAGCAGCACATAACTACATCATACCCGTGACCAAGTAGGATTTATTCCTGGAATGCAAGGATGATTCAACGTATAAAAACAGATCATTGTAATAAACAACCTTAATAAAATGAAAAAGAAAAATTACATGACCATCTCAATTGATGCAAAAAAGCATGTGATAAAATTTAACACTCTTTCATAACAAAAATACTCAAAAAACTAGGAATGGGAAGAAACTATTGCAACATATAAAACCCATGTGGGAAAAACTCAAACGTGAAAGACTGAGCTTCTTCTCTAAGTTCAGGAAAAAGACAAGGATGTCCACTTTTGCCTCTTCTACTTAACATTGTATTGGGCTTCCAGCCAGAACAGTTCGGCTAGAAAGATGAATAAAAGCCTTCCAGTTAAAAAAGAATAAGCAAAATTATTTGCAGATGGCATGATCTTACATGTAGAAAACCCTAAAAATTATGCAAAACACTATTAGAACTAATGAATGAATTCAGTAAAGTATCAGGATAGAAAGAAACATACATGAATCTGTTGCATTTCTATACACTAATAATAAACAAATTGCAAATAGAATTATGGAAACAGTTCAACTTGTCATAGCATAATAAAGAATAAAATACATAGAGATTAATAAAGAAGGTGAAAGATATACAAGGGAAATTACAAAATATTGCTGAAAGAAATTAAAGGAGATGTATAAATGGGAAAACATCCCATGTTCATGAATTGAAAGACTCAATATTGTTAAGATGTCAGTACTACTCAAAGCAGTCTAGAGATTCGGAGAAATTCTTATCACAATTTCTTCTTCAGAAATTGTCTCAATAGATTTTAAAAGTTAAACATGGTGAGGCACGGTGACTCATGGCTATAATCCCAGCACTTTGGGAAGCCTTATCAAAATCGCTAAGGCTTTTTTTTTGTTTTGTTTTTTGACAGAAATAGAGAAGCCCATTATTTCCTAAAATTCATATGGAATCTTAAGGGACCCTAAGTAGCAAACATAATGTTGAAAATGAAGAACAAAGCTGGAGTACTCTCATTTTCTTATGTCAAAACTTACTGCAAAGGCTACAATAAACTGTAGTACTAGCATAAAGACAGGCATACAGAATAATGGAATGGAATGGAAAACTTGTGAATAAACATATATAGTCAATTTTTTTTTTATAAGGGTGCCAAGACCATTCAGTGGGGCAATGGCAGTCTGTCTACAAGTGATGCTGGGAAAACTGATGTCCACATGCAAAAGAATGAAGTTGGAAACTTACATAACACCATAAATAAAAACGAACTCAAAATTAATAAAAGACCTAAATTTCAGGTGCAAATTTTAAACTGTTAGAAGAGAGAGCAAAAAGTTTATGATATTGGATTTGGCAAGGATGTCTAAGATGTGACAACAAAGGCACAAGTAACCAAAGAAAAATTACATAAATTAGACTTAATAATTTTTTTTAATTATTCATTCACAGATAATAGTAACAGAGTGAAAAGTAAAAGGGCAACCCACAGAGTAGAAGATATATGCAAACCATGTATCTGTTAAGGGATTACTATCCAATGTATATAGATAATTCCTAAAACTCAACCACAAAAATAACCAAAACTGGATTCAAAACTGGGCAAATGTAATCCCAGCACTTTGGGAAGCCGAAGCGGATGGATCACGAGGTTAGGAGATCAAGGCCATCCTGGCTAACACAGTGAAACCCTGTCTCTACTAAAAAAAACCCAAAAATTTAGCCGGTCGTGGTGGTGGGCGCCTGTAGTCCCAGCTGAGGTAGGAGAATGGCATGAACCCGTGAGGCAGAGCTTCCAGTGAGCTGAGATCGCGCCAGTGCACTCCAGCATGGGCAACAGAGCGAGACTCCGCCTCAAAAAAAAATGCGCAAAAAACTTCGATAGACATTTTTCAAAGATGTTATACATATAGCCAATATGCGTGTAAAAAGATGTCCGATATCAGTAATCCTAGGGAAATGTAAATGTGAGTCAAAACTACAATGAGATGGCACCTTATACTGATTAGGATGGCTACTACCAAACAAAAAATAAGTTTTGGCAAAGGGTTGGAGAGATTGAAACCCTTGTGCACTATTGTTGGGAATATAAAATGGTGGAGCTGCTTTGAAAGACAGTTTGGTGGTTATTTAAAAAATTAAAAATAGAATTATCATGTGAAAGTAACTCAAGGGTCTGTTGACAGATGGATACATAAAATATGCTTTATACATGCAATGGAATATTATACAGCCTTACAAGGGAAAGAAATTCTGAAATACGCTACAACATGAGTGTAATCTGAGGACATTATGCTAAGTGAAATAAGCCAGTCATAATAAGACAAAAACTGTGCGACTACATTTATATGAGGTAATTAGAGTAGTGAAAATAATGGAGACTGAAAGTAGAGTAGTAGTTTCCAGGGCTAGGAAGAGGCAGAATTGAGGAAGTAGTGTTTAATGACTGTAAAGTTTCCATTTTACAAGGTAAAAATAATTATGGAGATTCATAGGGGTGATGATTGCACAGAATTATGAACATATTTCAGTACACTTGAAAATGGTTAAGATGGTAAATTTCATGTTAAATTTATCTATCAAAGTTTTTAAAAATGAATAAAAAATACTAATTAAATAGATAAATCTGGGAATTTTGGCAAACAACAAGAACAAAAGTCACAATTAATACTATCAGAATTGAATGAAAAAGAGATATACACACAGTCTTACAGAGAATAAAAGCAACTAAGAAAATATTAAGTTAAAATCATGCTGGTAAAATTTGAAAAGAGTATGAAAGACCAAATTAAAGAGAAAATATAAGTTAATGACATGAAATACAAGAAGAAATCAAGAAAAAATGATTTTATGACTGACCAAATGAATTAGGAATAGTGAAACAAAAAACACTTATCATGTTAATCTAAAAATGTGTATCTTCATTAACTAAGCAGTTGATTTCCCATTTTTTCTCTCCACATGCTCTGGGAATAGCAGTACATTCCCAAGTATCCTGAGGAATATGCTGGCTGACAGCAATCTAAAAAGCCATTGTAGACCTGCTGCTGTAATTCAGGTTTTTCTAATAGTCACTGTATATTCTCAGATATTCTACTATCAAAGACAAATCCTAACCTTTTCTTGATACATTTTGTCCCATGCCACCCTTTATCAGCCTTATTGCCTTACTTTCTATAGCTGCCCTCCATTTGGAGAACAGAATCAAAAGCAACATATCAAATATGTTCCAATTGTGGGGAAAAAAAAATGTAGGCACTTAATCCTTGGAGCAAAACACAGAGGCAGCAGTATGTAGTGGAGGTCGCTCACTCAGCTCTGGAGAGGTATATGATGGGATTATTACCTGTCAATTGCAAACAAGGGTTTTCAATTATGAGAGCTATTAAATACCTTGCTACAAAGAAGGAGAGTGAAAGAGCAACTGCAATTATGTGGGCCATTCTGGACAAACTATTCTACAGAAATGTAGTGATCACCTGAGTATATGGAATGAAAATTTCCATACTGGGTACATCTATGCAGTATTCTTTCTGAGAGGGAAACTACTTTTTGCGTCATGTTGTTGACTATAAATATCTACCTCAAGTTTTATATATATGCCACCAAAATACATACATTTATCTTCTAAAAAATATAAGTTTTGCTATTTTTGAATTTACCTAAGCCTTCTTTTTTGCAGCCATGTATAATTTCAGCCTGTGCACCTCTTTAGATAATGAGTTCCATAACTCTCCTACATGCTGGGTGAAATAACAGATCCTTATATTTGTCTTAACATTACCTTAGGAGTATGTGAATTTTAGTCCTCAGAGCGCATGCTTAAAGTTGAATTATGAATATGCCAATGACTCCATTTTTATACTTGAAAATAATTCATCTTTTAGAATTTTAAATTCTCTTGAGGTTTTTTTTCTAATTTAAAACAATATGTAAAATGATTGATTTTACAGACAAGATATCAACTTTTGTTTTATAAATTAATCATCCTAGTAACCTAAGTGTATAAAGACATCACACATTTACATTTATGGTGAACTGCAAAGTACAAAGTTAATTTTGTAAAAAGTAAAGCATTGATTCTCAATTTGACCATTTTTGTCAAATGAGCCCAGATTCAAAGTTAGAATTTTTTTGTGTCCAAATGATGTTTTACTTCTTTACTGTATGATGTGCTTTTATTTACCTATTTTTTCTAATCTGAGCATATTATACAGAGGCAACTAAGAATACTAATTTAATCAAATTTTAGTTAATTTTTCCTAAGCATTATAAAATGGTATACATTATACATAGTGTGGATATAGAAATAAGGCAGTGAAATCCAAAAATCAAAATGCCTTCTTGAAAAAAACAACAGTAAAGGAGATAATGTTACACTTATTGAAATTTAAACTTTGAAGTTTTCTTTTTCAGTCCAGTCAAACTGAGCACCTAGTATTTCATGCTATCCTCATCCATGAAATTATATTTCTGATTTTTGCGTGTATTTGACTGTGTGGACTGGTATTAAATGTGTATTTGGGGACTAAACATTCTTTAAAATTTAAACCGAATATTACACATTATTATTAAAATGATAAATATTTTCATGACAATATAAGATTTTTAAAACTATAATAAATTATTAGCATTAGGAGATCGTTGGGATATTTGTTTTCAGTAAATACATCAATATCATTTTTATCTGCAGCTAAAAAGTAAAGGTCACATTTTTTAATGGAATCTATAAACTTGGTGTTGCTTTAAATGTCAAATTGTTTCAATTATTGCTTTTCACACCATCAAAGTTTTTGTAAGAATGTTATACAGGTGATGTTTTGTAGTATAAAAGATTAACTAGTAAACAACTGACCTCATTTTGTGGTCTATGGAGTACGATCAAGTTCTGCTTGGATACGGAAAGGGCTTATTGTGACATCTTGGGAGTATTCTTAAGCATCATCAGCAGTCTTCTCCAGTCATTAGTGTATTATCTTGAGAACTGCATCATTATTTTAAATTAGGTTCACTTAATTAGCCAGCTGGTACTTTCCTTGTCAGACTGATAAACAAGCTGTGCTTCACTGTTCCTTCATATCAAGAACAAACCACAAGTTCTGTGTATCTTTGTTGCTATTGTCAGTATTTCATGTTTAGAAGTTGATACAACTGGTCCATGACTAGGACATCATGTGTTTTAAATTTGTTTTATATGCACCCCCTCAAGAAATATGAATTTTTTAATACTATGTATGTTGAGATTGTGAGGGAGTTAAGTTTAGACAGCAACAAAAGAAATTTTAAAATCTCATAATGTAAGTAAATTGAGTATCCTTCAACAATGTTTTAAAAATAGTAAAGAAAAAATGCTTTTATCAATATGTGTATAACTTTTTATTATTTATATATTTTATGTTAACATATTACACAAAGCAATAAGGTAAAAAGTTCATTCATCATGACAATATAACACTGACAACAGTACTTGCATGAGAAACTGAGAAATGTAGATTCTAGAACTCATATATAAATCACGACTATTGATTGAGTACAATTTTAAACATTATTATTTGAAACATTTTTTTGAAAACGTTTAATAATTCAGTAAAACTGCAGAAGAGAGATTGTAAATTAATAATGTCAATATCACCAGGTTAAGCAAAGGCTACTGTGTGAACAACATTTATTTTAGTGATTATTATGTAGGAGAGAAATTTCCAATATAGAATTGGAAGCTATCACTTAAATAAAATCTTACAGAATCATTCAATAGATGCAAACTGATCCCCTTTGTTCTGTTATGATGGTTCCAATTGCCAGCTACAAGTAAGTCTCATTTCCATAGGCTTCTCAATACAGTTTGAAAACAACTTTTCTAGCAAAATAAATTTGGGTAGTCAAGTGTAAATTACACTGCTGTTTGTGGTGGCACTTGTCTGTAGCTACTTGGTAAACTGAGGTGGGAGGCTTGCTTGTGACCAGAAGTTGGAGGCCAGCCTGGGCAACTAGGAAGATCCCATCTTTATTTTTTTAATGTAAATTACAGTAAGCAATACATGAGCATTATATAGGTTAATTTTGAAATAAAAGATGAGCACATAACTAATGCTTTTTCCTAATTACATATTCCTGAATAATGAATTCGCTTCATGTCATTTTTCCTAAATTAAATGAATGGTGACTGCATAAACAAAAAATGTGCACACCAGTGGTCTCCAAAGTGGAGCATGTGAAACCCAAAGAACTTACAGGTGACTAGTTATGGGAAGAGAATCCTGTGACATCAATTCACAATTTTTTCATCTTAAAAACATCATATTGTATTTAATAAAAAGCTACTATAAGGACCAATATTGAAGGCCTGAATTTATCTGTATGTTGGATGGTCAGGTAAGATATAGTGAACTCTAGTGTCTTGAGAAGAAAGTGGGAATTTTACAATATGAAGGGATCAACATTGGTACTCTTAGTCTTCTGTTTACTTTTATCCGTATAAAAGGAATAACAATAGTGCATACTTCAACAAAAAGATTGTTATGAAAAGTAAATTTTTAAAATTTGTGTCTCGCACAAATAAGGTCTCTGTAAAATACCTCATTAAAAGAGCCAGGTTGTATAAGCTGAGTGCAGGAGTACAATTATTTTTGTTACATAAAATAATAATCTCAATTTCAACATCAGAGGAGAAATTTTTTAAAGAAAATAAATAATAGCAATAATGATCATGATCTTAATAATAATAATTAGCTGCCATGCTACAAAATGTTGCAACTTACTTTTTATAATTAAGTAGACTTAGAAGTTTATTAATTATAAATTGAGAATACTATTTCACTAAGTATTATTCTAAGTGCATGGTTTATATCATTGATCTAAACAAACACAAAAAGCTTAACTTCTGGGAGCGTAGAATCTATTAGATGGAGGCAGATGATAAATAAATATAGTAAAATACAAATTATGCCATATGTAAGGTGGTAAGTGCTTTTGGAAAACGTAAAAATGCAGAGCAAGGACAGGAGGGCTTGGGAAAGCTGAGGAGAAGGGGTGTGCACACAGGGAAGGAGGGTTTGATCATTAAATAGGGTGATCAAGCTGGCCGTGCTGAGAAAGTGAATTATGAGCAAAGATCTTGAGGAAGCAGGCATTGGGATTCTACGGAAAAACTTTTCAGGGAAAGACCCTCCAAAAGGCAGAAGCATGGATGACATATTGGATGAACAGCAATGGAGGCCAGGAGATTCTGTATCAGAGATATCGAGGAAAGTATAGTTGATGATGAAGCTGGAGAAGACTGGGGAGGTGTCAGTTCAGGTAAGGCCAGGTGGTCATTATAAAGACTTTTGGCTTTCAGTCTAAAAAAAATTAGAAGATCCTGTAAATTTCAAGAGTATCTTAGCAGGTACTTTGTAAAATCCAACACAAAATTTCTCTCTTCCAGAAACTGATATTTTGAAGCTGATTACTGTCATGACTTGTCTGATGCTTAAAGAATGAAAAAAAAAAAATCACTCAAACAAATTTGTGAGAAAGACTGATGAGTATAAGGTTAGAAGTTAGACACCATGTGATAATGATAATGGTGACTGTGTTCATGGGGATAGTAGAGCTATTGCAAAGGGATCATCATTTAGAAGGTAGATTCAATTGCATTTCCTGAGGATGTGAAGTATGGGAGGAAGATGGCAGTCAAGGATGACAGAATCTTTGCAATCCTTTGCATAACAGGTGAAGAACCATTTCAACTCTTTCGTGACAAAGAAGTTCAGAAGTTGTCTTGTGGCAAAAACAAAATTTCTTACGTGTCAAAAATATTTCCCTTCTGTTCTATAAAAACCAATTGGTCTAAATTTACTAATTCTTTAAAGTCAATTTCAAGAGCATACGAGCAGGTATTTTGTAAAATCCAGCACATTATTTATTCCCTTGCCAAAGCTGATAGTATTAATAGTAACATATCTGCTTTTCTGACTGAAAATTGGGTCATGAAAGTATTATCCTGAAGGTAGCCATTTGGAAATATTTTTATCATTAATGTATGATTCTGTTGATGAAAATCATATAAATGTTTCCTGTATAAAATGTGTTATTTTATACTTGAAAACTTATAAATTTTCTTAAAATTGCAATTTTTCCGAATAAAGTATGTTACATTACATTTTTTAATTTTGATCTGCATATATTTTTCAGTTCTGGTGAACTTTTATAACCAGACAGCAAAATAACTGAATTTAGTGCAAAACTTTTGAAAAGCTGAAACAAAATGTTCAAAACTTTTAGAAATCATTGAGTAGACATTTTTCAAAGTCCAAAGTTATTTTGAAAATTGGCTGATATTTTTCTCCTCCAAATACATATATCCTAATTTGTTTGAAGGCAATTCATCATGAACTGCCTTCTGACACTTCCTGTAAAATATTTCCATAAGTTAACTTTTAAAAACATTCTCTTTCCATTCATAAAAATATTCGTTCTTGAAGGCTCAATGAAAGCCTTACCTCTTTTCCTTATGTTTTATCCTGCATTGTACTGCTTCCTCTGAGCTTTCGTAGTGTGTGGTCCTTTTTATTTTTATTTTTATGACACACATCAAGTTATTTTAAGTGCTCTTTTCACCCTCTAGTCTGTAAATTCTTCAAGGACAGAAACGGGTTTATTTTCTCTTCTAGTCTCAGTTCTTTCACTTACATGAGAAAACATTATGATGCTAACAGTCACTAAATCATCTAGCTCAATTAGTGTTTCTAATGGAAGTAGTAGTAGTAGTATGAGTGGTATTTCCATGGTACTTAATACTCACCAGGCACACCCTAAGTACTTTACTATCTCATCTAATACTCACAATAACCCTTTGAAGTAGGTATTACAGTCTCCATTTTATTGTAGAGAAAACTGAGCCATAGAAAAATTTAGTAACTTCCCAAGGTACTATTATTATTGTTGTCATTATTATTTTAATGTAAGTGAAAGAATTAAAGTTTGAAATTGGCTTCAGAATAAATGCTCATAAACATGATCTATACTGACTTACAGTGATTCTCCATTAGGACTGTATTGCTTGCAGAGATGATGGCATGTATTTGAGCCCCTTAGGTTTCTTTTTAACCTCCAATAGAGGAAAAAGACCCAAAGCAATGTTTTTTATAAATGAGGCATAAATAAGAAAGCAACATATCCACACATTCCCAGGAATAACCAATCAACTAAGAGGGAGTGTCTTTCACATGCAGAGAGGTTCCCACATTGGAAAGGAACACAGACTGTCAGATCCCATCTGTCCTTGTTATTGGCTGGATGACCACCAAGGAGTCTGATTCCGTTTCCTTATCCCATTAAATGTGGGTGTTAGCCTAACCTATGGTTTGTAGTATGTCTCTGTAAGATAATACTTGTGAAAGACCTGGTGAAAAGAAAAGCAATTTGTGAGAGCTGACAAACTGGAAATTTTCATTCAAATTGTTCCCAGATCCTTACCGTTACTTACAGACCTTTGATATATTCTTACAATTAAATAACAATGAGTTTTTTTTTTTTTTTACTGTTGCTTTTGTATTTGTGTTGACTATCTTATCTTTAACATTTTAAAGATCTAAAGATTATTCCATTTAAAGCTGCATACAGGCCGGGCGCAGTGGCTCACATCTGTAATCCCAGCACTTTGGGAGGCCGAGGTGGGTGGATCACGAGGTCAGGAGTTCGAGACCATCCTGGCTAACATGGTGAAACCCCGTCTCTACTAAAATTACAAAAAAAAAAATTAGCCGGGCGTGGTGGCGTGCACCTGTAGTCCCAGCTACTTGGGAAGCTGAGGCAGGAGAATGGCGTGAACCCGGGAGGCGGAGCAGAGCTTGCAGTGAGCCAAGATTGTGCCACTGCACTCCAGCCTGGGCGACAGAGCGAGACTCAGTCTCAAAAAAGCTGCATACAAAATAGGCTATTACATTCACACATAGATTAAGTTTAACATATAAAGGGAAAAATATGAAAAATCAAAGGAATCTTATGGCTTTGTCATTAGTGTATTGATTAATGATGACTTTTTAGGGCTATATATGCACTGAAATTATTGATTAGTACATGAAAAAATTTAAATGAAACATCTGGCATTCTAACACAATTAATAGAATCCAGATTAACTGTTCCTTAAACAATAAAGCTATGTAATTACCTAAATAACATCAAGTCTGGGAATAGCTGTTCTATGTTTGTGTAACAATTCAAGGTTATAAAGAATTCAGTTTCCTTTTATTTTTCTCCTCTGCACCCTCAAAGTATTGGGTTTTCCTCTTAACCTAATAGCTTCCTGGCCTCTAAATGACTTTGGAAACCAGAGGCTTAATATCCTCATAGGACAGCATTCAAAGTGGGAAATAAGAGAACATGTGGTGGAAGGAAGCCTTCTATTATCTCTGTTGATGGAATGGAGTATTATTCTCAGAAATCATGTTAATCTTTACAATACAGAACTAAAATATGCAATGTGACCACTCTTAGCCTCTGAAGAGTCTGGGAAACTCAATATCAGTCAAAAGGAAATAGAATTAGTAATTTCCTTGGATCTATGGTGCTTGCCAAGTGAGCTACCTTCCCTGAGGACATTGCTGTCCATCTGATCCCCAAACAGTATACTGACTCTCTTAGCCAGGAAAAAAGGGGTAAAAACACTAATATAAAAAATGTTTAAGTGAGTTTGCTCCAAAATCCAATAATTATTCCCGTAATGCAAGAATATTGAGAATTTTAAATAGGCAAAATGAAGGGCATTATTTTATAAAAGAGATGCCTTAATAAGACTTAATTGCTAACATTTAATTTAAAATATGAATTTCCATATTTCCAACCACAACTATAGTTTACCTGTTACTAATGCACTGAGAAGAACATTGCATTATGGGTAAGTACTTAGAAAATTCTCTAAGGATAGTTAATAGAGCTTTGGGAAGAAATGCTTTCACTATTGGATAAAGTTTGCTTTATTGGATACAATTTGTTTTATGTTACATAGTTAGAAAATATATAAGTACCTACTCCTGGAGATTAATTTTAAATGGTGTTAGCTTGTAATATGAATAGCATAAAATTAAGGTGAGTGAAATAACTTCCTGGCATCAATTTGTTTTCTGAGATTTTTATTTTAAGTAAATGCTAAATATTATAAATATTAGCAGAAAAACACATTTTCATACCACACATGGTGCATAAAAAAATAATTATTTTTTCTTCTGTGGTTTTGAATTTCTCATTAAGGAAACTTAATTAGCTGATCATTCGTTAGAATTACAGCCATATATCAGATTGTTGGCATTTTAACATTACAGATAGCAAAATCTCGTAACCGGAATTGGGATAAAATAAATCTAATAGTGTAAACATAGTTTACATTCAACACTTAATTAAAATGGATATATTAATCTTTTATATCTTGAGTTTCTAAATAGCTTCTCCCACCTCACAATGTGCATAGGTAATAAATGAACTGAAAGCTATGTACAGTTGTGCAAATGATAAACAAAATGTTTATCATGTATATGATAATTGTGATCATGATAATCATATATTATAAAAAATTTAGAAAGATAATACTTTATTAATTTATATGAATGTGTATGAATAAAGGATGATATTTTCAAATATCACATAAGGGCTTAGGAAATTATATATTTGGCAAATTAAGTTTTTAATCTGACATCTAAATTAGAATCTTCATAATTTCTGGCCTAGCTTTAAACTAATAGTTTAGTCTAAAACATTTTTTTCAATTCTTCTTTATTGTAGGCAGTGAGCACAGACCCTGTCCCAGTTAAATTACACTATGACAAATCGCATGATCAGGTCTGGGTGCTAAGCTGGGGTACCTTGGAGAAGACATCACCAACACTACAAGTAAGTGCATCTCTGTGTATTAGAGAAAATAAAGATCTTTAAAGCTTTCAACATTTTATTGGATATTTGTGATCATTTAACAATGACATTTTTCCATCTGAAGACTACAGCTTTAATCATAACTAGATAGGCACAGAAAAGGGCAAAAAAAAAGTTGGCACTCATGTACTCTTGGACGGAGAAAAATCGTAGGTTATATGTATTAAAGGTTATATTTACATGCAAAAAGAATAACTTATAGTGACAAAGCTGATGCCATTAGGAGGAAAAGAAAGTCATAATTTACTTTTCAACAATTTTGGTAAAGCATGTGTGATAGAGACAAAGAGAATTCGACAACAAAAGCCTCAAAGCCATTTCCATTTTTCTCTAATCAGGTAATATTCTATTATCTGAGGAAAGGCTTATTTCTAAAGGAAGAATAGAGGTGTTATTCTTAGGGATTTTGCCTCTGCCTTGAAGTTGTTTATGTGAGAACTTGACAGATACAGAAAAAGAAAAATCTGCATTTTGGTCATGACCCTTTGGAACAGTCTTTAGACTTTTATAATCACAAGTTTAAGCAGAAACAGAAAGGGAATGGGAATGAGTGTTTGGTCCTGGAAATGTGTTTTATATTACAGTATTTTTCAAAATGCTTTCCGATTTTGCTACTGCCTCTCTTGACCCCAAATTATTAACTTTAGGACATTTTAAAATAAATTCTTTTAAATGAAATAATTTTATTTTTAATCAGTTGTCACTACCAAGACTTTTAATGTTTCTGAGTTATTTTCGGTATCGCAATATTTACCTTACAAATGACACTTTTATGTAAATAGAATATTTTAATACAGCTAGCATAATGATGGATCATTTTATATTCACTAGAAATGTGTCATTTGAAACATTGAAAATATATTATAGTATTTTAGTTATTTAGTTGCAAATCAATCCACTCTCAAAATTTGAGGTCTTAAAATTAAAGGATGACTCACAATTCTGTGAGTTGGCGACCTGGGCAGCTCTGCTGATATGATCTGGCAGCACTCATGGGCTCCAGTTATCTGATAACTTGGCTAGAGGTGGAAGGTTCAGAATGCCCTATAGCTCTTACGTCTATCGCATGGTGGTAGTGCTCAGCTGGATGCCTTGTGTCCCATGCATGCGACGCTCACCCTGCCTCTTCACAGCATAATGGTTTTAGGTTACAAAAGTGGAAGCTACAAGACCAGCTGAGGTATGGGCTTCAAAATGCACATAAAGCCAATTTTGCTACATCGTATTCATCAAAGCAAGTCACATTGCCTACCCAGATTCAAGAGGATAGAATGATAGAGCCAATTTCTTGATGGACAAAGCACAATCTTCACAAAGGGCAACCTTTAGAATCATCTATCACAATATGGTATTAGGTGCTTGTTATTTGAGATTTTGTATTCATGCATACTCTTTGCAAGATGAATAAAACAGGTCAATATATATGATTTTTAGAAAATATTATTATAAATTATTTTAATACACTATTAACCTTACAATTAGCATAGCTTAAAAGTTTAATTTTTTTCATGTCTTTCTTTTAAAAAACTAAAGCTGCATATATTTTTATTATACAGTTTTCTTCAGAATTGATCCCATCCTCTCCCCTTTGATTCATGCTACTTGGATAGATTAACAACTTTCCCAGTGTTGCAATGCTGCCACAAAATAGTTTAGACAAATTCCTTTGACACTGTACACAGAAAAAAGCCTTCTGGAGGTGTTCTTCACACACATTATTCAGCCATCTAAAAATGGGTTCTTCATTTTTCTCTGGATGCCTAATAAAAATATTTTGTGCGAATAGAATATGGTAAATTTTAAAAATATTTGCTGGTTGGGAGTAGAAGGTGTCACAACTGAAAATATAAAATAAAGTGTAGGAATTGAGAAATATCCTTTAAAAAGATATATACAAGAAGATTTATTTACATAAGGTTTATGTGTGTGCATATTATATGAATATGGATATAAGGCTGATTAGATAGATAGGTAGATGGATGGATAGATAAATAGATTAGATAGATAGATAGATAGATAGATAGATAGATAGATAGATAGATAGGCAAACAGTAGGAAACCCAAGATCTCTGGATCAGAGAACAGGCCATTTCTCACTCATGGAGCGTGTTAGTGTTTATGCCCCAGCCCTAATCAACTTTGGGTCACGTGGAGAGCCTAATGCTGCCCTGCATATTCAGCACAGTTGCATGAACGAAGTGGTACCCTAGAATTATGTCTCTACGGTTTTTCAGGCTGCTGTCATATCAGCCTATCCTCTGTCTGGACAGATAATCATCATTACTCTAGAATGTATGAAAATCTTCCCCTGGAAGAGGAAGAGTAGGTCATTTCCCTTGAATGTCAGTAAATGGTTCAAAGGAGATAATTCTCTAAATCTCTCAGGAGCAAGACACTATCACTAGTCTCCAAGGCATTTTTGCTGTGCCATTAGCCTTAAACCAAGTTTGCCAATACTCTTTGCTGTGAAAGACCTGACTCTGCAGAAATGTCAAAATATTCGTGGATAATCGTCTCCCAAAAGATTATCAGGAAACATTCACAAAGGAAATAGAAGTCAAGACATGCTTCCTTTGGAGAAACTGAATTCACAAAACCAAAAATACGGGCAAGCCCTCACTTGCCATTTAGTGTTTCCCATGCCATCATGTTGAAAGATTAGGCTGGAAGAGAAATCGATGCTGAAGTATGTTCTCAAGGATCAGAAAATTATACTTATCTTTTTCTTTGTGTTTTAATTTTTATTATAATTTAATCCATACATCTTTGTCAAATATACAAGCAAAATATGTATTTTCTGAGATATTTATAATAAAGACTAATGTCATAATTGTAGATATATGATAATATTTTCCAATTCATGTCCTCAGATGGATTCTCAAAGATTTATCATAATTTATTTTACTTTTAAAAGTCATATATGTCTTATAAAAAATTCAAAATACTGCTTTAAAAATTATAATGAGTCTATAATCCACAAATTTCACAATTGAAATATAATTGTCTTATCAAATGCACAATAATTAAAGAAAATATTCCCAGGAAATAACTTGAAATAGAGGCCTTCCGTTTCGCTATTGTTCAGGAAGTGGGCCCCAGCCAGGAGGAATTCCGATGGAACTCAATGGAAGTATATTCAGTTAAATGAAGAAAAATTACCCTTTGGGAAAAACAAACTAACTCTAAAACTAAAAATGATAAAATAAAATCTTGTCATAAAAACCAAGGAGAAGTTTTAGTCATGAGGGAGAATCACTATTTAACTTAGTCAGTAGTTTAGGAAGTTATTTTGATGGCCGTATGTAGAAAGTATTTAAAAGGGGATAAATTAAAGGCAGGAAAAAAGCCCTTTAGAAGGCCACTAAAACAACGGTTGTGCAGTAGGAATGATGAAAGGTAACAGGAGTGTAAACAGATGTAAAGAACTAGTAGGATTTGGTAACTAACGGAATAAGGGAAATACACTAGTTTAAATGTAGTTGACCTTTTCTTTAAAGGACTATAAAAGTTTTTAAAAAATTCATTATGAAAGATGAAATCTCTTTTATTAAAACACTTAAACCCGTTATTTTTCAATGATAGGAGGAAAACGTTTTAAAATATGGATTTATATATTCTAAGATTTTAAAAATTTAAAATATTTCACATGATTTAATTTGGAGTTTTCAAAACTATGTTGTCAGTTATGTTATACTGAAGGGATTTTGTCCTAATATCATGCATTACATGTATGTTTGCATTTATTTTTCTCATTATAAGATAATTAGGATTTTTATAATAAATAAGTTGCTTATATGCCTATTTATTTTATATTTTAAGCTGAAATTGTTCAAGACAAATATTTTTCTATTTTTTCTTTATAGAAACAACAGTTTCTATATTGAAAATAAGCAAAACATCACCGAATTGTAATTTGTGTAATAATATATTAATTTTGAGGATGGCATAAAGTCTATGCAAACAACTGCCAGAAACACTTATTTCATCTCTAAATGAAATTAAAACTTACACTACGAAGTGACTGCCTTGTTGAGGTCTAACCGAGGCGTGTTCTGTTTAGGTAATTACCCTGGCCAGTGGTAATGTGCCTCACCACACGATCCACACCCAACCAGTGGGAAAGCAATTTGACAGAGTGGATGATTTTTTCATTCCCACCACAACACTCATTATCACCCATATGAGGTAAGTGCTAAGTTGAATGATTGACTTTTTAAAGATTTATCCCCAATTTAATAGAAAGCCATGTGAAATCATAAAGAAACTTAGTTATAAAACAAATACACTTGTACAATTGCACTCGCTTTAGCTTTGTCGTATCGGCTTACTGAACCTTTGTTTATCAACATTAGTGATGAGTTTCCCATAAAATCTTTCTCTTTATGTCTAATGGAGGTATGAATTTGTGAAAATACAGTTTTATTTTTAAAAATTACTTTAACGATGTTTTTGCAAATTGTCATTAAGATTTTTCTGACTGGGCTCTTACAAAATGCTGGCATATCCCCCAAAAATAAATAATTTAGAAGATAAAATCACTTCTCAAATGGAGAGAATGTTAATTGAAACTTGGTATGGAGAAGCAACCACAGTCATAGAAATATATTCAATATAAATATTTTATTCACTCTCATGTCATTTTTAGATCATATTGTAATTAATACAAAATTGTATTAGGAAATACAAGAAGTTGAAATGAAATGTTTGAGGTCTACACTTTGAGAAAAGATGCTAGTGTGTTTTATTCTTGATGTATTTACAAGAGGCGAAAAAGTAATATTAACTTCTACTGATAAAACTGCAAAGCTTTATAGAAGAGATTTAAATGCTAAAATGAGGAGAAGGTTGGCATATCATGGTATTTAGTATTATGTATCTTTAAAATCTATTGAAACAATTTTAAAATATTTGCTTAGCAATGTTAAAAATGAATTTGGACAAACAAAGATTTTGTCCTTTTTCTCAAGTGAATTCTGATGTGTGGGAACTGCTCCAGCTAAGTTATGTGAGCCATTATTGGATTATTGTGCGTATTTGTTTCCTTATTTAAATTCAAAATTGTATCATCTAAAAATTGCAGTTGTGAGAATTATGAAAGACTGCATAATTCAACTTTGCAAAAAATAAAAAGGGGGATTAATAAATCAGAATTGTAACTCAAAGACAGAATAAACTATTCCTTGCAAAGTCAAGTATATTTTCAAAGCTTGATATATTTGTCAATCAATTAGCCATTATTTTCAGAACGCCTATTATGTGCTCTGCAAAAAAGTGATTAAATAACATCATGTGCAGGCGGGGCATGCTGGCTTACCCCTGTAATCTCAGCATTGTGGGAGGCTAAGGTGGGGGTGTAGCTTGAGTACAGGAGTTCGAAACCAGCCTGAGCAATATGGCAAAACCCTGTCTCCATTAAAATTACAAAAATTAGCTGGCACGGTGGCGCGCGCCTGTAGTCCCAGCTACTCATGAGGGTCAGGCAGGAGGATTGCTTGTTCCTGAGAGGTAGAGGTTGCAGTGAGCTGAGGTCATACCTTGTGCTCCAGTCTCTGTAACAGAGCAAGACCCTGTCAAAAATAATAATAATTATTATTATTACAAATGTGTATGGAAAATAAATTATTGAAACTACAGACTATCTGATGAAATTAACAATTTTTAGGTTCTGATTGTAATAGCTCAGGGACTTAAAAATCAGAGTTGTACTGAAATGGCACCACTTAAAATGATATCTGAAAAGTATATGAAGTTTTTATACATATTTAATGAAGATAAAATTTCATTTAATTGTCATTGGGTGTTATGACTAATAAATATTCCTTTGTTATTTTCAAGTTATTGACAAAGTATTAATAACCAATAATTAGATATGTAACCTTTGTTTTTATCTCACTTGCCTATTACCGTATTTAATATACTATTATCAATCCTCCTTATTTTTTTTAAATGTACTATTAATACAATTTCTTTGAGAAAAGTTTTAGTGTGTATGACACCGCTAGGTATAATTGTGTATAGTTGGGAGTGTTTTCATCCTATAATATGTGAAGTTATCATTATATTAAAATACCTACTGGGGTCAAGAGGATAGACTTTGGTGGCATGCAGTAAGTACTATTTGTAATTCTGTGTTTGTAGATATAATTTATATTTTGTCAGACCATAGTGTCTCTTTGGGTTCTAAATGATTACCTCAGAGCTGGAGGTGGAACTAATATTAATTCAAAAAACATCTCAATATTGTGAAGAACTGAAAGGCACACATTTATTTTAGTTCTATATATTATGAAAAAGAATGAAAAGTATAATCGAGGATATTTTTAAGCATCTTTATATTCTTTCAAAGAGTGTGCAGTGAAATGCATGGGTATTTTGTCACTATTTATATGTATTTAATTTAGTAAGAGTAATTTAGTAAGAATAAAAATTAAATTATGGCAATTCTACCTGCATGTAGAATCTCATTTTAATGAACATGGATGATCATCAAATTTCTTAGTGCAGCTTGAAGTAATTACTCATTTTACTACAGTGAATGTGAGGAGTAAAAATTAACATGTGTTTCCAAAAATAAACTGTTAACTATGTAAGGTAGTTTCAACATAATGAGAATTTATTCCACATCAGGAACTTACCTAGTGATTTGGATTAATAGTCTTTCCACTTGCCGGGAGTTCATGGTTCCTTCCTCTTCCTTCTTCCAGCCTTCCTTCTTCCCTTTGCCATTGCTTCCTTCCTTCCTTCCTGCTTTCTTTCTTTCTTTCTTTCTTTCCATATTTTCTTTCTTTCTTTCCTGCTTGTACCTTTCTTTCTTTTTCTTTCTTTCTCTCTTTCTTTCTTTCTTTTGAGGTGAGTCTCCCTCTGTCGCCTGAGCAGTGCAATGTCAGGTACCATCTCGGCTCCTGCAACCTCCACCTCTGGTTCAAGCAGTTCTCCTGCCTCAGCCTCCCGAAGTAATGGATTCTTCAGGGTGCCTCACCCACACCAGCTAATTTTTCATTACAAGTGGGGTGATGCCATGGTCAGGTTGGTCATGAACTCTGGGCCTCAGGTGATCCACCTTGGCCTCCCAAAATGCTGGGATTCACAGATGTGAAGACCACAGTGCTTGGCTCCTGCATTATGCTTCAAAGCCATTCAGGCATAGTTTAATCCATGCTGAAAGTTAGTCGTTGAATTGTGGCAGGAATTTCCAGGCACTACTTTCTGACTGTTGAACCCCAAGTAGATATTTCCGTACCAGGCAGAGGGTGTGAAACATATGTGTTGAATTAATATTAGTTTTCTTTCTCTGACTCTACATCACATTAATCTGCTTTTCTCTCATGCTGGTACACTTATTTCATATAATTTATATCTTCAGTGTCTGAGAAGCTTCTGGACAAGTGTCAGGCTTTTATATTCTTAGTGCCTAAAAACCACTGGACGCTTAATTTATGTTTCTCATAGGAATGGAAGTAAAGAAGGAAGAAATTGGTACACTATTTTCTAAACAAGATTATCTGGTACTGAGGGAAGAACTGTGTTTCCCATATATGGATTTCTCAGCCTCCAACACATTATCAGCGTTAAGCAAATGCTGTGTTCAGAGCACACAAATTGTGTGGAACCAGTAACTACGGTAATAAGAATTTACATCTGCTGTCAGACAGATCTAAGCCTGAATATCCCAGCAACACCATTCACCATTGACTCTGGTGACCTTAGCCAATTTACTTCATTTCTTTCTAAGGACTGGAATAAAATAATGCTTGAGTATTCAGTTGCTCACTAGTTGTTGTCCAGACTTCATAATCTTCACTGGGACACTGGCTCCCCATGGATTATTTACAATTTTCCTGAAAGTCTGTACTTTTCCCTGCCTGGCTTCATCTCATTTTTTCCTCCAGTTTTTCTGTTTCTGTGCCTATGATTTTCAGGCTTCTTTAATCTTTAAGCATATCAGATAAGCATGCAGTGTCATAAAGTAAATCATGACTGAGGAATTTAAGAATACCATTTAAGACACATTTTCAGACTTGAAGTTAGTAAAAAATTTTCTTTAAAAATTTAAACTTAAGCAAGAAGTTAATAAATCATGGAAGCCATAGTTTTAAAGTTGAAGAGATTATGCAGTGCAAACGGAGTATATTTTGGAATGACATAAGAAGTATAAATTCGTTATAGGACGAATTTCAATTTAGATTTTTATTTCTATAAATAAACATATACAGATACATAAAATTAAAAGTGACTGTTAAAAATGAAGATGAATGTAATTCTCATAATAGTCAATTATGTCTAATAAAATTTGAAATGATAATACGTTACCTTCAAAATCAATTGTAGACAAATATAAAGCAACGTTTCATTATGTGTAATTTGTATCCAAAAAAACAAGTTTTATAACTCAGTTGTCATATTAAATTGAAATTACAATATCATTACATGTAACTATATATATTTGAATATTTGAACAATATTGTAATTCTACTATTGTTAACTTTTTAAAAATTTCATGGCTAATGCATAGGAGATTTGGTGAGTTTTCACAATGCTTGTGTTAAACTTCAAAACAAGTAATTCTCATAAAGCATGAGGATTTACATAATCAATTATTTTATTTTTGATGCCATTGTGAAGAGAAAAATTAAATATCAGTTTCTTATGTGTGAACATTGCAGCTTGCTGTGCAGGTGCAAGTAGGATTTGCATAATAAAGAGCAATAGGTTTGGCAGTTACATGTTATATTTTCTTTTATACGTAAAGATTCTAGAAAGGTAAGGATAATTGAGAAAAGAGGAGGAGAAGCTAAGAAGGTGGCAGATATTAGGCAATGAGTAATTTCCATGGAATTTTTCCATGAAACCTCCCTGAAAAAATCTTCACTAATCCTTCCTGAGAATTATTTGTTTGGGGCAGAAGGGGGATGAAAGTGAGAACTACATGGAGACCAATGTGGTGCAGAGCAGGGAAATATAAAAAATCTGAGTGCAGGATACCAAGAAGGCCCGAAAGTGTACCCTACCAAAATGCAAGAATTAGCAGAAGTCTTTCCTAGAGCTTTTGACATAGCAGGAATAAAATGTGTTGTCAAGAGAATAACAGCAAGATATCTTCACCTAGATTGCAAGGGAACAGCTAACATTTGGCTTATTTGGTGTTATAAGTAGAAATCCTTTAACGTTCTCACTGACTAAAATAATACCTTTGATACAATTTAAAACAAGCGCCAGTTGATTAAAAAAAAAAAAAAAAACAGATGTATTATAACTGGCCCTTTGTAGCACCTGCAAATCATTCTTTTCCCATTTCTTCTCCTATCTCTCCCAGTTAGAGTTCAAGTACAAACACATTTAATCCAATCTCTCTGAAACATGCTGATGTCAATTGGCACACAGCGCACTTAGAGTAAATTCAAGGAGATGACTTACGATTTATATGTCCACTCCAGGGCTAGTCCTGTGAATAATAAGAGAAGGCATAAACTCAAGTGATGTTATTTGAGATATCTTGAAAGGCTTACCTACTCTTGAAACCATCCCCCCCAACCCAAACTACTATTTGATTATATTGTTTGGAATTTCAAACCACTTCTCTCATTTTTTGGGTTATATTTGTATAGAAATCAATCTCTAAATTGCTCTTATTTCTTGAGAGGAAAATGCAGCAGTTAGGAAATTGATATGCTTATTATTGCCATTTTTGTCTAGGGGTTGATTGGTTGATTATGTAGTGTCTTAAAATGAATGTTTGTACTGGGGAGGGTGTGCGTGTATGTGTGCATGCACATTTATTTATTTCAGTCAGTGATTACATGATAAGCAATAAGATGAACAGAGATATTTGTAAATCACACTGACAGGGAGACTTTAAGCAACAGGCATTTGTGTAAAATCCTGAAAATGCCAATTCCCACAACTTTTTCCTCCTCTGTTAGCTTGGTTCATTTGGCATGACTTGACCTGCTAAATGAAACAAGTAAACAAACAACTAGCGTTCAAAAAGTTTCCTTATAACATTTCTCCCCTCCTCAGCACCACACCCCAAGATGATATTGGTTTGGATTTGAATATCATAGGGTAATTCAGGAATTCAGTGAAGTGAACCTCAGTGTTAATCTTCAATTTGAATGTGCTGGAAAGGACAAGGGTAGCTGGAAGGCACTCCTTTAGGATCCTCAACAGTGAAATAAGTGCTAAGAGTGCAAGAGTACTTGGAGCCAAATGGGGGTAGTAAGGGGTAAGGATTTGTTGTGTTTCTGATCAGTAGTAATCTCTGCACGGCCAAAGGCTATGGCTCTTCTACACAGATGAAGTAAGATGAGAGAATAAGTAGCGGACACCACTCTGGCAGTCTGGAGAGTGGTCTATAGCACTCCTTTTCCATCATAAATTACAGCAAGGAAATGATTAAGAAGGGATTTAGTTTGATATATGTTTCCTTAAAGCTCCTCCAAGGGAAAAATAAACATTCTGTGAAAGTGAAAGTTAAAGTATATCATTCTCCCCCATATTTTATCAAATCCGTTAAAGTAAAAATTATATATATGGCTAACCATATATCAAGACGACTCATCTTATGACTTGATTCATGGACAGGCCGGGTGTATGGAGATACAATTTTAGCACTAAAATGCTGTGGTTCCATTGAAATCCTAGCACAGAAGAAATTGAAAATACCTTTTGTTCCATGGCATTTAGAGAAAAGTACAATCTTGGGATGATGAGCTGCAATTAACATTGTTTCAAAAAATGTTTTGCAGATGAAAATCTCACAAAAGTCACAATTCAGTGAGGTGTGTTTTAACTCCTTTCATCCTCACATGCTAATTCCTCCCACAAAGAGAAATAAACTAACAGAGAATTCTAAATATCCCAGGAGCCAACTCTGTCTATACTCTCTCAAAAAGTGAATATTGAAATACACATAAGTTCTGAAACTGTGACCTTCCCTTTCCACAGTTTCTCTTACCTTCTTTACTCCCCCTCTTCACTCCAAACAAATACAAACTGTATTTTCAGAACCTGTTATCTCATGGGATCCTTAGATCCCCAGAGCTACTGCACTATCTGAAAGCAGAAGATATTCATAAATTATCAAAGTATATACATATACTTTTATATATGCCTGTGTGTATACATATGCAAACCATTGTTAGCAAACCACCCAGCACTCTTATATGTGTGCAAAGTTTCATCTACATAAACACTGGATAACTTTCCATAATCTTATTTCTAGTGAAGTAAACACACTGTACCCATCAAGCTTTGATCTATAATGCCACTCTTTCTTTTTCATTGTGGTTACCTGGTTTGCTTTTATTTTAAGCAATATGTTCAACTTTGTTTAGCATATTAATCCAGGCCACACATTGAGTGTAAAATGCTTAGACAGAAAAAACAGAGTGCTTTTCAGTGTGTTACCTTTATTATTTCTTGAGTTAGAGAAACCTGTCTGCTACCCTTCTTAGTCTATGTTCTGTGTTAACTGTGCTCTGCTCTGACACTTGTAAGAAAGGAGTCTTGTGTCTGAAGTGGGTGAACTCTGTGAAAAGACCTGCACCTCTTTTCACAGAGTATTTTGTTAGTCATGTTCCTAGCCCACATTTGCTATGTAATGTTTTTGTTGTATGGGTGAATGAGATTGGATTTAAAGAACAAGTTATTTTTAACATATGCATATGTAATTATTTTAAAAAGGAAGAGTTTTTATGGGTATTATTGGTAGACTCTAAGCTCTAGAATTTAATAAAGACTCTAAATAAACTTATGCTACAACAATTTTTACTGAAGAAATCAATGGAGCACTAATAACACATAATTTAGAAACACTCCACATTGCAGATTTGACTCTTGAGTTTTATTATGCAAAGTAAAATAGCTCTTGCTTCTTCTCTCAGAGGTCCTTATGCTAACTCATCAAAGTGTTCAGTAAAACAGGATTGTTGATCTCACAGGATCCAGTATTCTCTTAAGAGACAGCTGTGGTATACATATATAAGCGAATATATATGCATATATAGGTACTTTTTTTCTTTATTACATATGATTTTGGGTTTGCTGATAATGGTAAATCACACTTACTTTACCCTAAACAAGTCAATTATGTGGTTGCAGAGATTACTCTGTTTGCTCATTAGTAAAAACACTCCCAAATATGAATTAAAATGCATAAAGAAATATGTCAGTAGTTAAGACATAATGAATACATCGAGAGAGGGGCAGAGTTCATTGTGAGAATTTAAGAATTTTCTTATATGAATTTAAAGTGTACATTGCATGGCCTATTAATACATATATCTAATACATACAATATTTTGAATCAATCATACATAGCATTAGCTAGTTCTCATAAAATTTTGGTAAAGAAAAAGATAATATACATTGAGGTTTTTAATTCTTTGTATCATTAAGTGAATATATTACTTTTCTGTCAAAAGAAAAGGGCACATTATATATTTTATCATAGCATCTTATTTTATGAATTTATATTTTTCTTGACGCAACTGTTATTAAAATGATAAAACTTCAAATACAGGAGTATATAACTTAACAGAAACTCTTAAAGCATTCTACTGTGGCTAAACAAAGCAACACCATTAAATAAATAATTTTATCTTTGAGAATACATACATAAAATAATGGTAAAACATTTTGGAAACTTTCTGTGAATGCGACTAAATGCTTATTTTATATACACATCACTTTTTATTTTGTTTGACCATAAAAGCAAGATTAATTTACATGTAAAATTAGTGGTGGTGACTGTGGAGGCAGTTTTGGGTGGGCATCAGTGATGGCCCTGATGTGCTGTATCTTCACAATGTTCAGTGGCTGTAAAAATTATTCATTGTGAATCCAACTGAGGTAATATTTTGTATCATATTATTTGAGTTTTAAATCTGCTGATATATCTTCACTATAGCTATCCATGTACAATAAAGAAATTACTGGTTATTTTGAGTCAAACAAATAATATTCAGACAATCACATTCCTGTTTTCATTTAAATTAAATTAAATTTTTATTTTATTTAATTCAGGCATTATTTCACGTTTACTTTTTCTGATACAATGTTTTATTTCTTGCTTTTCCTTTTGAACAAGAAATAATGCAGTAAAATGTCAGGTTTTAGAGTTCTTTAAGATATGGTTCAAACAAAAATGAAGTACATGAAAAGGATGACACTGAGCCTTT
The DNA here is from genome assembly GCF_008728515.1 of Papio anubis. NCBI lineage: Eukaryota > Metazoa > Chordata > Mammalia > Primates > Cercopithecidae > Papio > Papio anubis. Next base: position 28,011,605 of record NC_044978.1, read on the forward strand.
AAAATGAACCATAACAGGGAAATCCAGCAAAGTAGTGGATATGTGGAGAAACTGTATTATATCTAAATTGTCATCTGTCATGGATGAAAATGATGTGTTGATAATACTTTTGATAGTACTTTTGATAACACTACAGATCAATTTTAACAGATACATTTGAAATTGATGTGTTTTAAAATATCTTAATATTTTAAAATACTTGAGAACAGTTTTTGGAGTATCATAATATTTGGCTTACGGAAGGAGAATAAACAAGGCTTATTCTTATTAAATTCATTGTCAAAATTTCAAATTCATTAGGGAAACATGTTTTCTTACTATATTTATGCAAGTAAAACATTAAAAAATTCATTTTTTATTTGAAGTCTTTAAGGTAAATAATTGAAAGAGATTAACTTTTATTATGGTAAACAGTGACTTTATAAGTCAAGAATATAAATTTTAGTAAGAAATAAATGAATGACAATTTTAAAGAAAAGAGAACTAGCTATATGAGAAACTGAAAGCAGAGGTGCTATACTACCATTTATTCATATGGTCCAACATAGAGTTTCAGTAATAATTTCTAACTTTCCCTTTGTCCTATGCACAATAATCATTTGTAGTGTTTCTCTATAATTTCCTTATTTTAATATTGATTTTAAAGTCTGAATTTATAAATCAAGTTCTAGTTTACCATACCACTTCCATGCCTTCAGGCTGTATTGCTCAATTGTAGATTTTGTATTTATTGCTAAGGTTATTATATATGTTAATAGTGATTAACAAACATTGAGTACTTACTCTACACCAGATACTGAGCTAAGCAATTTTTATGCTCTGTCTCATTTAAAACTAGCAGCAACATAAATTTGTATTCCTATTCTATAAATGGTGAGTCATTTCATATGTATTAGAACCAGCTATAAACTCAGTTCAGTCCAAATTTAGACTTACCACTCAATACATTCTAGAATTGAAGTTATTTCCTCATTCTTGGGGTAACACCTAAAGATTGATGCACTCTACAAGTTATCCCAACCTTTGCAACACTCCCTTTTCTCCCATTTACCTGCTATTACTACAACAAAACTTCACTCCTCACAACAGATCTACACCATATTTTTGTGCCTATCTGTATTTACTTGCAGAAAACTTTGTTTCTTTATCCTCTCCCTAATATTAATAAATCCTTCAAGGTCTACCTTAAAGCCACTGTTCATAAAATTTGTTGAAATTTCCCTAATTGAAGTCTTCTTGGCATTTTGAATTTTCATTATTTTTCATTTGTATGAGATACAAGCAGAAGCGAGAATTTGAGATCACACAGACCTCGGCTGGAAACTAGATTTCCAGCTCCTTTGAGACCTTTAGCACAGTATTTAATATCTCTTCGATCAGTTTGATTTTCCTCTTCCAAAGGTAAATGATTTCAGAAGGGAGAGAGAAAAAAATATAGTGTTGTGTCAGTGGTCCCTGCAGACCCTGCAGTAATCTTTGCTGTCTGCTCATGTCTAACTTCATAAAGTCTGTTCATTAATCTATTCTTCCCCAGTCTCACAGACACAGCCCTAAGCTGAGGCCCCTTGCCTCTCAACTTCTAAACACAATTTACTCTTTCCTGTTTTCTATATTTATCATTTTCTCCATACTTCAGTTCACCAAACAGAGAACCACTAGATTCCTCTTTCTATGTTAGATCTAGAATGATATAATACTCCAAAGGAAAGAAAAAAAAAAACCTCAAAACTCAGATTTTGTCTTATTTTGCTACAGTGCTATATAAATAATATTATAGTTTTTAAAAAGTTTAAAAATAAAAGATTTTTTTCTTGTTGCTTATAGATAATGTCCCAACTACACCAAAGCTCCCTCTTTCAGCAGCCTTATATTCTAATGTTGATATGTGCACATCATATGATCCAGCCAAGAATAACCTGAGTAGCTCCCGTACTTTCTGGCTTTCACATCATTACTCATTTTGTGTAAAGTGCCCTTTCCTATTCTGATTTAGATCCTCTCATTATCAATCTGCTGACCAAACTCAGTATCACTTTTAACTCATGCAACTTTCCTGCTCCTCTAGTCATTTAAGACAGCACCCCCCTCAGAAGTTACTTCGTGTTGAAGGCATTCAACCTTACATCAGTTGTAAACACACTTCATTTATTAAATAAGATTGCATTAAATAACCAACTTTTCAAATACCAGACACAATGCCAGGCTCCAATAGGAAATGACATACAGATTTTGTCTTATTTTGCTACAGTGCTATATAAATATTATTATAGTTTAATAGAAGTTTAAAAATGAAAGATTTTTCTTAAACTCATACTTTGGAGTAATACGGATATAGATCCAAATTCATGTTCTGCCACTTACTACAGTGTGATTCCAAGTAAATTAAACTGTGGAATAAGCTTTAAAAAAAATTAGTCTGCTAAGGATTCACCCTCCTTCTTTGCAGATGTGTCTTTTGCATAAGTTTTTTCACTTATCAAATGAAGGAGAGCGCCTGACATAATCCTAGGCAGATTTGCCCTTGAACTCTCTCTGACCACAATGAGTAGTTCAGGCATGGGCATCTACTCCATTCAGAGACCGAATGTTGAGTCTTTTACTGGGACTTTGGGAAAGAAACTTGCTTTTGGTGTTTACTGCCCTAGACCCTCAAAAGATGGCAATCTAGAGCTGAATAGCTATTTTCACAGCACTTGAAGCCTGACTTTGAAGCTAACATTGAAAATGCAGGAGCCATTTTTTTCCCTCCAGATTAAGAAAAAAATAAGTTATGATTACATTACTGTAGACCAAAATTCATCTATGATTTAGCTAGTCCTAACTCCAGAATTTCCACCGGTGAGCCCCAAATTCCATTTGGCTTTAAAAAGTTTGGAATGGATTTCCTATTATTTACAAGAGAAAGAGTCTAAGATTAGTTTTTCATATTTCTAAAGCATGCATATTATCCACTTCACACTTGTTTGGTTTGATTGCATCCTCTTGTACAGTTCCTGGCACACAATGAGTGATTAACAAATGCTATTTTCCTTTTCCCTTGGAATGATGAATTGTCATCATAGTATTTTTCCTATAGTGGTTATAATAATTAGCACTCAGTGAATTTTCATCGAAAAATAATGTACCTAGGAAAGTTTCTCTGAATATCTGGCTAGCATGGTAATTCTTCATAAAAGAAAAATTTACACTGAGCCAAGTCCCACTTTTTATCTTACAGAAAACTTCGCCATGACCTTAGGTGTTGTGGACACAGAATTGCCAGTTATCAGCCACCTGAATAACACCATATAATGATAGCTCACTTTGAAGATATTTGTGGCACTTGAGTTACCTCAAAAGTAACAATTAAACTAAGATTGCAGTTTTAGAAGTTTTTTCAGTGTCTTTTAAATTATAACAGTTATTGACGGGGCCACAGGTTTACTTAATCTGGGCATCCATCTTTATGGCATATACAAATTCACATTTTCTATAAACGCTTTTAAAAGGTAAACTGAGGCACAATGAAATCTTTAAAGAGTTTATTTAAGCAAACGATGAATTAGGAGGCACCAAACTGAAGGTGGTTTTTGGCCTCTGCTGAGGGAATTAAAAAAAAAAAAAAAAACTTTTTACAGAGTGAATGAGAAGCAAAGCAAAGCAAATACATGATTGGTTACAATTATTTAGTTACCTTTTTGGTCTATCCCATTGAAAGTCCCTAGTTACATAACTACAGATTAGTTGGTAACTATAAATTAGTTGGTTAAGCTGAAGTTTCACTTTTCTTTAATATAAGAAAGCATTTACAAGAACTAGCTGAAGTTAAGTTTCACTTATGTTAGCGAATAGCCCTAGTTAAGTTGTGCTTATGTTTGCAAAACGTCAAGGTTGCCTCCCTGGCTTAACTGGCCATAGTCTGCTCAGGGGATTCACCCTTTTATTGTAACAGTGCTACCAAGAAGAGAAAGTTCACTAGGACTTTCCTCAAAGGGAAACATTTTATTTCATTTAGGATTTGATTGAAACTTTTGATTCAAAAAGCTTTGAACCCTGGGAGTAATAAAATTCTTTTAGGGTTTAGACAATCTAGTTTTTCCTCAGGTAGATTTTATTTTAAATTTCCTGAATTGCTCGTTCAAACTTTGTCTTTCACTCAATTCTGAAGATGCCCCAGAGACTTTACTCGGTGAAATTTTCCCTGGTTCAAAGCCATGTATATTGAAGGGAATATTTCATTAGGCTTCTCAGTTTTTATTTAGCTTTAACGTAGTTTACAGAAGTATTTGTTAATTGGTGAAGTTTGTAAGTTGGAACCTCAACCACCTCATGGCTGATATTTCTGCACAAACTATAATGCTTTTTTTTTTAAATTGAACTTTATTAAATTGTAACATTAAAGGGCAATATCATCTGCAGTTGACATTAAATATACGTATTAAGTGTATTAAGTAATTTATAAAGCTCAGGAAGCCTTGCTCATTCATTTTTAATTTGGAGTTGTACTACTGGTGTTGTAGAGAAAGCAACTCACAGTCTTCAGCAAACAAAACCTGGAAGAGATTCAAAATGTTGGATAGTTTTTGTATGTCTGTTTGTCAGTCGTGAGCACTGATGATTCACACCACTCCTGGGCTGTTCCTTAGCTCCACTGAGTGCCTTATATCTTACCAGTAATATTCAGAGAAAAAATATCCTGTAACAAAGATGAGATGGAAGGTTTCTAAATAAACAAATATTAAATGGAATGCTGGAGGATTTTTTCTAAATGTCAGTAATCAAATAATAAACTTGTATGCGTATTACCTTATAAGTATCAGGCAGGCAAATGTTTAGACCCCCAAAATTTATTAGGCAATTTAATAGAAATATCAATATGCATGCAAAATAAATTAGTAATGGACTTCACAATGATTTCTATCATGCTCAATGAGTGCCACTGGTCTAAAATGTAAACATCAATCCTATAGTGTAATTTATCTCAGCCCTTTGAGGAAAAACACCCTCAGAGGTTGAAATCATAGCTGTGATGGAGAACATCGTTTCCTCAAGGCCAAAAGGAAAATGTAATAAAAACAAAAATGTCTAAAATAAGAAGTCATTGAGATGTGTGATATCTGACAAATCCAGAAGCAGGTCAGTATTACCAACAGAACAACCAAGTCAGCATCATAGTAGGTGTTCATTAGGAAAGTCAGGAAAGCATGAGGAGAGCAAGACAGAACCACATTCTTCTGGAAAATGAAGTTGTCAGAGACTTTCTGTAGGTGTAAAACAGCCGTGCCCAACCCTTCGAATGCAGGACTTTTTTGCTTATCTGTTGTAGTAGATATCACAAAAATTATGCACAGACTTTTTTTTTTTTTTTTTTAGCTCATCAGCTGTCATTAGTGTTAGTGTATTTTATGTGTGCCCCAGGACAATGCTTCTTCCATTGTGGCCCAGGGAAGTCAAAAGTTTGGACACAGTGGTGTAGGAGGAAAAAATACTCCATCGAGTCCAGATACGTGATATTGGTCTCATTATGTTCTGTACAAAAATTAATGAAACTAAGCCCTGTATGTTGATGAATCTCTTACATGTTTAATGATGATATGTCCATTTTTAGTGCCTTTTGTGGAGGATTAAGGCTATTCTTTTTTCTGCTCAAAAGGGAAAAATAAATAGTAGCATTTTGTTGTGAGGTGACTTGTAAAGTCACCTTATTCTTCTCTATGACTCTAGTAATACTATCAGATGTCGTATTGTTTGGCATTATCTGCTTCTGACAGACCCTGCAACTTCTAGAAATGGCAATACTCTATCTTCAATTACTTATAGAAAATGTGCCTGACCAGGGGATGAGAAAATGCTTAACTCAGACTCCACTCACTTTGTCCGTTCAGTTGGGGAACTACCTAAAACAATTCTTAGATGCACAAAAATGTACCTCTGTAACTTGATATCTATATAACTTAATTTTGAGTAAAAAAAATTTTGAAAGTGTCAGTTGATTTCAAATCATGCTGTATACACATATATTTGTAGAAAGGCACACGTGTGCGTGTGGGATGTGTGTGTGTGTGGGTATTAAATAATCAGGGCTTGTCATAAGCGATGTATACCAGATTTTCAAAGATTCTAATTCTTGGTGCTTGCTACCTATCAATGGTCAGATCCTTTTAATATAACGTCACAAATAACTAGTCATAATTAAGTGCTTTATCTGTGTTTGTAATGATGATGTTGTTTATTCTTTGCATATTTTAGCCCATTTTTAATCATAACAACCATATTAATCATAGCAGTCTATTTTATGAATTAGAAAACAGACTCACAGATAAATTAAAATGATTCACACAAGAGTATATGGTTACTGAATTGCGGAGCTGGAAAACAAACCATAGTCTGGTTGGACTGGCGCACGTCAGTCTTCTAAGGCGCTTGGCTCTGCTGTGGGTACTACATACCTTCAACTCACTCATCCACAAATACCAAACATACACACTCGCCACCATTTAAAATTTGCCTTTCCTTCGCTTACATAGCCACCATTTGTTTGTTCTGTGGAGCCATGTTGAAACTATTATTTGGTAAGATGTATTTCTGAAATGATGGAGAGGCTTTTGAGATCTGTCTATTATTAATGTGCAATAAATATTACATCATTTTACAAGACACCAACTGAATAAAATTATATTGATTATGTGTTTCATAATAATTCAGTAGTTACTGTGTTCTGGTATTTTCAATGCTTATATTATTTCCAGGAGAAAATAAGCATGCTCATTCATTATTTTCAGTACCATCTAAGAATGTCCCTTACAGTTGTCAATGTGTTAAAAAAAAAAAAAAAAAACTACAATCATCAATATTTGTACTCACTTTCATATAATACCAGCATAGGCTTTAGAAGAAATATAATCTACACTTACATTTTTAGTATAAGGGAGAATAATAACTGTAAAATATATTTTCATTTCTAATCTAGTATATCAGAGTATATTGCTTGTCTCTTTCAAAATGTTACTTCATATATAATAGTTTGTAAAAAAATTAATCATTTGCAATATCATAGTTACTTCATTATGTTCGATTCATCAATTTAATTTTACTTTTGAATCCTTGTGCAGTATTGATATACTTTAGTTCAATTCAATTATATATTGTTCATTTACTTTTATGAGTTATAGAACTGAAAATAATTTTGGGTGTTCTTTAGAATTTTATAAATACTTTTATCATGAGAAATTGTAAAAACATCATTCTGTAGCTGTATGAGAAGCTAATTGGACAGCTTATTTTTTTATCATCAGCAAGAGATAAAAGGGAAAATTAAAAGGCAACAGATTTTAGATAAAATACTTTCATTGAGTGGAATATTCATTTTCACTATGAGTGCGTCTAGTACAATGAGCTGCTCACTTATTTCTAAGTAGCAGTTTTTATTTTCTCTCTTGTATATGAAGCACATAAAAGAAAAAAAAATGGTAAGAATAAGCTTTGGCCCACTTATAGATAAATAGGAAAACCTCAAATGGCCAGATGGGCTCATAGGCAGAGAATCACTTCAGATGGCTCAACATTATCTCACTTTTATAGACAGCTATTTAAGTTAAATTTCTTTACATCCACAGCCTTTTCCCAGTGTATTTCTTCACCCCTCCTGCCTTTAATGAAATCCATTCTTCTTATCGAAGGCTTCCTTTTGCACATATGCCTGGTATTCTTTTCTAAGCAGCTTTGACTTGTGCAGGAATGAGGGGAGGAATTGTTTGCCTTGCCCATCTTTGCCTACACTGTCATTTATAGACCATTAATCCTCTGCCAACATGAGAAAAAGACAAAAGCATCCTCTTTAGAAGAGCAAGTCTTCGTCTCAATTGTATCACTCCTGGCTCTTCTTACGTCTTGTTATCTCACAGCATCCGAGCTACCCCTTTTAAGGAAATCCTCTTGAGGACTTCAGGAACTTCCTTTTTCTCTATGCCAAGCCCTGCCAAGTGACTTCTGCTTCCATGTGGAAAATTCATCCACCATCTCACTTCTCACATTCAGAATATTTCCAAATGCGAACAATTCTATCACCAACATGTACATTTTAATTTGTCGAATTGCCTTATTGCTCATACTGCATTTGTAACTGTCATTGCTTCAAATATGATAAAGTGTCCATTCTCTTTAAAAGAAATAACAAGATACTTTCATGGGATTAAGACCTTTTCTGACCTCGTTGTTTCCTTTCTTCTTCTTCTTTTTTTTTTTTTCACGGAGTCCTGCTCTGTTGCCCAGGCTGGAATGCAGTGGCCCGATCTCGGCTAACTGCAAGCTCTGCCTCCTGGGTTCACACCATTCTCCTGCCTCAGCCTCACAAGTAGCTGGGTCTACAGGCACCCGCCATCAGGTCCGGCTAATTTTTTTGTGTTTTTAGTAGAGACAGGGTTTCACCGTGTTAGCCAGGATGGTCTCGATCTCCTGACCTCGTGATCTACCCGCCTCAGCCTCCCAAAGTGCTGGGATTACAGGCGTGATTCATAGCGCCTGGCCCGTTGTTTTCTTTTCTTTCTTTTTTTCCCACCCTCACTAGCTGTTACCTCCTACTGTCAAACTCGCAGTGATCTCTCCTTCCACCAAACTGCTCACAGTGCCTCTACCATGCCAGGCTTTCTTATGTTCCAATGTCTCTTCTCCTAGCCTTGCCTCCTCTGTTGAACCTGTTCCAATCCCTCCAATTTCTATTTTAATAGAATTATATGCAAGCTTTTACAATAGCGGAACTCGTTCTTTCAAACATTTGTTCACAGATTTGTCTTCATTATGAGAATGAGGCCCTTAATAACAAAATTACAATCATTGTATTGTTTTTCCCAATACATAGTTTATTGCCTGGCATATGGTACAAATTCAGAATGTTAAGTGAAGGAATTATTGAATATACTCAGTAGAAGTTACTTGCTAACTTCTTTGAAAACTTTCCCCTGCAATCTTAAAACTACTAAAGATTTTCTTTTGTTTTCTCTATTGCAGGCAAGAGCTGATAATCATAATTATTACAAATGATACAGATGTTCCCAAGTTGTGACAGGCTCAATCTGACCATCTGCAGGCATAGATGGGACATAGGCATAGATGAAGGATTTTGATACAGATATAACAAATACCTATATTTTAGTGAATATTATCCTTCACTATTAAAATGGCTTAATACATAAACAGAGTTTAATACATTATGTTTTGTTATAATAGATGTATCAGTGAGACACTTCATACAGAAGTGAAGGGGGGACACATTCTGGAGAAGTCAGAAGAAACGCAGCTGAAGCAGTGATGCACAAAATGGATGTTGGAGAAATGGAAGAAAGTGAAACTTGGCACATGAAAATGTCAAGGGATAGTTTGCCAAGAAAATTGAACATTAATTCACAAGTAAATACTCAGGAGTGATTATGGTTTTCACACATTAGGCAGGCAAGCAAGCAACAGCCAAAACCTCTCTAAAAGTTAGAAGAAACTAGGAAAGTATGTAAATCTCCTGAGAAGGGGAGGAAGAAAAATGTGTTTAGATTTTTTATCCTATTTAAAGGCTACCATGAGTAGTTGGGTGCTTTTACGGGGACTTGAGGGCTAGTAAAATTACCCCTCCAATTGGAAGTATTCTGCTGTGTCCCCTGCCTGAATTGGTGACTACACAGCGATCTCTTAAATATTTGGCCTCCGTTAAAAGAATAAGTATCTTTTGCTTGGTTCTCTTGGAAAATTTTTACTCTATGACAACCACAAAAACTTGCACAGTAATAGATTGTCAGTCAATCAAGGCAAGAAATGTGAGGAAACTCATAGGTAGAGAAAGTAACACATATAAAGGCTGGTTTAAATGAAAAAGCATGGTGGGCTTACTTTATAATAAAATAAAATAAACTTTAAAAAAAGATTTGGTTCTTTGCAGGGAGGGCCAGTTGTTTCTTTGTGGTAGAATTATAAGTGCTACATTTATTAACAAACCTGACTAGTGTTTTTGAGAGTTGCCAAGGGACCGTCTGGTTTTGATTGCTTACTATGAAGACTCAACTCCTTTTACAAAAATATTTTTAATTTTTGTGAATATGTTTTATATATATATGTATGGAATTACATAGATAATATGTACATATATATGGATTACAGGAGATTTATTCATACAATGTGTAATAATCACATCAGGGTAAATGGAGTATCCATCACTTCAAGCATTTGTCTTTTTTTGTGTTACAAACAATCCAATTATACTCTTTTAGTTATTTTTACATGTGCAAGAAATGATTGTTGACTGTAGTCACCCTGTTGTGCTATCAAATACTAGATTTTATTCGTTTCAACTATATTTTTGTATATACTAACAATCCCCACTTCTCCCTCTTCCTCTCCCCAGTTACATTTTTCGGCCCCTGTTAACCATTATTCTAGTCTCTATCTCTATTAGTTTAATTGTTTGAAATTTTAAGTCCCACAAGTAAGTGAGAACATGTGATGTTTGTCTTTCTGTGCCTGTCTTATTTAACGTAGCATAATGACCTTCAGTTACATCCATGTTGTTGCAAATCACAATATCTCCTTTTTAAACAGCTGATTAGTACTTCATTGTGTATATGTACATTTTCTTTATACATTTGTTGGGAGATGAGCACTTAGCTTGTTTCCAATTCTTAGTTACTGTGAACAGTGTTGCAAAAACCATAGGAATGTAGATATCTCTTCAAAATATTGGTTTCCTTTTTTGGAGGTTATATACCTAGCAATGGGATTTCTGGATAATATAGTAATTCTACTTTTAGTTTTCTTGAGGGACCTCCAAACTATTCCCCACAATGGATTTTCTAATTTGCATTGCCACTACCTGTCTACAAGGGTTCCCTTTTCTTCCCATACTCACCAGCATTTGTTATTGCCTGTCTTTTGAATAAAAGCCATTTTGACTGGAATGAGATGATATCTCACTGAGGTGCTGATTTGTGTTTCTCTGATGATCAATGTTAGCACCTTATACTCCTATTTGCCATTTGTATATCTTCTTTTGAGAAATGCATATTCACATCTTTTGCCCAGTTAGTTTTAACTGGATTATTAGATTTTTGTTTTCTTATAGAGTTTTTGAGCTTCTTATATAGTCTGGTTATTAATCCCTTGTCAGATGGGTAGTTTGCAAGTATTTCTCCCATTCAATACATTGTCTCTTCACTTTGTTGATTGTGTCCTTAGCTGTGCAGAAGCTTTTTAATTTGATGTGATCCCATTTGTTCATTTTTCCTTTGGTTGCCCGTGCTTATCGGATACAAAAAATCTTTGCCTACTTCAATTTCTTAGTCCGAACTCAACTCCATTGAATTTCCTCAATGTTTTATTGTAGTAGTTTTATATTTTGAGGTCTCATGTTTAAGTCCTTAATCCATTCTGATTTGATTTTTGTGTATGGCAAGAGATGGGGGTCTAATTTTATTCTTCTGCATGTGGATATCCAGTTTTCCTAGCACCATTTATTGAAGAAACTATTCTGTCCTGAATGTATGTTCTTGTCACCTTTGTTGAAAATGACTTTACTATATATATGTGTATGGATTTGTTTCCGGATTCTCTATTCTGTTCCATAGGTCTATGTGTCCGTTTTATGCCAGTACCCTGCTGTTTTGGTTACTACAGCACTGTGGTATAATTTGAAGCCAGTTAATGTGACTCCTCAAGTTTTATTCTCTTTGCTCAGGATGACTTTGGCTATTCTTGGACTTTTGTGGTTCCACACACTTTTAGAGTTTGTTTTCTATTTCTGAGAAGAATGTCATTGGTATTTTAATAGTAATTGCATTGATTTTGTAGATTGCTTTAGGTAGTTTGGAGGTTTAAAAACTATTGATTTTCTCAATCCATGAACATGGACAACCTTTTATTTTTTGTGTCCTCTTCAATTTCTTTCATCATTGCTTTACAGTTTTCATTGTTGAGATCTTTCATTTCTTTCATTAATTCCTAGATTTTTAATGTTATTTGTAGCTATTGTATATGGGATAATTTTCTTGATTTCTTTTTCAGATTGTTTGCTGTTGGTACATAAAAATGCTACTGATTTTGTATGTTGATTTTTTATCCTGCAACTTTCCTGAGTTTGTTTATCAGTTCTAATAGCTTGCTGTGGAATCTTTAGGTTTACCAAATATAGGATTATATCATCTGCATACAAGGATAATTTGACTTTTTCCTTTGCAATTTGGATGTCCTTTATTTCTTTCTCTTGTCTGATTGCTTTAGCTAGAAATTCCAGTGCTATATTGAATAACAGTGGTGAAAGTGGGCATTCCTATTTTGTTTCAGCTCTTAGAGGGAAGGCTTTACGTGTTTCCCCACTCAGTATGATGCTAGCTGTGGGTCTGTTGTATGTGGCTTTTATTATGTTGAGGTATGTTCCCTCTAAAACCAGTTTTTTGAGGGTTTTTTAAATCATAAAGGGATATTGAATTTTATCAAAAGCTTTTTCAGCATCAATTACATGATCATATAATTTTTGTCCTTCATTCCATTGACATGATGTATCACACTAATTGATTTACATATTTCTGGGATAAATCACACTTGGTCGTGTTGACTAATTTTTAAATTTATTATTGAACTTACTTTGCTCATATTTCATTGAGGATTTTTACATCAATGTTCATCAGGGATATTCGCCTGCAGTTTTTTTTTTTCTTTTTAATGTGTCTTTGTCTGGTTTTGGTAACAGGATGATGCTGGCCTTATAGAATGAGTTTAGAATTATTTTCTCATCTATTGATTGGAATAGTTTGAGTATGGTTGGTATTAGTTCTTTCAATGTTTGGTAAAATTTAACAGTGAAGCTATTAGGTCCTGGGCTTTTCTTTGCTCAAAGACTATTTATTACAGCTTTGGTCTTATTGTTTGTTATTAGTATGTTCAGGTTTGAATTTATTCATTGCTCAATCTTGGTAGATTGTATGTATCCAGGAATGTATCCATTTATTTTAAGTTTTCTAGTATACTAGCATATAGTTGCTCACCGTAGCCCCCAATGATCCTTTGAATTTCTGTACTATCAGTTCTAATATCTGCTGTTTTTTAAATCTCTGATTGTATTTATTTGGGTCTTACAATTTTTTTTTCTTAGTCTGGCTAAAAATTTGTTACCTTTATTTATATTTCAAAAAAAAAACAATTTGTTATTTCATTGATCTTTTCTATGTTTTGTTTCAATTTATTTCTGCTCTGATCTTTATTTTTTCTATTCTACTAATTTTGGATTAGGTTTGTTCCTGCTTTTCTAGTTCTTTAAGATGCATCATTAGTTTATTTGAAGTTTTTCTACCTTTTTTGATATAGGTATTTATAACTATATACTTCCCTCTTAGTACTGTTCACATTGTGGATTTGGGTATGTTGTGTTTTCATTATCGTTTGTTGTTCCAAACATGTTTTTAATTTCATTCTTAATTTGTTCATTGACTCACTGGTCATTCAGGAACATATTGTTCAATTTTTATGCGTTTGTTTAGTTTCCAAAATTCCTCTTGTTACTGATTTTGAATTTTATTCCATTGTGGTCAGAGAAGATGTTTGACGTTATATCAGTTTTTTTTAACGTTTTAAGACTCATTTGTGACTTAAAATATAGTCTCTCCTTAATAATGATCCATGTGCTGAGGAGAAAAATGTGTACTGTGAAGGCATTGGATAAAATATTCTTTAAATATTTATATTGTGCTGTGGCCTATATGACAGATAAGGCCAATGCATTTTTGCTGACTTTCTGTCTGGATGATCTGTCCAATGCCGAAAGCACAGTGTTGAAGTCTCCTGCTATTATTAGGGTCTATTTCTCTCTTTAGATCTAATAATATTTGCTTTATATATCTGGGTGCTTAACTATTGGATACATATGTATTTACAATTATTATATGCTCCTGCTGAATTGTTCCCTTTATTATTATATAACAGTCTTCTTTGTCTTTTATGGTTTCTGTTTTGAAACCTATTTTATCTGTCATAAGTTTACCTACTGCTGTTCTTGTATTGGTTTCCATTGGCATAAAATGACTTTTTCCATCCCTTTATTTTCAGGCTATGTGTGTCTTTATAGGTGAAATATGTCTCTTGCAGGTAATAGATTGTTGAGTCTTGTTTTCTTCATCCGTTCAACCACTCTATGTCTTTTGATTGGAGAGTTTAGTCCATTTACATTCAATGTTACTATTGACAAGTAAGAATTTACTTCTGCCATTTTATTATTTGTTTTCTGGTTGTTTTGTGGTCTTCTCTTTCTTCTTTCTCCCTTTCTGTCTTCTTTTTAGTGAAGGTGATTTTTTTCTGGTAGTATGTTTTCATTTCTTGATTTTTACTTTTTGTTTCTCTGTTGTATTTTTTTTTTATTTGAGGTTACCATAAGGCTTACAAATAATATATTTTAACCCATTATTTTAACCTGATAACTATTTAATACTGACCACATAAACAGTCAAACTAGCAATCGTAGAGAAAACTAGTAAAAGCCTTACATTTTAACTTTGTCTTCCTTTTTTAAAAAAACTTTTTGTTGTTTCTATTTATATCTCATTGTACTATGTCTTGAAAAGTTGTTGTGCTTATTATTTTGATAGGTTCACTTTTTTAGTCTTTCTAATCAAGATAAGAGTAGTTTATACATGACAATTACTCTGTTACCAAATTTTGTGTTTTTCTGTGTACTTACTATTACCAGTATAGCTTGTTCCTTCAGATGATTTCTTGTTAATATCCTTTTATTTCAGATCAGATAACTGTCTTTAACATTTTTTGTAGGGCAGGTTTGATGTTGATTAAATCCCTCAGCTTTTTATTATCTGGGAAATTATATTTCTCCTTCTTGTTTGAAGGATATTTCTACTAGATATATTATTCTAGGATAAAGCATTTTGTTTTGTCTTTTTCCTCAGCATTATGAATACGTCATGCCACTCTCTCTTAGCCTTTAAGGTTTCCACTGAAAAGTCTGCTGCCAATATATTGGAGCTCTACTGTACATTATTTGTTTTTTTCTCTTGCTCCTTTTATAATCTTTTCTCTATCCTTTTCCTTTGGGAGTCGGATTTTTTTTTTTTTTTTTTGACGGAGTCTCGCTCTGTCACCCAGGTTGGAGTGCAGTGGCCTGATGTCAACTCACTGCAAGCTCCACCTCCCAGGCTCACACCATTCTCCTGCCTCAGCTTCCAGAGTAGCTGGAACTATAGGCACCTGCCACCACACTGGACTAACATTTTGTATTTTCAGTAGAGACGGGGTTTCACTGTGTTAGCCAAGATGGTCTCGATCTTCTGACCTCATGATCCACCTGCCTCGGCCCCCCAAAGTGCTGAGATTACAGGCATGAGCCACCACGCCTGGCCGGGAGTTGGATTATTAAATGTCTAGAGGTAGTCTTATGTGGGTTAAATATGCTTGGTGTTCTATAACCTTTTTGACTTGAATATGGATACCCTTTTCTAGATTTGGAAAGTTCTCTGTTATGATGCCTTTGAATAAACTTTCTAACTGGATCTCTCTCTCTCTCTCTCTCTACCTGCTCTTTAATGCCAATAACTCTTAGATTTGCCCTTTGAGGGTATTTTCTAGATCTCATAGATGTGCTTCACTCTTTTCATTTTTTTTCTTTTTGCTCCTCTGTGTATTTTCAAATAGCCTGTCTTCAAGCTTACTAATTCTTTCTTCTGTTTGATGACTTCTGCTATTAAGATACTTTGATGCATTCTTCAGTATGTCGTTTGCATTTTTAAACTCCAGAATTCCTGCTTGACTTATTTTAATTATTTCAATCTCTTTGTTAAATTTACCTGATAAGATTCTGAATTCCTTTTCTGTGATATCCCGAGTTTCACTCAGTTTCCTCAAAACAGCTATTTTGAATGATCTGTCTGAAAGGTCACATCTCTGTCTCTTCAGGAGTGGTCCCAGGTGACTCATTTAGTTTGTTGGATTAGAACATTTTTTTCCTGTGTGGTATTCATACTTATCGATGTTCTGGGCATTGAACATTCAATGCAGTGTCTGGGCATTAAAGAGTTTTATATTTATTGTAGTTTTCACAGTCTAGGCTCTTCATACTGCCCTTCTTGGGAAGGCTTTCCAGATATTAAAAGGGACTCGTGTGTTGTAATCTAAGTTTTTGTTCACTGCAGCCATATCTGCATTAGAGAGAACCCCAAGCTCAGTAACACTGTGGCTCCTGCAGACTCAGAAAGTTACTGCCTTGATAGTCTTAGATACGGTCCTGAAGAATTATCTGATTACCTGGCAGAGACTCTTTCTTCCTTACATTCTTCCAAACAAAGTCTTTCAGTGCTGAACTCAGTGGAACTGGGGGAGGGGTGATACAAACACCCCTGTGGCTAACACCACTGGGACTGTGCTAGGTTAGAGCTGAAGCCAGCACATTACCGGGTCTTGCCCAAGGCCTGTGGTAAGCACTGCCTAGTTAGTACTTATGTTTGCTCAAGGCCCTTGGGCTCTACAATCAGCAGGTTGGAAAGCCAACAAGGCTTATATCCTTTCCTTCAGGGCAGTGAGTTTCCCCCAGCCCTGGGTAGGTCCAGAGATAGCATCTGAGAGCCAGAGTCTAGAGTGGAAATCTTTAGAAATCTACTTGGTGCCCTATTCTACTGTGACTAAGCTGCCACCCAAGCCACACACAAAAAAGCCATTCCCACTCTTCCCTCCCATTTTCACTCTTCTCCCTGTGGTCCCCATTGCCCCAGGCCTGCAAGGAGCACTGCCTGGCTACACTCAATCCCAAGAGCTCTTCAGTAAGTTTGTGGTAAATGCTGCTAGACCTGGGACTCTTACTTCACAGCAGTGGGCTCCTCCCTGGCCCAGGGCAGGACCCTAATGTCATCCAAGGACCAAAACCTAGAATCAAAACCTCCAGAGCCTGCTTGGTGCTCTGCTCCACTGTGGAGGAGCTGATCCCCACGCAGCAAAACTAAGTCCCCTTTACTTTTTCCTCTCCTTTTCGCAAGCATAAGGAGTCTCTCCCTTTAGGCACCACAGCTGGGAATGTGCTTGGTCACACTTGAAACCAGCACATCTGTGAGTGTCACTCTGAGCCCATGGTGAGTACTGTCCGGGTATCGCTGCTGATTATTCAGGACTCAGTGTCGCTTTAGTCAGCAGGTGATGAGTCTTGCCCAAACTGGGTTCTTCCATTTAAAGCAGTGGTTTCCCTTCTGGCCCAGGGATGTCATCCAGGAGCTAGGGCCTGGAATGGGGGCCTGAGAGCTCTGCCCATTGCCCTGTCCTACTCTGGCTGAGCTGGTATCCAAGTTACAAGACAAAGTCCTTTTTAATCTTCTTTCTCCTCTCCTTAATTAGAGGGAAGGAGCCTGTCCCAAAGCTGCAAGCTGCACTGCCTGGGGTTGGGGAAGGGGTGGTACAACCACTCCCTAGGCCGCATAGGCCAGTGTCTTACTAGGTCACATGCCACCCTATTCTGCTGGCTCCAAGCCCAACACAGCACCCAGACTTACCCAAGAGTTGCAGTCCTTGCAGCCTAGACTGCCTTTCGAGTTTATGTAGAACCCCAGAGCCCTTTAGCCCATGGGGATGAGATTTGTGGAAACCCAAGTTCTGACCTCTGGGATGGATGAAATACTGGGTTCAATGGTCCCTCCATGGGTGGCATCTGTGTTCTGCTTGGTGTTGCTTTCTGCTCTGACAGAGCAGCACTGAGTTCCAATGCAAAGTCCTAAAACCACAGAACTCTCCTTTCCCAAGAACACTGATTCTCTCTCTGTGCCATGAGGCTGCTGCTATGGGATGAGGAAGGAGCTGCCTTGGAATTCAAGACTGTCTGTTCTATCCTCTTCAGTGCCTCTAAAAGTAGGTAGAGTGATCACTCATCGGATTTTTGACTTTTATGAAGGTTGTATTTTGTATTGATAGTTGTTCAGTTTGGTGTTTCTGTAGGGAGGACAGTTGGTGAAGGCTTCAAATCGGCCATCTTGCTCTGCCTCCTCAAGCTGATTTCAAGCAGTTTATTGAGGGACACGTCTTTTTGAGAAAAAAATGGAGAGGAAGCTGAATAATTTTTGGGGAGTTGTCTGACTATGGTGCCAGTCTGACCCTGAGTGAAAAAGATGGTAACAAAGGAAGTTAGTTTGGGTGAAGGCATCTTAGACTGACATAGAGTCTAAGAAATATTTAGCAATGCTGTTGGAAGCTCCAGAGCCAAAATCCTTCTGCAGTGAAACCTCACATCATTCTCTGCTTTAGTATCAGCACTAGATTCAGCCACTGGCTCAGAGCAGCTTGTGAAAAACAAGGTCATTTCACAAATGCAGCTATAGGTTTCAAAGCAAAGGTGTAGGATCCTTGTCAAATTAAGCTCTCCAGAGGAGAAGATCTGTTGGACTCATTCCCATGGCTGCCATAGCATATAATGTGGCTACTACAGAAGTTAAAATTTGGCAGAAGTTTAATAAAATAAAGTTAATTATACTGAATTAAAAGTAAGAATAAAAAGAGAGAGCCTTTTCTAAAGAAAGTTATTAACATCTGGATGAAACTGTAAAGTTAACTTCTATTACGAAACAGTGTCTAATGTAGAAGTTCTCTAACTCTAGCTAAATTCTGTTTTGTACACTTATAATATCCGCATATTAGTAACACTTGCTTTTCTACGTTAGATAATATATTATTTACATTTTAAGCTCAACAATTGATTCGGACCATTAAAATCTGTTGTCATAGTATTGATATAATTTATATTTAAATGATCTTTGGTAAAAAATATGTGTATTTTGTTGTTTTCTCTGAGACAGTTGGCAAACGTTTTAAGTGTGGCTAGAGACCATTAGGTAAACAAATAAATATACATAAAATTATTTTAAAGTCACTCATAGCAAGAGATCAGAAAAAGTAAGGTTGTTTTACTTTTCTTCACAGTTCCTCGGGAGGCTAAGGCAGGAGAATCACTTGAACCCGAGAGGCAGAGGTTGCAGTGAGCCAGATCGTGCCACTGCACTCCAGCCTGGGCAACAGAGTGAGACTCCATCTCAAAAAAAAAATAAAAAATACCTTCTATTAGATGATTTGTTCCCTTAAGCTTTGAGAGGAGGAGGGGCAAGTGGCAGAAGTGGACTCTGAATGATTTCTGTACCAAAACACTCACCTTCCTATCTGCTATCTGCTTACAAGCTCTGTCTTTTATTTAAAATTCACATTGAATCATGTCTGTTAGTTCTGAGAATCTTTCCAGATTTCTCCTGTACCATTGCCTAGCTACATCTATATTACCTTGACTCTTTCTTAAATTCTCAAGACTTATTATGATTACAGCTATTGCAGCATTTATCATATTGTTTATCTTTGCACTTGTTTAGATATTGAGTTTCTAGGTATTAGAATTTGTTAAACTGTTCACACGGTGCAATAACTAGCAGACAATTATTGTTAAATAAGTGTTATTTGGACAGAATTACTACATATAATTAATTCAAAAATTTAACCATTATATATAGTGAATAATATGCAGACACAAAAATGTTTATGAATTACACAACATAAATAATATTAAGCAAGTAGCATGGATTGAGATATAAACTAGAAGATGTTCATTTTTTTATTAAGCATTTTTTCCAACCCTTTTTAAAGTTTAGAACCTTTGATAAACTCCCAAATAATCTGTCCATTTTTTCTACGTACTAATTTAAAATAATAATAAAAAAAAATCCTTATAGCACCTTTAAGCTCTACCCTTGACTGCCTCACTACT
The DNA here is from genome assembly GCF_008728515.1 of Papio anubis. Lineage (NCBI taxonomy): Eukaryota > Metazoa > Chordata > Mammalia > Primates > Cercopithecidae > Papio > Papio anubis. The sequence continues at coordinate 28,031,340 of NC_044978.1, forward strand.
GAGAGAGAAAAAGAGAGAGAACAGCATTTGGGAACATAGGATCTAATCCAAGCTCTTCAGTAAGTGAGCTGTGTGATTTCAGGTATATCCTTTAATCTCACTGGGTTTCAAGATTTTCATCTGTAAAGTGAGAGGATTGAACCAGATCATCTCCAAAAGTCTCTCCAGCTCCAAAGAAAACTCCAGGGTCTTAAGATTGCCTCAGACCAGAACATCCAGCTTTTTGTGCTATTCTTCACTCTAAATGCCTTGTGGTAGTGCAAAAGAACGATTAAGTGTTGGTTATTCTCTTAAAGGAGGCAACAATTCTTCAGAATAGCAATTTCCTGGGAAAAAAATAGCTATGAAAATGTGATACACGAATCATTCAAAAATCTACTATATCTAAAATATAGCTCTATTCACCATACTGCCAAGTGTACCCTTAAGTATAAATAAATTCTAGGCTCTGTAAAATTGTTCTATTGACATTCTGCCAGAGACCGACACACCCATATTCTTTGGATCTGGCATCTAACATGCCTCGATATGGCTAATATCTAAATATAGAAAACTTGGACATTAAATCAAGATGGTATATTTTCTGGAGACCTATATATATATTCTTTCCTAGCTCTCAGTTTATCCTTAACTTTAGTGTCAGCCTCTGAAAACTTTTAACAGCATATAGTCTTTTTTAAAAAAATTCTCAAAATTGAAGCTCATTTGCGGTGTGTTACTTGCAAAGATCCAAAGTAGTATTCTACCACAGTCTGACAATTTCTGTAAAAGACAAAGTTACAACCAATTTATTTATAGATTTAATGGCTTTTATTTGCCGTCATGAATTGAGGCTGGCTCCTTCCAACAAAATGTAATGAAGAGCTCACACTGGGCAATGACAAAACAGTGAATTTTTTAAGGTGGGAACAAGGAAACAGAACAATGGGGAAAAAGCCAGTTGGTTAACATTCAGTTATTTGAGTTTGCTTTTCTTTGTAAGGGTTAAAGCAGAGAGGACTCCCTTATTATACTGACTCTGATTTCAAAACAACTGGTTTGTTCTGAAATCAATCTATTTCCATAAAGTTTGAGTTTGATGATCTGACATTTAGTATAAATGACTTCATTTTCATTTGGACTGGTCTGCTAGGACCTAGTACAAGAGCTCAGTCCAAAATAATGGCCTCCCAGAAGTTTTCTTTAGCATTTCCAATCTCTCCATTTTGAGTCTGGTTATTTGCAAAATCTTACCATCATAATGAATTTTAGAGAAAAATAAAAAGCAATATTCCCTTTCTTTAGAAAAAAATATAAAAAGAGATAGATGAGGGAATATTACAAAAGAAAACCATTTTTTTTTTAATTTAAAGAAGGAAAAGGAGATGTCAGCTTTTATTTAAATAAACAAAAACGCAAGTCTTCTACAGGAAACATTTAAGAAATTCTCTTCCCGCTCCTCAAAAAATAAAACCTTAAAAAAAATAAACTAATTGCCTTCAAAACATTATATCATTTAACACTACGCCTTATGTTCCCACTAAACAGTAAATGATTATTTTAATGAAATGAACAATATATATCCAAAGACAAAATAATTATATTAAAACCACTTCAAGAGTTACTCTTATTACATGGATAATCTGAGCAATCTTTCAAGGTCGGCACAAACCCATTTCCCTTCCCACTGCGATGATAAGCAATATAAAATACTAGGAAAGGGCCGGGCGCGGAGGCTCACGCCTGTACTCCCAGCACTTTGAGAGGCCGAGGAGGGCAGATCATGAGGCCAGGAAATCGAGACCATCCTGGCCAACACAGTGAAACCCCGTCTCTACTAAAAATACACACAGAAAAAAAAAAAAAAAAAAAATAGCTGGGCGTGGTGGCAGGCGCCTGTAGCCCCAGCTACTCGGGAGGCTGGGGCAGGAGAATCGCTTGAATCCAGGAGGCAGAGCTTGCAGTGAGCCCAGGTCACGCCACTGCAGTCCAGCCTGGGTGACAGAGTGAGACTTCGTCTCAAATAAAATAAAATAAATAAAATAAAATAAAATAAAAATACTAGGAAAGATCAAGCCTTGTCCACTGCCTCAAGCCACTTTCAAGTTGGCTTTGGATGAACTGCTGTTATTTCATTTGCAGGACTAATACATCACCCTGGAAGAAGGTATTTTCATTATGTCCTGTATCTGTCCAATTATCTCAATGATGAAATGCACAGTGCTTTATTTCAGTAATGTCTCAGTCTCCGGAAATTCAAGCTAATACTGAATGAAAAATATAGTAGGCCTAAACAAATAAAGTCCGTAATTAACTTTAAAAAAAAAAAATAGTGAGCTATCATGCCAAAAAAAAAAAGATATGAAGGAAACTGGAATGCATAAGAGAATTATCAGAGAATTATCCCATTTCAAAAAACATAAAGAAAATTTTTAAAAATCAAAAATTCAAACACATATAGTCAATGAAAGCAATTGAGAGGATTTTTCTCATTAAAGACTCAGTTAGTTGTTACTTTCGATAGCCAGCATTTCTGAGATAAATCACAATGTATTTTACTAAAAATTACTCTTCATGTGATATTTTAGAAGACTATTTCCAGGAAACATTTAAGGAAGGATCATAATACTTTATACTAAACTCAACACTGTTTTTATTTATTTTTTATTAGTCAAGTCATGAACTTGGAAAGAACTTTCCGTATGATGGAAATGGTGATTGTCCCATATGCTTTGAAATCTGTTTCCTGTAAAGAAATGGAGTTTTAAGCCTCATCAATTTTTAAACATAAAGGAAGTACTTGACATAATATAGTGAAAAAAAGTTATAGTCCCTCATTATTAATTCACAGATCAGCTGTTCAAGCAAAATTGTTTCTGAATTTATAGCAAACTAAAAGAAGCATAAAAATTATTTCTTCTTGTGGTCTCCATAAACAGCTTTTAACAGGTACTAGGTAATAAGTGCAATATAAATGCCTTTCCAAATAGATAAGTGAAGCTGTGATCGGGTTGTATTATGCCGTAATGTGTTTTCAGTCCATAGGCCCATTGCAAAGCAATGCTGACTTCTTTTGTATTCTCTTTTGCTAAGGAAGAAATGTGATACATTGTGGTATGATTTATCTCAGAAAAATAAAGCAAATTCCCTAGGGTACTTTGAAGAGTGGTATTTAGGTGTCCTGCAGGGAATGCTTAAAGCACTTGCTATTTTTGGTGTTGTTACACACAGTCTGCTAGAAGAAAGCCAGGGTTAGCAATACAGACAGCCCTAAGGTCCAGCGTAGATGCTCAGGTTCTCTGAGACATGCTAGCACTTCCATGCTTTTAGATCTCTTGGGCGCTGTCATCACCTTCTCTATGATCATTCCAAAACTTCCTAGTCTCCAAAATATTTAAAGGTAATCAAAATAAGAAAATTGGTACTGGACTTTTAAAAATATTCTCATTAGCTCAGGAGAATCTGTTTTTCTGTTTAGAAATATCATGACTCTCATTAGAATATCATATCAATAGTAGTAATACTAGATGCTCTTTACATCGAAAGACATTTAAAGATATTTTTGAAACACGCACAGACACACACATTATTTTGTACTAGGCAATCTACTGGGTACTTAATTTATAACATTTGCAGTGTTCTAAACAATCCTTTGCAACAGAAATGTATAGATATTAATAAAAAATGAAACATGGAAATTATGCAATGCCAACTATATTAGTCTGGCTTCTCTAAAGAAACAGAAGCAATACCATATATCAAATATTGTATATATATCATGGCCTATATAATATACATAGTAAATCTCTTCATATATTCAATACATGAAAATATATATGCCATATATAATATGCTTAGCACATATAAGGTATTGAATATATGAATATATGAAGAGATTTATTATAAGGTGTTGGCTCATGCAATTATAAAGGCTGAAAAGTCCCACAATCTGCTATCTACAAGCTGGAGACCAAGAGAAATTGGTGGTATAGTTTGAAGGCCTGAGAGCTAGAAAGCTGATGGTGTAGATTCCAGCCATTTTCTAAAGATTTGAGAATCAAGAGCATTTATGGAAGTAGAAAACCAATGCCCCAGCTCATGCAATCAGGCAGAAAGCAAATTTAAGCTCCCTCCTCCTTTTTTGTTCTATTCAAGCCCTCAACAGATTGGACGATGCCCACCCACATTAGGGAGAGCCATCTGCCTCATCCAGTCCACGAATTCAAATGTGAATCTTTCAGAAACACTCTCACAGACATCCCCAGAAATAATATCCAATCAGATATCTAGGGATCCTGTGTTCCAGTCAGGTCAACACATCAAATTAACCATCACAGATCCACTCCTTTTCAACTTGGAACCCATACACATCTCCTTAAACCCTAATCTCCAAATAAAGGCAATAACAAAGTCCCAACTCACCTGATACAACTATCTTGTGTACAACTGAAAATGTAGTAACCTTACCCTAGAAGAAGAGATAATGTCCTTGATACATGCACATTGTTTTGTGCTAGGCTATCTATGGAGTACTTTCTTTATAACATTTACACTGTCTGTAATAATCCTTTACAACAGAAATGTATAGATATTAATAGAGAATGAAATATGAAAATTATGTAATACCAACTATATTAATCTTGTTTCTCTAGAGAAACAGAACCAATACCATAAATATATGTTTATTTATCTATATTTAATACCATACATATAATATATATATTATGGCCTATATAATAGATATAATAAATCTCTTCACATATTTATATATTCAATATTCATATATTCAATACATGAAAATATATATGCCATCTATATAATATTATGTATAAGGCATATATATGATATTGAATATATTCAATATGAATGGTATTCATATACTCAATACATGAAAATACATGCCATTTATATAATATTGCATATACAGCATATATATGGTATTGAATATATGACTATATGAAGAGATTTATTATCAGCTATTGGCTTTTACTCTTCCCCTTTATATTCTTTAACTCAAATACTATACTGTGATATAAAATTGACAACACTTAAATACTTAATATTGTAATAAAGTCAATATATCTTATGTTGCATGATAAGGAAATAAGAGAGGAAATAAAACAACCCTCTCTTTAAATCAAAAGATATTTAAAGATATTTGCTTCACATACACACTCACACTCACACACACACACACCTTACATACACGCACATTTTCTTAACAAACTAAGGAGGAGATACTTATGACAATTGATAGTCCTTGTTTTTGTAACTGGTCACATGGCTGTAGCTAGTAATTATAACTACCTTCTTCCACTAGTCATTCTGTATCCCCTTTGCCTTCAGTAAGTACCTTAGCTGGTGTGGTTCTTTATCTGGTAGGGTTACCCAAACTTCGATTCCGGGAGAGTCTGCATCTTTAGTATGCCTATCAGGAATAAATTGTACTTTTCCATTGACCTTAATCTTAGGGTACTGTAATACTAAGGGATGCCCCAACGGGTCCTCTTTGTTCCAGGATTACTCTTTCTTACCTCCATTGCAGAGTAGCAGTTTCCTGTTGGTGATCAAACTCAATTACCCCAGCCAACACCGTAACTCTCTTCTTTGCCTGTTGATTCAGAAGCATGAGGAACTCAAACTGGCCTTGTGACAGTTTTAACTTCCTCTTCAACGGAATGCTTGTTGTGTCTTCTGGTGGAAGCATTCTCCCCTCTGCAATTAAGACCTCTAGGCCAGTAGTGCATAAAGCTGCAGAAATAGGAAATTCTGCTAATGGATCACTGGTATAATAGTGACTGGGGCCACTCCTATTTCCACCACTTGATTCTTGAACCTATGAATCTCATCCTTAGAGTTAGGAGATGACTTTGGAGAGACAGGGCCAGTTGCATTTTATTCTGAGTGAGGTGAAAGCCATTGGAAGTTTTGATCAGAGATGTGATAGAATCTAATTTTCATTAGAAAAGTGTCATTACTGCCGGGCGCGGTGGCTCAAGCCTGTAATCCCAGCACTTTGGGAGGCCGAGACGGGCGGATCATGAGGTCAGGAGATCGAGACCATCCTGGCTAATACGGTGAAACCCCGTCTCTACTAAAAAATACAAAAAACTAGCCGGGCGAAGTGGCGGGTGCCTGTAGTCCCAGCTACTTGGGAGGCTGAGGCAGGAGAATGGCGTGAACCCGAGAGGAGGAGCTTGCAGTGAGCTGAGATCCGGCCACTGCACTCCAGCCTGGGTGACAGAGCAAGACTCCGTCTCAAAAAAAAAAAAAAAAAAAAAGTGTCATTACTGGTTGTGGCGATTAGATTCTCAGAACACAGAGGATTGGCCAACTGTAAGGTAATGTAGAAGTCGAAATCTAAGGACAAGTCCTCAAGACAAGAGATTCCTTAAGGACATGGTAGTGAGAAACAGTATTCAGAAACATATCTCTTTTCTTTAGGAGTACTTTCTTCATTTTTTCTTTCTTTTTTGGTTGGTGCTTTGCCTGTTTATCTCACTACTTTTTTTTAATGTCGTTATTTAAAGAATGCTATGCGAAAATACATATGTGATTGTTAGGAAAATCATGTTTGTTGCAACTATTGGGCAAATATGTTTGATTTAGACAGACAAAAAATGACTTAAATGATTACAAAGGCTGGGCAAATAATAAGGAGGACAGAAACTATGATAAAATATGACTAGTGCCAGAAGAGAGACTATGACTTCAATGCCATTGGTAAAAAACAACAACTGAAGTTCTTCAGTCTGTTCTTCTTTTGAGGGATGATGTGTGTATTGTAGGTTATCCTGGAAGCCCTACATGAGATGGATTGAAATGTGATTGAGAAGTGTGTTTAAGATGTGTAGGAAGCTGTTTTAGGAATAATGCATGAGATGGTGAGTGACTCTTATATTAAAGCTCTGTGTTAGAGACTACAAGTACTACAGATGGGCTAGCCGAAGACTTATATCTCAAGGAGCTTAAAAACAAGAATGAAATACATCTTTGCTGTACACATTTCACTTGTATAATGCAAGACAACTTGTATTTGATATTACAGACTATGTTGCCTATTTTGTTCCCAACATTTGGATGGGTTTTATCCTTTTTTTATCTGACTAATGTTTTTCAATACAGTAAGTCTTTACCATCATGAATAGTTCTTGGAAATTGTGACTTTAAACTAAATAACATGTAAACTAATGACATAAACCCAGTTTTACCATAGACAAGTTAATATAAACATCACCAGTCTTCTAAATAAAAACCCAAGACACTTTTAATAATAAACATTGTATTAAATGTGAGCTATACATGAAGATTAATAGAAAAGAGCAATATAATTATTTTATTAAACTTTTGGTGAATTAGTGAGTGATCACTGTCATAATGGTGGTGAGTTAAATCAAGAAATAAATATTTGCAGAGCAAAAATTATGAGGAGCACCACTTCCCACCTTGCAGTAAAAACCAAGCCGTAACAAATATGGTGGGCTCACTGAGTGCTTTTGTACTGTATCATTTATTGTCGTGCATTTGTATGATTATCATCTGCTTTACAAATTTTGTCAATACTTTATATTCATTCATTTATTTACTTTCTAACCCACTTATTCAAGTTCAGGGTCATGGTGGACAGAGATTTTCCTGGCAGCTTGGAGTGTAAGGGAGGAACCAGCCATGGACAGGATGCCATCCCATGGCAGGGCACACTCACACACATGCACCCACACTCACACTTAAACTGGCGCCATGTAAACACACCAGTGAGCCTAATGTATGCATCACTGGGCTGCAGGAGGAAAACAGATGAATTGAGCTAAACCCACCCAGACATTGGGAGCATTTGTAAGCTTCACATAGTCAGTAGTCCTGGCTGGGAATTGATTTTTTTTCTCATCAATTTTATAATGAAACGATGTTGGACTAAACAACATTTTTGAAGGACCTGCTGTACTTAATTTCCTCCAGAAAGGCTTTCATAATCTCCATCAGTCTGTGTAAAGTGTTCATGTTCCAGTGGAACTTCATGACTAATCCTAACACCAAGTACATGGTACTAAAGTAATTTATGTATGCATTAGCATCTCTTTTAAGTGTTTATTTAGCAAACAAATGTGGAAGTATGTTCAAGATGCTGTTTAATTTTTGTTATGTGATTTAACTAATTTCATCTGTACAAGACCCCCGTGAGTAAATGTTATTAATATTCTTATCTTACAGATGAGGAAACTAGATCCCTGAGGGATATATAGTTAGTATTTGGTAGGATTTGAAGGCCGGTAACCTGGCCCCCGGGCCCAATTCTTAATTCTTAATCAACTGTAAATTCCTCAAGCATAATGACATTTCACACACAGTGACCTATTTCTAGTATCTAGACTGTTTTATAAACAGGACACTATGAAAAGAAGAAATTGTAAATGCCAGGAAAGGATAAAGCATATTAAATAAAATAGCAACTTTATAAATGTAGCTGAAATGTAAGGTGACATTACTGCAAATTAGTATGAAATAATACACACAAATCATTTCATGGGTGGCACGACTACGAGAGGGAGTAGTGCGCTCAGTTTGCATTACCAGGAAGAGTTATTGGTTGTGCAAAATTAGCTAGAATTAAAGCAAACAGACAAAAACACTTAAATATCGATTCCATATGCTACTTCAGAATTAGGCTACTCTTGAAGTATAAGATGGTGTTATTTATGCTTGTTAAATAAGCAACATAAAAAGAGGCTTTTGAATGCAGAGATTTTAGTATAGCATACTGCATATGTGACTTTAAACTAAATAACATACAAACTAATGACTTAGACCCAGTTTTACCATAGACAAATTAATATAAACATCACCAGTCTTCTAAATAAAAACCCAAGACACTTTTAATAATAAACATTGTATTAAACGTGAGCTATACATAAAGATTAATAGAAAAGAGATAGGTAGAGATAAGGTTCTTTTAGAATATGGTCAATTTATTTACATAGAGTAGAAATTGCATCAATAATGGGTAATGCTTTTATGCAGAACTTTTTTTTTTCTTTGTCTTTTTTTTTTTTTTTTGAGACGGAATCTCGCACTGTGGCCCAGGCTGGAGTGCAGTGGCATGATCTTGGCTCACCACAAGCTCTGCCTCCCGAGTTCACGCCATTCTCCTGCCTCAGCCTCCCGAGTAGCTGGGACTACTGGCGCCTGCCATCACACCTGGCTAATTTTCTGTTATTTTTAGTAGAGATGAGGTTAGCCAGGATTGTCTCGATCTCCTAAGCTTGTGATCTGCCCACCTCGGTCTCCTAAAATGCTGGGATTACAGGCATGAGCCACCATGCCCGGCCCATGCAGAGTATTTTTAAAACGTATAGAAATTAATTCAGAAAAATGTGCTGATGGACTAATACATTGTATGTGTCTGAAGCTCTCATGATGACAGAGCAAGTAATGATTTTATTCATATTTAAAATAAAATAGCCAAATAGTAGGGAAAGAAAATCTTGCACAGAGATAAACACAACAAACAGAAAAAGCCTGTGAAAGGTATATTATGACTATTTTAGAGTTGTTAATGGCACAAATAAATTAAAGAACTTGAATGAAAGGTCACTGGCTCTGTCAACTGTCTGAACTAAATTGTTTATTCTGATGAGCCATGGCAATCTGACAATACATTTAACCTTTCATACTCATCAGAGGAAAAGAACAGCATTTGGTGACCCATCTATCACATGGAGCCTTTTAATTTTCTCTTGGGATAATAATGATAAAATTATGTGTTGTACTAGATCATTGTGCTTTAGGGAAAACACTTGCCATTCCATCTATATAGGTTGATGAATTGGCCTCAAAAAGCTCATCAATGAATAAAGATGTGGAATTAGACATAAAGTAAACATTGTCTTATATATTGACTGCTAAGCAGAAATATTTCTCCATATGGCATTTTTAAAAATCTGAGTGCTGTGAATAAAGAAATGTTCTACGCAGGCTATCATCACTCACTTACCCATTGTAGACATAAATTAAAGAACAATGTCAAATAGCAGCTGGTGCTTTGAAATGCTCTCTCTCTCTCTATATATATATATAGCATATATATAGCATATATATATCCCTTATAGGTTTGCTATATATATATGTATCCCCTATAAGTATGCTATATAGATAGATAGATATCCCCTACAGGTATGGTGTGTGTCTATATATATCCCCTATACATGCACGCTCTCTCTCTATATATATATATGTGTGTGTATGTGTGTATATATATCCCCTGTAATACAACATATCTCTTTTTGAGTAGGTAAAAGATGAGAAATTATTTTAAAGCCAAAGCAGCTAAGTGAGGCTCAAAAGTGAAAAGACGGCCGAGCATGGTGACTCAAGCCTGAAATCCCAGCACTTTGGGAGGCTGACGTGGGTGGATCACCTGAGGTTAGAAGTTCAAAACCAGCCTGGCCAACATGGTGAAACACCGTCTCTACAAATCTACAAAAATTACCTGGGCATGATGGTGGGTGCCTGTAACCTAAGCTACTCCGGAGACTGAGGCAAAAGAATCGCTTTAACCAGGGAGGCAGAGGTTGCAGTTAGCCGAGATTGCACTATTGCACTCCAGTCTGGGCGACAGAGCAAAGCTCCATCTCAAAAAAGAGAAAAAAAAAAAAAAAAAAAATGAAGAGACAAACAATGGTGGCCCAAGCGGGGGGGCCAGCATTGTATATTGTAACTCTTAAATATATTTATGTATTTTATTTTCTCAGTGATATGATATAAAGCTTTGAAAAGAATAAACTTGAGTGATCTGCATTTTTGTAATTTTAATGTATTTTCTTGACATCATACAATTATTCTTAATGGTAATAGCTATAATTTACTAAGCACCTATAGTATATCAGATTTCAAACATATCTTTCCCTAATTTTCACTGGTTATGCATTAGTAGAAAGGAGTCAAAGAAACATTATTAAGAGAGAAACAAAGAAAAGCACTAAAGTTCAGATAAAGTCACTTACTCAATACGTCACAAACTAAGACATAGGAGACCAGGACTCAAATCCAGACCTAACTCCAGAACATGTATTTTCACCACACAAAGAATCATTAGAAACCTGAGTCAGAGTATTCTCTTTTGATATTGGAATTCATATCATTATTTTTAAAAAGAAAGAAAATAATAAATCTGTTAATTTTTTTCCAAATGCAGAAGGAAATGAACTGCCAGTTAATTTGCTTTTGGGATTGCTGGTTTGTTGTTGTTATTCTCATCTTTTATGTTTTTCTGAATCCTGTCTTGCTTTTGTTGCTTCTCTACCTGTAATTTTTTAAACATTTTTAATGGGTTTAAATGATAAATACTTTCATCTAGGTTGGACCTACATTGATTTTCCTATGTAAATTGTTAAGGATAAAAAGATCCACGACGCTTGACTGATGTTCTAGTGTTAAATAAATGACCCCTTTGAACTCAATACTAAAATTGCACCAAAGATTCTAGAGACATGAGCCTTTGACGCTGGTAGACTCAGAAGATCTCTAATGGCACACATTTTAATTTATTTTAATTTATTTCAGGTGAATGCTCTAAATTGTATGAAAAATATTTTGTCTCATTTTATTTCTACTCCTAATGACTATTACGGTCTTCTACAGATGATTATGGTTTTTTTAATCTATTAATTAAAATTAAAGGTGGATTGAAGATGTGGTAAAACTACTATTCAAATGTGCCACAAGACAGAAACAGGGTTCTACATCATCAGTGTTATCTTGAGTTAGAATTGAACATTGATTTCTACTTGCTTTCGCTATGAATTAGTTTTAGCTTAATCATTAATTAATATTTAAAATTAAATTATTTAATTTTTTATATTGAAGTGAAATTCACCTAACACAAAATTAAGCATTTTATTTATTTTTATTTCAATGTTTTATTTTAGATACAAGGGTTATATCTACAGCAGATATTTTACATGGGCATATTGAGTGATATTGAGGTTTGGAGAATGGGATCCTGTCACCTGTAGCTAGCATGGTACTCAGTAGGTAGTTTTTCTAACCTACTCTTCCTCCTTCCACCCTCTGGTGTTCATCAGTGCCTATTGCTCCTGCATTTATGTTCATGTGAAATGCTTAGTTACCACTTACAGATGAGAACATGCAGTATTTGATTTTCTGTTTCTGGATTAATTTGTTTAGGATTATGGCCTCCAGCTACATCTATGCTGCTGCAACGTACATGATTTCATTGTATTTTATGTCTACATAGTATTCCATGGTTCATATTTTCCACGTTTTCTTTATCCAATCTATCATTGACGAACACCTGGGTAGCTTTCATGTTTTTGCTATTATAAATAGCACAGTAATAAACGTATGAGTTCATGTCTTTTTGGTATGATTGATTTATTTTCTCTTGAGTATATGCTCAGTAATGGGATTGCTGGTTAAAATGGTAGCTCTGTTTTAAGTCTTTTGAGAAATCCTGCTGGACTAATTTACATTCCCATAAAAGGTATATAAGCATGCCCAGTGGCTGGACTAATTTACATTCCCATAAAAAGTGTATAAGCATGCATTTTTCTCCACAACCTAGCCAGCATCTATTGTTTTTTGGCTTTTAAATAATAGCCATTCTGACTGGTGTTAGATGGTATCTCATTGTGGTTTTGATTTGCATTTCTGTGATGATTAATGATGCTGAACATTTTTTTTCATACGCCTGTTGGCCACTTGTGTTTCTTTTTCTTTCTTTCTTTCTTTTTTTTTTTTTTTGAGAAGTGTCTATTGATGTCCTTTGCCCATAATTTTTTTCCTGTCGATTTGTTTAAGTTCCCTATAGATTCTGAATATTAGGCCTTTGTCAGATGCAGAAGTTGAGAGATCTTCTCCCATTCTGTAGGTTTGTCTGTTTGCTCTGTTGATAGTTTATTTTGCTGTACAGAAGCTCTTTAGTTTAAAAAGATCCTACTTGTTTTTGTTTTTATTGCAATTGCTTTTGGGGACTTAGTCAAAAATTGTTTGCCAAGGCCAATGTTGAGAAGAATATTTCCTAGGTTGTTATCCAGGATTTTAATAATTTGAGGCCTTATATTTAAATCTTTGATCCATTTTGAATTAATTTTTGTATATGGTGAAAGTTAGGGATCCAACTTCAATATTCCGCAGATGGCTAGCCAGTTATCCCAGCACTGTACATTGAATAGCAAGTCCTTTCCACGTTGTTTTTTGTTTTCTTGGCCTTGTTGAAGATCAGGTGGTTGTAGGAGTGTGGGTTTATTTCTGAATTGTCTGTTGTCTTCCATAGATCTATGTGTCTCTTTTAGTGCCAATACCAAACTATTTTGGTTACTGTGTTTTTTTTTTTTTTAATTATACTTTAAGTTCTGGGGTACATGTGCACAACCTCCAGGTTTGTTACATAGGTATACATGTGCCATGTTGGTTTGCTGCACCCATTAACTCATCATTTACATTAGGTATTTCTCCTAATGCTACCCCTCCCTCCTCCCCCTACGGTGTGTGATGTTCCCTGCCCTGTATCCAAGTGCTCTCACTGTTCAGTTCCCAGTGTGAAGTCAGGTAGTGTGATGCCTCCAGCTTTGGTCTTTTGCTTGAGATTGCTTTGGCTGTTTGGGCTCTTTTTGGTTCTACATGAATTTTAGATTAGTTTATTTCTAATTCTGTGAAGACTGATATTGGTAGTTTGATTGGATTAGCACTGCATTTGTAAATTGCTTTGGGTTGTATGTCCATTTTTATGACATTGATTCTTCCCATCCATGAGCATGTAATGTATTTATATTTATTTGTGCCATCTCTGATTTCTTTCAGCAGTGTTTTCTAGTTCTCTTTGTGGAGGTCTCTCACCTCCTTGTTTAGCTGTATTCCTAGATTTCATTTTCTTTTTGGCTATTTTAAGTGGAACTGTGCTCTTGATTTCACTCTTAGCCTGGATGTTGTTAGTATATGGAAATGCTACTGATTTCTGTACATTGATTTTGTATCATGAAACCTTAATAAAGTTCTTTATCAATTCTAGGAGGTTTTTAGTAGAGATGTTAGAATTTTCTATCTGTAGAATCACAACATCAGTGAAGAGAGATAGTTTGAATTATTTTCCTGTTTGGGTGCCTTTTATTCCTTTCTTTTCATTCTCTTGCCTGATTGCTCTGGCTAGGACTTCAAGTACTATGTTAAATGGTAGTGGTGAGAGTGGGCATTCTCATCTTGTTCCATTTCTCAAAGGGGATGGTTTGAGCTTTTGCCCTTCAGTATGATATTGGCTGTGTTTTGTCATAAATAGCTCTTGTTATTTCTAGGTATGTTCCTTTGTTGCCTAGTCTGTTGAGGGTTTTTAATCATGAAGGGATGTTAGATCTTACTGAAAACTTCCTCTGCCTCCATTGAGCTGACCATATGGTTTCTGCTTTTGATTCTGTTTATGTGGTATATCACTTATTTATTTGCATATGTTGAAGTAGCCTTGCATACCAGGAATAAAGCCTACTTGCTCATAGTGTATTAACATTTTGATGTGCTACTGGATTTTATTTGCTAGTATTTTGTTGAGGATTTTTGCATCTATGTTCGTCAGAGATATTGGTCTTAAGTTTTCTATTTATTTTTTTTCCGTCTCTGCCAGATTTTGGTGTCAGGCTGATGCTGGCTTCATAGAATAAGTTAGGAAGGAACCCCTCCTTCTCAATTATTTGGAAAAGTTTTAGTAGGATTAGTATCAGTTCTTCTTTGTGCATCTGGTAGAATGTGGCTGTGAATCCATCTGGTCAGGGGCTTTTGTTGGTTGGAGGATTATTTTCTAATGATTTAATTTCAGAAGTTGATATTGGTCTATTCACACGTTCAACCACTTCCTGATTCAATCTTGAGAGATTGTCTGTTTCCAGGAATTTATTCATTTCTTCTGGAATTTCTGTGCATAGAGTTATTCATAGTAAGCTCTGAGGATCTTTTGTATTTCTGTGGGATCAGCTGCAATATCATCTTTGTCATTTCTGATTGTGCTTATTTGGATCTTTTCTTTTTTTCTTTGTTAATCTAGCTAAGGGTCTATCAATCTTATTTATTTTTTCAGACAACCAACCCTTGGTTTCATTAATCTTTTATATGAATTTTTACATTTCAATTTCATTAAGTTCTTTTCTAATTTTAGTTATTTATTTCCTTCTGCTAGCTTTGGTCTTTTTTGTTTTCTTTTTTCTTCATTCCTTTAAGTGCAAAATTAGATTTTTAATTTGAGAATTTTCTAACTTCTTAATGAACATTGAAGACATTTTAGAGCCATAAACTTTCTTGTTAACACTCCTTTGGTGACATTCTAGAGATTTTCATAAGCTGGGTCTCTATTTGCATTAATTTCAAAATTTTTTTTCATTCTGTCTATTTTCTGTGTTCACCCAGAATTTCTTCAGGAGAAAGTTGTTTAATTTCTGTGTTTTTATGTAGTTTTGACAGATCTTCTTGGTATTTATTTCTACTTTTATTTCACTGTGATCCAGAAGTGTGCTTGTTACAATTTATATTGTTTTGAATTTGTGGAGGCTTGCTTTATGACTAAGCATTTTGTTTATCTTAGAATATGATCCATGCACAGATAAGAAAAATGGATACTCTGTGATTGTTGGGTGGGGTGTTCTGTAGATACCGACTAGGTCCAGTTGCTCAAGTGTGAAGGTTAAGTGCAGAATTTGTTAAGTTTCTTGCCTTGGTGATCTTTTTAATGCTGTCAGTGGGGTGTTCAGGTCTCCCACTCTTATCATAGGGTTGGCTAAGTCTTTTCCTAGGCAGAGTAACATGTATGAATCTGGGTGCCCCAATGTTGTTTGCATATATTTTTAGAATGGTTAAGGCTTCCTGGTGGATTGTACCTTTTATTATTATGTAATGTTCTTCATTATTATTCTTAATTTTATTGGTTTAAAGTCTGCTTTATCTGATATAAGAATAGCAACTCTGGCTTTTCTTTTGTTTTCTGTTTGCATGGTAGATCTTATTCCACTCATTTACTTTTAGCCTGTGGGTATCATCAGATGTGAAATGGGTCTCTTGAAGAGAGCAGAGGGTTGGGTCTTGTCTTTTTATGCAATCTGCTACTCTGTGTCTTTTAAGTGGCCATTTAAGTAAGTCCATTTACATTCAAGGTTAGTATTAATAAGTGATTTTGACCCTGTCATGGTGTTGTGAGCTGCTTGTTATTTAATATATAGATGTGATTGTGTAGTTGCTTTATAGTGCCTATGGGCTATGTGTTCAAGTGTGCTTTTGTGGTGGCTGGTTTGTTCTTTTGAATTCATGTTTAGCACTCCCCGAAGGACCTCTTGTAAAGCTGGTCTAGTTAAAACATATTCCTGGCTGGGTGCCGTGGCTCATGCCTGTAATCCCAGCACTTTGGGAGGCTGAAGTGGGTGGATCACGAGGTGATGAGCTCGAGACCAGCCTGGCCAACATGGTGAAAGCCCATCTCTACTAAAAGTACAAAAATTAGCCTGGTGTGGTGGCACGCGTCTGTAATCCCAGCTACTCGGGAGGCTGAGGCAGGAGAATAGCTTGAACCTGGGAGGCAGAGGTTGTAGTAGGCCAAGATCATGCCACTGGACTCCACCTAGTGACAGAGCAAGACTCCATCTCAAAAAAAAAAAAAAAAAAAAAAAAAAATCCCTCAGCATTTGCTGTCAGGGAAAGGCTTTATTTCTCCTTCTTTTAAGAAGCTTAGTTTGGCAGGATGTGAAATTCTTGATTGAATTTCTTTTCTTTAAGAACACTGAAAACAGGCCCCAGTCTCTTCTAGCTTATGAGGATTCTGCTCAGTGGTCTGCTGCTACCCTGATAAAGTTCTCTCTGTAGGTCTCCTGGCCTTTCTCTCTAGCTGCCTTTAAGATTTTTTTCTTTTGCATTGACCTTGGTGAATCTCATGACTAGGTGCCTTGGAAATAGTCATCTTGTGTAGTGTATGTTTGGGATTCTCTGTATTCCGTAGGTTTGCATGTTGACCTCTCTGGGGAGATTAGGGAAATTGTCATGAACTATATCCTCAAATATAAATTACTTATTATTTCTCCTATTCTCTCAAGAATGCTGATGTGTCATGGATATGGTCTCTTCACATAATCCCATATTTCTCCGAGGTTTTGTTCATCTTTGTTAATTCTTTTTTATTTTTGTCTGACTGAGTTGATTTGACAAACTGGTCTTCATGCTCTGAGATTCTTTCCTCAACTTCTGCTGCTAATACTTCTGATTGTATTACACAATTCTTGTAGTGTTGTTTTTAGCTCAAGAAGCTCAGTTTGGGTACTTCTTAGAAGGGAAATTTTCTCTTTTAGCTCTTGAATTATTTTACTGTATTGATTGGCTTCCTTGGACAGAGTTTTAACTTTCTCCTTGATCTCCATGAGCTTTCTTGCCATCTGGATTCTGAATTCCATATATGTCATTTTAGGCAATTCGTAGTAGTTAAGAATTATTGCTAGGGAGCTAGTGGGCTCATTTGGAGAGAAGGAGATACTATGACTCTGAATTGTCAGCATTCTTGTGCTGATTCTTTCTCATTTGGGAGGACTGGTATTTCTTTAATTGTAGTTTAAATTGAGTATCATCTTTTGACATACTTTCTGAATGTTTTCAGAGGACTAAAGGTCTGTACTGGGTCTTCACTGATTGTAGAATTCTTGTTCTTGGTTTTGCAGGAGGGAGAATTAGTAGGGTGATTTTTGGTGTTGAAGTTTAGGCTGTGATGCAATATATACTGATTGAGAGCAATGGGCAGTAGACAGGTTCTTACTCAGTCACATGGTTCCTTTGTATGTCTTCGCATTTGAAGTTGTGTTCTGTGGTGTGAGGAGAAAAGAGGCGAACTTCTCACCAGGTCTGTTCACGGGCCTTGGGAAAGCTACCTCCAATGCCACACTGTTAGCAAACAACCCTGTGGAGGGAGGGACAGTTAGGTCCCACGCCAGCCCACGAACCTGTGTGACTCAGTCCTCTCAGTTTTCTGAGAATGGGGGCTCTTCTTCAAGTGTCAAGCAGAGCTCTGAGTGAGGCCCTTCTGAGCCACAGGCCACAGCTCTGGAGTACTAGGACCTCCTCATGGTTACCCGCTCTGGCTGCTCGGGACTGGGTTCTTTGTGTGGTGTGAAATCTGAAGGGTTCTTAAGCCGTTGGAACACATTCACATGGAGCAAAGCACTCAGGCTGGGCAGTGGAGGCTGCACTATACACATGTTCTGATGAGGCAGCCAGGATCCAGGGAGGGCTGGAGGGTAGGTGGGCCTGTGGGATAGGTGTGTCCCAGCCCCATGGGGAAGTAGGCCCTACTTTCTCCCTGGAGGTTAGCTGGGGCTAGAGCCTCTCAGAGATAGATGGTCAGCCCTGGCAGGTGACCACTTATGGGCAGGCTCTGCTAGAGCTGACCTATGCCTAAAGGTCCCTGCCTCTGTGCCTCTGCAACTCTGTCTCCCCATCTAATGTCCAGGGAGATCCCCTTGCCAGTTCATAGGTCTGTGAGGGTGTGGGGTCCCTGCAATAGGATTCCGGAGGTCCACGGTGAGAGGAGGCAGTCCTCCATTCCCTTCACTCACCCCTTTTCCAGGCACTGTTGAGGAGGGGAACTAACCATAGTGTTCAGGTGTCTCATGGTAGGTTTCCAGCCTCCTCTCTCTTCAGGATTGGCGACCGCATCTCTCCCCATCCTCATTCAGTGTTCTCTCTCTAAAGATCTGTTCAAATTATGTTGGTGTAGTTGAAATCTCTCTTTTTGTGGGAGCAGCACTTCCTGACTGCATCTACTTGGCCATCTTGCTAAATAATACAGTGTATCTGCTAGACCATCATGTGGTCTCCTTCTCCAAGGAGATTCTGGAGGGCATTGTTGTTAAGTCTGAAATCCAAAATCAAAAATTTTGAAGTGTACAATTCATGACAATAACACATTCACAGAATTAGGCAACCATCATCTCTATCTAGTTTCAAAATGTTTTGATTACCTCCAAAGGAGGACCTGTATCAGACTAGCAATTACTTCCCATTCCCCCTGCCCCTAATTCCAGGAATTTACTACACAAAAGGCAATACTGGAGGTGAAAGGAGGAACAAAAATGGCATTAGACATATGAAAAACAATGAATATAAATGAATTGAACACTGTAATAGGCAGATATTTACTTGTTCCAGAACCTTAAAAGAAGCAGGTATGGGCAAAATTGATTAAAATTAAACACACTAGCCACCCTATTCTATGTATAAGAAGCTGACATTAGATGTAAAGACATAAATAGGATGAAAAGGAAAAGATGGAAAAAGATATTCCATGCATATAGTAACCACAAAAGAGATGGTATGGCTGTGGTAATACCAGACAAAATACATTTTAAGTCAAGACTGTTAAAGAGTACTAAAATATGTCAAGCAAATATTGACAGCATTGAAAGGTGAAATAGACAGCTCAACAGGAATAGAGACTGCAATACCCTTTTCGATAATAGATCAAAACTCCAGACTGTTTTTTAATAAAGACATAGGAGACTTGAATGACACTATAAGCTAACTAGACCTAACAAACATATTTAGAAAATTTCATCCACAAAACAGCAGAATATACATTTTTCTCAAGAAAATATGGAACATTCTCCAGGATAGAACACTTATTAAGCTACAGAGCAAGTCTTGATAAATTTTAACAGATTGAAATTACACAAAGTATCTTCTTCATAAACAATGGAATGAAAATAGAAATCACTAACAGAAGGAAAGCTGGAAGATTCACAAATAAGTAGAAATTAATACACTCTAAGTAAAAAATGAGTCAAAGAAAAAATCAAAAGGAATTTTGAAAATACTTCAAGGCAAGTGAAAACAAAACACAACATAATAAAACTAAAATACAATAACATTGACTTCATTTTTTATCCACGTAATTACATTTACATGTGTTTTTATATACTCATATTGCTTTACATGAATAATATAAGTTTGGGAGTTTCTGTTTTTGTAGGATTTTGTCCAAATTCTATCGAGTGTCTTTTCACTTCAGTCTTCAGGACAGCTTTAAGAATTTTTATGTGGTAAGTCTAGTAATGTGAAATCTCTCAGTTTTTTGAAATCTGAGAATGTCTTGATTTCACCTTAATTTTTGAAGGATGGTTTTGTGAGTTATGGAATTCTTAGTTGACATATCTTTTCTTTCTGCACTTTGAAATTATCATCCCATTGTTTTCTGGCCTTCAATGATAAATGTGTTGTTACTCTTGTTTAGGATCCTTTGTTCATGATGAGTCACTTCTTTTATGGTGCTTTGATGATTCTCTCTTTGTCTTTAACAGTTTGGGTTATAAAATGTTATCATGTGGATCCCTTTGCATTTATTCTTCTTTGAATGTTTGAAGTTCTTAGATGAATAGATTCATGTATTTTAGTAAATTTGGAAAGTGTTGGCCATTATTTCTTCAAATACGTTTTCTGTGATCTCTCCTCTCTTTTTGGAAAACTGCATAACTGGTATTTTGGTACACTTGTTAGTGTTTCATAGGTCTTTTAGGCTCCATTTATTTTTCTTCTTCCTGGTCTTCAGAGTAATTTCATTTACTTCTGCAAATTTGCTGATTCTTTCTTCTGCCTGCTCATATCTGCTACTGAAACCTTCCAGTAAATATTTCATTCCAATTATAATTTTCAACTCCAGAATTTTTGTTTTACTCATTTTTATATTTATAATTCTTTTTTTATTTATTTTTTTTTTGTATATCATTCTCCTAGTTTCCTTTAGTTATTTTTTGTTGTTCTTGTTGTCCTTTGATCCATGTTTTTCTTTAGTTCTATGAGCAATATTTTCTGGGTTTTTTTGAGACAAAGTTTCAATCTTGTTGCCCAGGCTGGAGTGCAGTGGCATGATCTCAGCTCACTGCAACTTCTGCCTCCCAGGTTCAAGCGATTCTCCTGCCTCAGCCTCCAAAGTAGTTGGGATTACAGGTGCCCACCACCACACCCAGCTAATTTTTTTGTATTTTTAGTAGAAACAGGGTTTCACTGTGTGGTCAGGTTGATCTTGAGCTCCTTACCACAGGTGATCTACCCGTCTTGGCCTCTCAAAATTCTGGGATTACAGGCATGTGCCACCACACCCAGCTAGGAACAAATTTTTAAAAGTCTGAGTCAGCTTTTGTCTAGTAATTCCAATGTTTGTTCTTCCTCAGAAAGTTTTTGTTAATTTCTTTTTTTTCTTGGGTGTGGTCCAGACTTTCCTAGTTTTTTACATATTGCATAACTTTTTGTTTTAAACTCAACATATTTAATATATAATGTGGAAACACTAGAAATAATTTTCCCCTTCTTAAAGTTTATTGTTATTTTCTGTGGGTTATCATTGTTGTTTGGAGTTTGTTTGTTTTTTTTTTTTTTTTGGTCACTTTTCTCAAACACTTTTGTAAATTTTTTTTTTATAGTTACACATTGTCACTTAAATCTTAGTTTCTTTAGCTTTTGGCCAGCTTGTGGTTTAACAAAGGTTTTCTATATGCCTGAAAGCCAACAAATAAATAAAACAAAAAAATCGTCTGCTCTGCTGGCCAACACAGGATTGGCCCTATGTTGAGGCACTCTTTCCACTGTTAGTGGAAAACTCAGAATGCTTCCTTAGCCTTTACTTCCTGTTTACATGAGTCTACAGGTTATTGGGAGATAAAAGCTTAGGACTTTCGAGGTCTCATTGAACACGTGTCCTGCGTCATTTATCTGGGATCCCCACTATACATTAAGAATTCTCAAAGCTTTTATTTTTTAAAATAATCCTCTCCTGAGAATTTTTTGTCAGGGCTTCCAATGTGTCTACTGATTGGCCCAATTGTAATCAATTGATCCAGGCTTCAATAGCTTTTTCATTTGCCTCTTGATATTTTTCAGTAATACCCTCTGCTTAGCTCTTTTTCCTCATTAAGAGAGTTCTATTTTGGTGAGCAAAACAGAGGCAAGCACCTTGGATTATTACTTCAGGGAACTTCAAGACTAGTAAAAATGCACAAACAATCATTTGGGAACAAGTTCCACTCTGCAAACTCTGAAATCAAGTAACCACCCTGGGAATGTGGGCTTCTATTTTCAAGACTGCTACTGCTCAGGAGGAGGGGTGAGGCAAGGCTAGGCTAAATTGAAATGCCACAGAGTTCACTTAACGTGCTTAATTAGCCTTTTTCTTGACTCAGTACAGGCTTTGTTGCTGTCAACCTTTGACTGTTTACCCAGATTCCAACAAAGTTGACTCTGGCAGTCTTTGTTCCATTTGTGTGCAGGGATAGACCCTTGGCGTTCACTACCAGATTGTTTTTGCTGGTGTCATTTAGTGGAATCTGTAGATTTCTTTTTTAAAAATGGAATGAGTAGTGATGTGCATTTGCTTTAGCGGTATTTTTGGCATATGATTTTTCCAATAACTAGACCATTGAAAAATGCTTTGGCTCCTATATAGGTTATGCATATCCCTCTTGCTGGAGAAGACATATGTGCAGTTTTCTATTATAAAACCTGAATTATTTTTCTTATAAGAGAACAAAAGGTGGAATAAATTCTATTCCCAAACACAGATCAACTATAGAATAAAAGCAGAAAAATTTCTGGTGAACACTATAGGAAGGAAATGCAAGAGACTAGCCTCATTTGGATACATTTCCATAGTGATAAAGTAGTTCATATCTACTAGATTAATTGGTAGTTCTTTAAATTTTTAAAAGCCTTTTCAGACTTTTTATTTTTTAAAAAGATTCCTCTTGTTTTTCATTAAAAAACAAAAACGAACAAACACACACACAAAAATGGCGTTAGTCTTGTGAAGGCAGCAAAAAATTCTAGTGCCTCAGAAGTTTGTAAATCAGGAAATCCTATAGGAAGGAATAAGAAAAATGGTAGTGATTTTTATGGTGTTCAAGTATTTAAAGCTTTAAGTCAATATTTTGACTGTTAGTACTAATTATTAATAGTTCTAGGAGGTACTAACTACTATTTTGATGTTCTCAGAAAAACAAATGGGTTTCAAAGAAGTGCTAAATCCCTTGCCTATGATTGCATGGTAGATGGCATAGGTGGGATTTTAATCTACATCTTCAAAGCTCTATAAAAGGTCGTGCAACTGCTGTAAAAGTGAGAGCAGATCAGACCAAGTCCAAGGACCTAACACTGAGTGTGTCGTGTATGTATAGCCAACACAAGGAAGAACACACGATTGAGAATATAAGCAAAGAGAAGCTCAATAATTTCCTTACAGAAACAAACCTTACCAAATCCCATCACTCAAAGCAAAAGGAGTTACATAATCTATAGATGCTACAAATAAATTCTGAAAAGAAAACACAATGTGGCATTGTTTCAAAAATGCACTGCTCAGCTCCTAATATTTTGAGTATTATCCAGTAGAGCTCAGCTATGTAGATCCTTCAAGGGAGGAATTAGTCCAAAGTGATGAATGATTTATATTATTAAAAATTCAGATCATTAGTGATAATTAACATATTATTTTTTATTTGAAATAACTCTAAAAATATGTTTTACACATAATTCATTAAATGATTGCTTTTTGTTGCAAATGATGCATCTGAAGTGTGTGTGTTTGTGTTTCATTTTCTTTTCTGCCAGGCTTCCATCATAAGTGTTAGCTATATCCCTCTAGCTAGATCCCTTCTAGTAACAGTTCCTTTGTGACTTTCATCTACATTTAATTGACTGATGGCCATATAGAGATAGGAAAAGCACTTTACACATCCTGTGGCTAAATGAAAAGATCAAATCTAATAATTATAAGAAATTTAAAATCAATTAGCAAAATAAAAAAAAAACTTTCATTATTGAGTTTTAAATTAATTAACATTGATTACGTATTTTAAACATGTAACAGCAATGTAATTTCCATCCAAGTGAACTGCAACCAATTTTCAGTTTGCTTTTATAAACAATCCAGGTATAGGCCAGGTGCGGTGGCTCACTCCTGTAATCCCTGTACTTTGGGAGGTCGAGGCGGGCAGATCATGAGGTCAGGAGATCGAGACCATCCTGGCTAACACGGTGAAATCCCTGTCTCTACTAAAAAATACAAAAAAAATACAAAAAAAAAAAATTAGCCGGGCATGGTGGCAGGCGCCTGTAGTCCCAGCTACTGTGGAGGCTGAAACAGGAGAAAGGTGTGAACCCGGGAGGCGAAGCTTACAGTGAGCCGAGATCGGGCCACTGCACTCCATCCTGGTTGACAAAGCGAGACTCAGTCTCAGATAAATAAATAAATAAATAATAAACAATCTAGGTATATGTACTTTTCCATTCATAGAAATGTTATGATTTAAAACACTGAGATTCTTAAAACTAATTTATTATCTGAGTGTTCTCGGATTTAGCATAATCACCATTATACACACAAAAACCAAACCAATGAAATTATAGTATTGAGGTAGACTTACAATGTAAGTATCATCAACATACTTTGGCTTTTCTATTTCCACTTTCTTCCTCATAAAATTTCTCAACATGTTTCTCTATAGCATCATTGTGTTAATTAAAAAAGTAGTCATCAGAGAAAGGCTACTAAATTTAATAAGATTAAGTTTTCAAGCAGAATTGATGAAGTAGCTATAAAATTCAACTACTTCAACCTTGTTTGTCCTCACCTCTGTATTTTGTATGCTTAGTTCAGTCTCTAAAATAACTATGCCTTTTCATAAGTCTTCAATAAAACCACATTCAATGTTGAATTCTAAAGTTGTCACTAAATTGCACATGATAAAATTCAAAATGGAAATCATCAAATATTGTTGAAAATGAGAGTCAAGACAATTATCAAAGGTGTTATTTTGAGTACAGAAGTTGTGAAAAATAATTAGTTAATGCGGGTTGGAATTCAAAACAGATTTTCAAAGACAGGATAGTTTAGGGAACTATAAAAAATTATCTCTGATTAACATAGTAAAATAATGTCCTCAGAGGAGTAATAATTTATTCCAGTTTTACCATAGAATTGTTTTCTCATGTACACTTCTATTTACTAAAATAATAGCTGCAAGCATTTTATCCTGGCAAACATTTAGTGTTATTGTACTACAAAAATTCTTTGATGATATTGTATAATAGATTATAATGCTGTCAGTGGTTCCCTATGTAATATTTAGTAACTATGCCCTTTTTTATACCATTTACTTATAGTTGTATCATTACTTCATTGATTCATTTATACTATAAGGAATCTTTTTATTTACAAATATTTTTTATTAAGTTTTATATCTAAACATATCCTGATATTTTTAAAATGATTCATCATGTCTATCTTGGTCCCATACTTCCTTGAAGATGGGTCTTTATATGGATGAATCTTTTTATTGAAGCATCAAGTACAGTCTGTAATTACATCTGGATTCTTAGAAATGTATATTTAAGATTAAAATGATGATAAGCAATTCTTATGAGAACTATCTGAAATTTTTATCTAAAACTCATATATATTTTTATATACCTACTCATCTATTTATGGACCTATCTATGTATTTTTTCTCACTACAAAAGTAATTTATGTCCACTGAACAAAGACTGCAAGTGTAAAGCAAACAAGACAAAATGCACTTGACCTGAATAATACAGGTTTGCACTCCATGGGTTCACTGATTTCCTTCATAAATATATTGAAATTTATTTTGGAGATTTGGACAATTTGAAAAAATTCTCAGAACAACCATGTGGTCTAGAAGTATGAAGAAATGAAATAAAAGTTATGTATATTATGAAGCATATAATATATTTAGATACTAGCTTATTTTATAATTTACTATTATTAAATATACACAAATCTATTATAAGAAGTTAAAATTTATCCAAACTTATGCACACCGCCACTTACATACTATACATAATGCCATTCACAGTCCAGAGAAATGTAAACAAACCAAGATGCAATATTAAATTATAACTGCATAAAATTAACTGTCATACATACTGTACTACTTAATTGCCACCTCCTATTGCTCTTGCAGTGAGCTAAAGTGTTGTGAGTATCCTCATAAAACGCAATCATCTCCACTCCATGTGAGCAGTTCGTCTCTCCAGTAAATTTTATATCACAGTAAAAAGTGATCATTCACGGTGCTCAAGTATTTTTGACCATGTTCCATGCAATGCCATAAACTTTGAATAACAATTTGAGACACATACAAAGTACCACTAAGTGGTGTGGAAATGCTCCCAAGGATCAGAATAAAGTCACGATATTAAAAGAAAAACTTGGTTTGCTTGATATGTACCATAGATGGAGAATAGCCTGTGGTTTATTTTAGCTTCTTCAACCTCTGCTTTGGAAACAGAAAGCTTCAAAGTACTGTCATTCCTCAAACACATCTAAGCATTAAGAGCATTCAGAAACTGTCCTTGCTCTTGTAATAAATCTTTACTAAATGTGGCAGTTCTAGTTCTTTCTGCTTCCCCTCTCACAAACATGAATGTGACCATGCTTTATAAACAGGTATGTTTTACTGAACTATTTATGTGATGATGTTCAGATAAAAACTAAATCCTCTGGTACTTGAGTAGGAAGGGCATTCCATCTTTTCTTACAAGGGTTGGTGTGGGATAATATAAAAAACTAAATATAAATTCCTTTATGTTCGTTTATTCATAAACAAATGAATGATAGCTCATGTCAGATTTATGGTTTATGTCTGTGAAAATACTGTGTCAGCTATAACATAATGGAAGATGTCATTGAAACAGCATATTGTGAGCGGGTTTACTTATTAATTATGTGTAGGGGAAGAATTATGATAACAGTATCTTATATGTTCAGCATTTCTTACCTTTCAGTTAGAAACATGACATTTATAATCCAATTAGAAAAAAAAAGAAAAGCTAGATATTAATAATCCTACCCGCACTTATTTATAAAACACTAACCACTTAATCATGTGTTTTGGATTTAAGCCTTCACAAGTACAATTCCTGTAATACAAATTCCTATGGCAGTTCAATTTCTGTGGTTCTGGAATTTTTTTTTTTCAAAGAATATGACTTTAATAATTGGGACATCGGAACAACTTTCAAAATGCTTTTGTTTTAGAGGCGAATTGCAGCACAGTTAGTTTTTATAACAGGATAGAGTGTCTCGCTAACCCATTGCTCAAATACAGCCAATCACCACTCACTACTTTTCATTTGCAAAATTTAATGTGCATGCGAAGGCTTGTTTTGAAATCTGAGGTGGTGTAGATGATGGGGTTTGAGGAAGAAGATCATGTAGGAATGGAGAAGAATCGTTTGGTCCTTTCCCAGCTATTTGTGTGGAGATTGAGCCTCAGTGGTTAAACATTGAAAGTCAGTAGTAAGAACTGTTGAGATGACAAGTTCCAAGGACTCTGGAGACAGCCAGTGCTATGTTAAGCCAGGAGACAGAATACTTGTTATTCTGCAAATCTTACAGAGTTCTTGACTTACGAGCTTTAATGTATCTGGGACCATATGAGGACATTGCTCTTGGTGGTGACCATGACGAATTTACACATGGAATTGCTTGCAATCATGAGATTTCTTCAGTAGCATCTCAGGTGACTACTTTGAAAAGAGAATAGGAGCCTTATAACATGCAAGTAGTCTGGTGACAATGCCTGGGGAATACTGTTTTATGAGACTATGTGACCAGGGACTGAGTCAAGGACATGGGAAACCATTCATTACTCCATTGCAAGAATTGCTGCCTGGCTTTTGGGGATGTAGAGACCTTCAAGCACTGACTCTATCAGGCTTTGTGGTTTTCAACCATGGATCCCTAAATACTGTTCTCTTCCTTCCTCTGCCAAATAACTTCCCTTACAAGTCTCCTGAATTGCCGTGACATAAACGCTAACTGCAGCTCTCCATATCTTTTGATATCCAGGTCCTAAAGTAAGCTAGAACATTTTCTGTGACTTTTAGCAAAAATTCTTGGGTCAGCCAAGGATGTATTTCAAATCCCATCATCTGTGCCCAGCTCAGGTTCACCTAGCACGCCATAGCCTACTGCTCCATATTCTCAGTAAGTACTGAAGCAGTGCCGCTAATGAAGGTGGAGGTAGAGTGAGCTAGGCTGTCTTTATTTTTAACAATGTGAGATATTTGGTGATAAACCAATATGTGGACTGGAGATAGACACTGTTGGTACAAGTGAGAGCAAGAATAAAAACATGTATTTTTATTGTCAATGTGATCTCTCTAATATACATGAATGGAAAATCATAGCCACACTTGGGTAACACTATTTTTAACATTGTGAGAATATTATCTGCACAGAAAAATTGATAATAAGTTTATGTTGTTTTTCTTGTCCTTGGGGTATAATAATCTGTTGTCCCACAGAAAAAGTTTTATGTGATTAATAATTGGAAAAAAAATGCTACTCAAGGTGTAAAGGACTGGCAATTTCTATTTATTGAGAATCTACTGCATGCCTGATAATATACATGCATTTACTGTCATCCTCAGAGCAAGGTAGTACTTTTATCCTCTTCCTGTTGATGAGGAAATTGGAACTCATGGAAGTCAAGGACTTTACATAAGGTCACATTTACACAAGGTCTATTCTTTTGAAAATCTGGATCATGAAAATAAGTTAGCTTGGAATAAAAGCCCTTACTTCATCCAAAACAAGTCTCTTCATAAGAATCATTTCAGGATCTTAGCTTAAATCATAAAAGCAGTAATTAAAGTTGAGCCTTTTTATGAACTTTGTAATAAACTACATTGATTAGACATTCAGAAAGAGAAAATGATTTGGAAAGAAAAAATTACTATAACTCTTTTCACCAAATTTGACAATCCATACAATGCTATGCTGAGAGCCCACACTTTTCTATTGGCATTAATTTCTTAGAAAAAGCAGTAATTTTGAGAGTCAATTTTAACTCTCTTATTTCTCAGTCTGCAACTTTCTGTACGTCTTCTGACAAATACTAGACAAACTATGTTAGACCTAATACTGTGCAGGATTTTATTATACTAAGCAGGCATGAAAGTTGAGAGCCTCGTAAATATTAATCAGAGACTAATGAACAGTGGGAGACTTCTGAATATCAATCTGTACTAGGGGAAATTTTGAATTAGAGACATCACTTCCTAACCAATAAATCAGTGGTGAAAAATTGCAGGCGTTCTCATGCATCTGCTTATGTAGCTACATCTCCAGTCCTAAAGGAGCGTACAATGCATATGCCAAAATAGATGTAATTTTATCACCCCACACAGATCTTCTGTATTTTTAACTGGACCATTTTTAAAAATTTTTAATTACTTCCAAAAGTAGCTAGATTGTATCACAGAAAACTTGAGTACATTCGGTAGTATCAAAGTTAAAATTGTTCGGGAGTAAAGAGAGCTTGTCTCATTCTTCCTCATTAGCATTCGAAAATCTAGCTCAAAGGGACTAGAAGACTCAAGGTTAAGAGGAGAGCTGAAATGTCAAAGCTTGATCGGCTCATTGCTTTTTTTCAGTGAGCCTAGTACTGCTTTTCCTCTGAGCTCATGTACAATTTATAACAGAAAGATATTTTTCAACATAATTCATAATTTTACAAAGAATACAAATATATTTACACACCTATACGTCCTTAATGGCTGTCCATTAATAGAAAAATACTATATTTTTATTTATAGTAAATGGAGTTAGTTATTTTTTCAGGCAAATCTGAGATTACATAGTGATACTTACGATGTTTATGATTTTTTTGATGCAGAGACACAAAAATATGGGACTCAGTTGACAGTTTGAAGCTTTTTGATTCCTTACTACTCAGATAGGATTTTAAAACTACACTATGTTTATATACCAGGCATTAATATTTTAATGAAAATATGTATAAATAATTATCAACAGTATGAATGTTTCTTCATACCATCATAATCAAGACTGAAAATTTATCCTGAATGGATATGGTATGAGCTGGGTTTACAGAAAGTACACAAACACCTTTATTAAGGATACAGAAAAAGAGAAAGAGTTAGTAAATAAGCTACAAGTGGTGGGCGTCATTCAGAGATACACTCAAAATATTATTTTCAAGTATATTGCTTTATGCCATTTCGAATACAAGGAACAAGAAATAGTTATGAAATTAGGTAATAGTATAGCAGAATGCTATAATCAAGCTTTATTCACTAGCCCTGTTTCACTTTTTTATCACTCAAAATGTCTAGACTCATTAGAGACAGGGAAAGTTATGTTGATCTGCAATATATTCCCAGTGTCTTGTGTGTAGTAGTTGTTTAACCAATATTTAAGAAAGCTTTATAAAGGAGTAGCTATACATTGCGAATTTTCTTTCACATAAAAGAATTTGTACTCTCTCTAATCACAGCAAGTAGTCTCCTCATAAATTTTAAATATAGCTAAAATTATAATGTGGTTTGTCAACTATATTTAATGTAAGAAGAATGGAAGCAATTATAATTTTATGTCTATTTTCATAAAACATCTGTGCTTAGGAACTCCCTTTCTTTTGCAATTGCAAAGCAGGACTGATTTTGAGAATATTTATTTTATTTTTCTATGATATTTAATATATATGTTTATTTATATTTTTGAGCCTGCTAAATGCTTACATTTAAAATTTTAAAGAGATATTACTCTGATTGCACCATATTTTGTACTATGTGTGGAAATGGTCATTTTTTTACATAAAAAAAAACTATGTGTGATAATTAGCATAAAGATAATTACACAGGTGATGATAACATAATTGGCTCTCTTCAGAGTTTTTGTTTTGCTTTGTCTTAATACTCATAATAAGGTAATTTCATTATATTACTTATGAACACAGTGAATGGAAAAATATTTCTCTTTATTATGAGCTTTTAGAACTATTAGGAGGTGACAATCAATATTATTAATGCAAACATAAATAAAAGTCCTTTACAATTCTATTGGCCAATATCTACTTTGGATATAATTTTATTTAATAGTTTCTATCTCATTGTATCTTGTTTAACTTATCTTTGCTAGAAAGTTGCTTGTGTTCTAGGTGAGTTTAAAAGTATATTTATACTTGCCACAGGTATCACTGATAATTCTCAAGCAATATTTAGCAAATATGCTTTGAAAAGTTCTGAACTAATTTAAGGTCAACAAAACAAATAAACAAAAATTGTTTAATTGGCTTTAATATAAAAATAAAGTTCTTTATTCAATATAGGATAACAAATAAAATGCAAGCATATCATTAAAAATCACAATATAAATATGGAAAGGTTGAAAAATGTTATACTTAAGTTTATCTAAATAACGATGAGTGTCAGATTCATTTAATGGTCAAAAAACAATATAAGAAGTAAGTGAAATGAGTGAAACCAATATATGTTCAACTCTTTTACTCTTGCTGGATTTGGCAATAGTTAACCAAGCTTATTTAATATCAGATGGTTTAGAGACGTACAGAATAATGTATACTTCTTCTTTCCCTCTATGTGAAAAGCAAAATTTGTTGCTGCAATTAACTGGATGTATTGTTTTTAATTATTTTTCTTTCTACAGCATGAGTTATGATGATTTGGATACAACAAAAAGAATGACCTAGAGAAAGAAGGAGAGTGGCACAATCTACAGACTAATTCTAGCACAAGTGTAACACAAATTGCTGCCTTGCCTGACAATTAGAGCCTGGGCTTGTGATGGACCTTTCCACCTGTATCTATGGCTAAAAACTCCATTGTTTCCAGTCTAACTCTGATTTTCATTTCTTTCAGGTTTGGATTTGTTCTTCATAAAGATGAAGCTGCATTACAAAAAATTGATCTTGAAACCATGTCATACATCAAGACAATTAACTTGAAGGACTATAAGTGCATTCCTCAGTCATTGGCATATACACACTTGGGAGGCTACTACTTCATTGGCTGCAAACCTGACAGCACCGGAGCAGTTTCCCCACAGGTCATGGTGGACGGTGTAACTGACTCAGTCATTGGATTCAATAGTGATGTGACGGGCACTCCATATGTTTCTCCAGATGGTCACTACCTTGTCAGCATTAATGATGTGAAAGGTCTTGTAAGGGTTCAGTACATTACCATCAGAGGAGAAATACAGGAGGCTTTTGATATTCACACAAATCTGCACATATCTGATCTGGCATTTCAACCATCCTTTACTGAAGCCCACCAATATAACATCTATGGTAGTTCAAGCACACAAACTGATGTGCTCTTTGTGGAGCTCTCTTCTGGGAAGGTCAAGATGATAAAGAGTCTCAAGGAACCACTCAAGGCAGAAGAATGGCCTTGGAACCAGAAAAACAGGCAAATCCAGGACAGTGGCTTGTTTGGTCAGTACCTGATGACACCTTCCAAGGACTCTCTCTTCATCCTAGATGGACGACTGAATAAATTAAACTGTGAGATCACTGAAGTTGAGAAAGGAAATACAGTCATTTGGGTTGGAGATGCCTAAAAACCCTATGATACAATTATTGGATGAAGCATTTTACAATACATTGCACTTAATCCACTGTTTAAATTTACAACTTAACTTTCCAAGTTTATATCCTAGTCAGACAAAATTTACTTGGTTGGCCCAAATAAAATAAGTTGTTTTTGACTAAGACATACACAATTAAGAATAGTGGTTAATTAGAAATACTTAGCACACTATTGAATGAGAAATCACATCAGTCACAAGAATCAAATGTGTAAATTATGCTTTAAACAATAAAGTAGGATTTAAATCATTTAAAAAACTAAACTGCAGGGAATTTCAGATGACGTAAGCATTATTTCATTTTGAGGGTAGTTTATTTTTTTCTCTGTCCTTTTGGTATGATTAAACAAGAAATAAAAGGTGTTGTGGAACCTTAAAATTCTTAATTCAAAATATTCGGTCCTGTCCACTGTTTATAATATTTTGTGCCTTGAAGGGAATGTCACAGGAGGAAAAGGAAGACTAAAACCTGCATACTAAATGCCCTCATAACTATAAATCTCTTGTTGTTAAAAAACATCTCTTGCGCCAAAACTTGCCTTCAGGCTTTTGTTTAACCCTCAGTGAACTATCAATTGAAGGCATAAGTTGGCCTTAACTTGTACACAGGTGTCAACCTCTACTTGACATTTACTGTATAATCTGCAGCATGCTATAGAAAGTGGGAAGGAAGGGAGGAAAATAATTACAGTCAAAATATTTCCAATCTATCTGCTCATTTTGCTTTCAATCACTAGAGCGCATTATATTTTTAATGCAAGTTTGTCTGGGATGTCAACTGCCTATAGATGTTTATTACTAGCAGAACAGATTATTTATTAATAGATTGTTTCTTTTCATATAGTCCAATGGTTCATCATCAGGAACTTTTGGTTGTAAAAAAAGAAATATTACTTCTGTCTGCTAAAGTAAACCATATATAGGGAAATTAACACCTAGGAAAAGAAAACTGGCAAGAGAATTGATGAGATATTAGTGGCTTAGAAGAATTAGTAATATAAGTTGGGAATAAAGGGGTAGCCCCATAGTGGTAAGTAAAGATGTAGTTCTCCATTGTTTTTGCTATTTAAATATAATGTATCAAAAACCTTTATTCCAAATAATTTCCCCAAATGGTTTATTTTATTCATATCCTATGTAATCCTAGAAGCACCTTCTCACTATGTGCTGTAGTTTGAAACCTAACTAATCCTCCTACTTGAGACACTGTAGAGAAGTAAAAATTGTTGCTTCTCTTTTGTTTTAAGAGGAAATGAGAAGGCCAGCAGAAGTAGATTAAAACTAGAGAGCTGGTTTATTAAAATAAGCAGATAATTACCCAGGCTTAAAGTAATAGCTTACATGTTTTGAAAATCTTTGTACTTATTTTTGTTTTTATTGTTGCAAAAAATGTTAATGGGCTGTTGAAATGACCTCCATTTACTTAAGGTAATCCAATAAGATCTTTTTTAAATATACAAATTTTACTCAAGTTTAAATTGTGTAAAACTGCTTAGAAACCTGAAATTTTATAGTGTGTAATATCTTATGTGTATATAGCATCCTGAGCTGTGTGATACAGTAGATTTCTTCTTAGCAGAAACATCATGCGAGGTGGATTTAATAAACCACAAAAATCAGCTTATGTTTCTACTTATTGAATCTGCTTTACTTTTTAGTAATTTTCTTCCTTGTGAACATGAACCATATAAAGTGTCTGTGACTTAATGATTTCATGTAAGTCTTTCGCATACATCCTTCTTTTGTAACTTACACCATGTGGATGCTCTGTCTGTAGACATTGCTTGATAAAAGGAGAATAAACCTCTTACATTTTAACCCTTGAGAGTTCAGTCAATGATTTAATATGCATACCATTTTTTAAAAATTCCTCCCAATGCTTCAGATATAGTGTGGTGCTCTGCATTATTCTGAAAGTGATGAAATCAGGTGAAGGTAAAGTAAACTGAGATCAATCAAGGAAAGAGAAGTTAGTTTGTCTTTTTATATAAAATCTAAATTGGATATCCCTTGATTATTCAATATTTGCAGCAAGGCATATGTTCTTTACATGATGTCTCTTTTTATAGAATACCTTCTTTTCTTGTGTATTCAATGAAAATATTGGACTGGAATATCAAAATTTTACTCAAAAGAGTAGGCTTTCCTTTCCATGACCTTACAGCATTAATCACACAAATACTGAGTCACTTTTAAAAACATTCTGATTGTTAAAATACTGATATTTGTGAGCTTTAAAAAAATCAGATGAATATGTATGTTACAATTATATCTGAAGTTGATATTTCTTCAAAGACAAGGTAAAAGGTTGAGTAAGAAATAGCATCCAGGGAATCAGTATGATCCTATGCATACCCTGATTGAAGTGTACTGTAAATACTCATATTAGCAATAATGTGGGTGTGTATGAAAAGTGAAAGTGAAGAAAAACTAGGATAAAATTACGAGTAAACTGCTTTAAAAACAAGCTATAGGCTGGCTCACACCTTGTAATCCCAGCACTTTGGGAGGCTGAGGCAGGCGGATCACGAGGTCAGGAGATCGAGACCATCCTGGCTAACACGGTGAAACCCCGTCTCTACTAAAAATACAAAAAAAGTAGCCAGGCGTGGTGGCGGGTGCCTGTAGTCCCAGCTACTGGGAGGCCGAGGCAGGAGAATGGCGTGAACCCGGGAGGCGGAGCTTGCAGTGAGCTGAGATCGCGCCACTGCACTCCAGCCTGGGCGAAAAAGTGAAACTCTGTCTCAAAATAAAACAAAACAAAGCAAAAACATGCAAAACAGACCGGGCGTGGCAGATCACTTGAGGTCAGGAGTTTGAGAACAGCTTGGCCAACATGGTGAAAGCCCATCTCTGCTAAAAAAAATAAAATAAAATAAAATAAAAATTAGCCAGTGTGGTGGGTGCCTGTAATCCCAGCTATTTGGGAGGCTGAGGCAGGAGAATCGCTGGAACCCGGAACCCGGGAGGCGGAGCTTGCAGTGAGCCAAGATTGTGCCACTGCACTCTAGCCTGGGCCACAGAGCGAGACTCCGTCTCAAAAACAAAAAACAAAAAACAAACAAACAAAAAAATTTAAAAAAGAAGCTATAACCCCAAAGAATAGATTTGTTTTGTTCGTTTGTTTTTGTTCTGTTGCCAGGCTGGAGTGCAGTGGCGCAATCTTGGCTCATTGCAACCTCCTGGGTTCAAGTGATTCTCCTGCCTCAGCCTCCCCAGTAGCTGGGATTATCAGCACTCGCCACCACGCCCGATTAATTTTTGAATTTTTAGTTGAGACAGGGTT
This sequence comes from Papio anubis, assembly GCF_008728515.1. Classification (NCBI taxonomy): domain Eukaryota; kingdom Metazoa; phylum Chordata; class Mammalia; order Primates; family Cercopithecidae; genus Papio; species Papio anubis. Next base: position 28,067,054 of record NC_044978.1, read on the forward strand.
TCACCATGTTGGCCAGGATGGTCTCGATCTCTTGACCTTGTGATGCAACCGCCTCAGCCTCCCAAAGTGCTGGGATTACAGGCGTGAGCCACCGTGCACGGCCCCAAAGAGTATATCGTTAACACACAAAAGAAAAAAAAATGAAATTATATCAATGACAGGCACGGAATGAGTAAAGGTATGAAAGCAAGCATGGAAATACGATGTGGGGTGGTCATAGAGCAAAAATGAAAGATGTAAATTATTTATTTTTAAAAATTGTTGATATAGGTAAGACAAGAAAGTAGGTTGTAAACAGTTTTTAAGGGAGAGAGGTGAAGATTGAAACTAGTTTAAAAACTTGGAATTAATCCAGGCAATAGAGACCTAACCAGAATTTTTCACTGCTTCTGTAGATACTGAATAACGAACTTCTAAAAAGAGAAATGATAGTGAAAACAGTATTTTTAAAATTTATGATCCTTTTAGTGGAATGAAAATTTAACTGAAGACTAGGGAAACTGAGGGAAATGGAATTACTTAGGTAACTTTTGCAAAAATGTGAGTTTATGATCTTTAAGTCACGACGATTAAATTGAAAGCATAATAAGTCTTGTTAAGGAACCATACCTGAAGTGGCAACTGAATAAATATGGATCATAAAAGGGACAAAAATGATAAGACTAAAATATGACACCGTTGATAGAAATAAGAAAGCCTTGAAGGAGAACTAAATTCGGGTGACCGAATGAAGATCTGGATAAGGGACAAACTAAATGGAAATATAGGGCAATGGATATATGCCCAGGGAAGTGTCATCATATACAGCAAATAATGTAGTTTTTAGGGGTCATTCTACCTTCTGTCTAATTATATCCATGTAAAGTTGAAGCGCTTAAAATATTTGCGATTTAAGGCCTAATAACCTTTCTGATTCCCACTTAAAAGTTATTCACAGAATTTTACTTTACAACATCAATTCAGTTGAATTTTACTAATCAAGATTTTTACATGATAAAACAATATGTTTAATACTACCTGACAAATTATTATATTGTGTAAATATCTGAAGACAGAAAAAAATGAAAACAATATTGATATTCAGGAAAACATCTTTGTATGATGTTTTCACTATTTATGAAAACCAATAAAATGAAATAAAAATGTACAACCCAATGTTACAATTTTAAGAACTCTTAAGGGGCTCTTCTATTTTCACTTGCTACATTTAGCATGTTCCGTCATGAACGGGCAAAGAGAACAAAGGAAGCACCTACCAAATATCTATGTCTACTTTTCTTTCAATCACAGTCTAATATCATTTACCTCTCCTGAGAAACTTCAGAGGCAGAAATGTATTCTGAAATTAATGCCATAGAAATTCTCATCTGCTGTCTTAAGTCCTGGTAAATTTTTCTGTCTTTCTAGAAAACTAAATCTTCACCATATGAGCATAGCTTTTTGTTTGTTTGCCTTTATAAATTGCATAGTCCTGTTGGTAAATGGAAAAGCACTTAGCTTTTCAGTAATATTCAGTGGCAAAATGAACCTGTCTCTGTGGTATTTAGTGGATACTGCACAGCTATTTTACCGTAATTTAAAGCTAAAGTTGGTGAACTGGAAAAGTTTTAACAGTTGTTCTTTTATACTAGAGTTTACGAATAATAAAATTCTCTATTTTGGAACTTGTTTTCAAGGCTGTAATTAAATTTGGCTGAAATTGGCAAAGAACACATAAAATACTAAACATATTGTTTTGATGTTTTGTAAATGTATTGAAAGACTGTCTCTAAATACACATTTTCCTGCTTTTTAGAAGAAGAATCAAAATCACCTCAGTGTCAAAAGAATATTGATATTTCAATTGGAAAAATGTCCACATTATTTAAGTGGACAACTAGTTATTCAAATATTCAATAATTATTCAAATATTCGTTATTCAAGATACTTTTTGTATTTCAATTAAAATGAACAGTGTTATTTTACACCTGGACCCATAAATTTGTTCAAAGTTACAAAGTCCAAATAAAATATCTCATGATAATCAAGGCAGATATGTGAGAAAATATAGCTCTTTAAAAACGGTTAAATATGGCGGGATGTGGTGGCTCACGCCTGTATTCCCAGCACTTTGGGAGGCCAAGGCAAGCAGATCACAAGGTCAAGAGATGAAGACCATCCTGCCCAACATGGTGAAACCCGGTCTCTACTAAAAATACAAAAATTAGCTGGTCGTGGTGGTGCGAGCCTGTAATCCCGGCTATTTGGGAGGCTGAGACAGGAGAATAGTTTGAATCCGGAATGCGGAGGTTGCAGTGAGCCGAGATCACGCCACACCACTGCACTCCAGCCTTGTGACAGAATGAGACCCTCTCTCTTAAAAGAAAAAAAAAAAAAAGGTTAAATATTGACATACTCTGCTCATACAGCTGTTTTTTTGTTTTGTTTTGTTTTGTTTCTGTTTTTGTTTTTGTTTGAGACGGAGTCTTGCTCTGTCACCCAGACTGGAGTGCGGTGGCGCAATCTCGGCTCACTGCAACCTCTGCCTCCCAGGTTTATGCCAGTCTCCTAACACAGCCTCCCGATTAGCTGGGACTACAGGCATATGCCACCACGCTCTGCTAATTTTTTTTTTTTTTTTTTGTATTTTTAGTAGAGATGTGGTTTCACCATGTTAGCCAGGATGGTCTCGAGCTCCTGACCTCGTGATCCGCCTGCCTCAGCCTCCCAAAGTGCTGGGATTACAGGGTTGAGCCACCGCGCCTGGCACCACCTGCTTTTAAACTGCTTCTGCTCTTCAGTTTCTGTCCTTTCAGAACTATTAACAAAGAGTACCCAAAATATCAACATTTGATCTTATAAAGTATAATTTATCATTTTATCTTTATTAATAAACATTATCTTCAAACATTAATTATTCTGTAGGGTAATTGTTATAAGTTAAGCAAGAGTGAATATATTGATAAGTTACTAACACATAGCATGTTAATTTTATAGCATTTTTAAAAGTTGCTTGCTGATAGAAATATCATTTTTAATTCATCTATTTCAGTGCAAATCTGCCATATGCCATGCAGTTCTCCACTTTAAAGCAAGTAAACACCTAACTGGGGGTGTGTGTATGTGTGTGTGTATGTGTGTGTTTTAATTTGAGCATATAAAAGTGAAAATACATCTAGGGACATTGGAGGATGAAGCTTTATATATTCAAACATATCCCATTAGTATTTTGGAATGCATATTAAATCTAGAACCATGATAGTGAATTACATAAAAATTATTATAATATAGGATTCCTGTATAAATTTGTAGAATGACTATGAATCACAGGATCTCACATCTCTCATAGAATTCAAATAGATAAAAACACAGACTACCAATCTTGGTAAGGAGAAATCAAAGAAACACAAAGTCAGTAGATCTTCACTCTGGAGATGCTGTAAGATCAAGTAAATTAGGATGTGTACTTATTTACAGACTCTCAATAATGTAATACTGAGTTCAAATAAATATACATATACATACACATTTATGCATTAAAAGCACTTCCCTGATATATTTCACAATTACTAAAATATATTTTAAATCAATTACAAACCCAAATTCAGTAAAGGGAAACTAGAAATCAGTCTCAATTCATCAGAATAAACTGAGAAAAATTTCAATTACTTAACAAGTAATATATATGTGAACAAATATATAAGCATGTATATCTAAGAAATATTAACAAATGTCACTTTAAAGATGAAATCAAATTGAGATCTGTACAATCTGCAGATTCTCTAAATAATGAAAATGCTAACACTATGCTGCAAAAATAATACAGAGATTCTTACATTGCTTAGAAAGAACAAAGCTGCAAAGAAAGCCGTGCCCTCCCCCATACACACACACTCTAGCAGAAAAAGCTGGAAAATCCACAAAATCATATTGTTACTTGAGCCTCTTTAGACAGGTGGGGTTACAAGTTCACCGGGTAAACTAATTTCCAATGAGGGACAAGGAATAATTTCACCCTTGGCATAGCACAGGAGAAAGAAGTGGCCTACATAAATGAATGTAAAATGAAATCAGCTAACATTTTAAAAACTTCTTCAAGGGAATGTCTAGGCTAGCTTATCAGTTTGGAAAGACTAGGGACCTCAGACACAGGAAGAGTTTATACTCACAAAATGTTTTCCACGGATCTTCACCATGTGCTTAGAAAAAGGCAGGGTGGGAGACCAGAAATGGCTAGCTTCGTTGGTAGTGTGGTGTGCAAGTGGGGATCAGCTGCTTTCGGGAGATGGGTCTTGTCCCCTTGCCCTTACTCTTCTGTCCTAAGAAGCAAAAATGTTAAGTAGCTAGAGTATGGGCAGTCACCTGTCTCACCCCCAGGGAACAGGCAAGGTTCCATTGCTTCTAGGAGGAGTAAAAGCAAAACCTGTTGCTTCTGAGGAGTGGATGGCAAATAATCTCATCTTCATCGGCAAAACATACATCAATATACTGCTGCCAAAAGAGAGTAAGACTCTCACTGCTGCAGGAGGGGCAGTGAACCATGTCTAGTGAAATGTGAGAAAAAGTACAGCACTTACTTTTAAAGAGATACACTTTAGTAACACTTTTTCTTTTTATTAAGTCTAATTTGTCTGACATTACCAGAGCTACTCCAGCTTTCTTACAGAAGCTTTTTGCATAATTTTTTTCCTTCCTTTATTATCTATTTGAATTTTTCAATCTGAAATTTGTCTCCTTTAAACATCACATATTTGGAGCTCTCTTTATACTCTCATCAGACTATATCTGTATTTTGATTGTTTACCCCATTTACATTAAATGTATTATTGCTGTAGTTGGATTTAAATCTTCTATGCTATTTTTTAGAGGCCTCATGTGTATCCTGTTTCTCTATGCCTCATTTACTGCCTTCTTTGGAATTAAGTGAATATTTCCTGGGGTAACATTTCAATTCCTTTAATGATAATTTCACTTTTTAAAAATTGTTTTTGTAGTTGTTTCTCTGGGGCTTACCATGTACATCTTAACTTATTAGAATGAACTTCAGATTTGTACTAACTAAATTCTAGGGAGATACAGATATGTTAGTCCTATGTAACTCTCACTACTGTTTCCTTATTTTGTGCTATTTTTGTTATATTCGAAAAAATGCCTAATACTAATTATTACTTTATATAATTTTGTTTTTCTAAATAAGAGAAAAAAGGAGAAGTACATATATTTATTGTTACAAAAAATGTCCTTATTTACTATTTCTGTTTGTCTTTATAGGTTTCTATGGTTTAATGCTTTTTCTCATTGCAATACAGGGACATACTTTTCGCTTTCATTGTCAAATATGTTGCATAACTATATGTGGTAGGTCTGCAATAAAATACACATTTTAAAACAAATTATTTTATTTCAGTTAAAAAGAGGAAAAGAGAAGATATAGGCATTTACAATGTCTTCTTAATTGCATAATTATCATTGTTGACATTTTGTGTGCACCTGTGTGTGTGTGTGTGTGTGTGTGTGTATGTATGTATTGAAATTTTTGCTATGGTCACTAAAGAAATTTGTTTAGCATTTTTATAAGGTGGATTTGCTATCAAGAAATTCTCTCAATTTTTGTTTCTCTGGTAAGGTCTTCATTTCACCTTCATTTACGAAAGATGAAGTTTCTGAATGTTAGATTGTTGATTGAATTTTTTTATTTTAGCAATTAGAATATGTCATCCCATTACCTATTAAACTTCATTGTTTTTGATGGTAATATGATAGAATTCTTACTGAGATTCCCATAAATGTGATGTGTCAATCTCTCACTATTTCAAAATTGTCTGTTTGGCTGGGTGTGGTGCCTCACGCCTGTAAACCCAGCATTTTGGGAGGCCAAGGTGGGTGGATCATTTGAGGTCAGGGGTTCAAGACCAGCCTGACCAACATAGAGAAACCCTGTCTCTATTAAAAATAAAAATATTAGCCCAGTGGCAGTGGCATGTGCCTGTAATCCCAGCTGCTTGGAAGCTGAGGCAGGAGAATTGCTTGAGCCTGGGAGGTGGAGGTTGCCGGTGAGCTGAGATTGTGCCACTGCACTCCAGCCTGGGCAACCAAGTGAGACTCTATCTCAAAAAAAAAAAAAAAAAAGTCTATTTGTTTTTGTCTTTTAATATTTTTACTATGACATGCCTGGGTTTTGATCTCTTCTAGTTTATGTAACTGGGGATCATTGAGCATTTTCAATGTTTAGATTATTATTTTTTATTAAGTTTGGGGAGTGGTCAGCCATGGAAATTTTTAATAAATTTTCTGTTCCTTTCTTTTCACTTCTTCCTCTTCTATGCTAATGAATTATATGCGTGTTAGTATAATTAAATGTGTGTTAGTATGTATGTGTTAGTATCTCACATTTTTCTGAAGTCTATTGCATTTTAAAAATAATTCTTTCCTTTGGATTTTGGATTCTTTATCCATCTATCTTCAAGGGCATTGATTCTGTCTTCTAGCAGTTCAAATCTTCTGTTGAACTACTCCAGAAAAAATATTTTTCTTTATTATGATTTTAAAACCCAGAATTCTATTTGTTTCTTTATATCAATTCTACCTTTTTACAGATATTATATTTTTGATAAGCCATTGACCTCTTGTCTTCCTTTAGTCTTTAAACAATTTCAATTAATTCTTTGAACACATTTATAATGGCTTCTTTGAAGCTTTGCTGATTAAATGTAACAACTGGACCCTCTAATAGGTCAGTTGTTTGGGCTGCATGATTTTTTTTCTTGTATGGGACACATTTTGTTGTTGTTGTTTCTTTGCATGTATCATATTTTTTGTTAAAAATCAGGTCATTTTGGATAAGACATTGTAGCAACTCTGAATATTCTCTCTCCCTAATCCTTTTGTTATTATTCCATTCCTGTTTATTTGTTTGGTGACTTTGCTGGATTACTGTAGTGAAATATAAATCCCACAAGTTGTGAAACCTTGGTATCACACCTCAGTGAGCACAGCATTGGGCATGTGTATAATAATCCTGGGATGACATTGGTTTTAGAAGGGCTTTCTTTGACTATTAGTTTGCCTGATCTTTCTGTTAACCTGTCTGTCTCTTTGACATTACACCCACCTGTTTGTCTCCACTAATTGCTGACTGAATTTGTTATTGGTTTCAAGAATTTTACTGTTATCCCAGACCTGGGAAACTAGTTTCTCCACAGTATGCTCCAGTTAAATTCAGACTCCTTTGCAGATATCATTTTGGTCTCCGCTTTACAGATTTGCTCTGACCTTGCTTTATTTCACTGTCTCTTTTTCTGCTTATCTCTGGCAAATTGGCTGCCCTAAGATTAAACTTTTTGCCCGCATAGAGCCACCAGCTTATTTTCACTTGACTACCACCAGAATATCTACTGTTTTAAAGCGATCATCGTAGGCTTGAATTTCTTCACCTTCTGTTTCAAATAAGGGTTTTTATAAGAATAATCTGAGTTAACTCAGTGTTTTTATAGGAATAATCTGTTGCTTTTGTTTTTTCTTATGACTTACTTCTCCCTCTGTTATTATTATCTGCAAAATATCTGATCCACAGCTCTTGAGCTGGTGGTGAAGATTGTTGCCTTCTACTCTTGATGTGTTGCTCTAGTTTTACAAGTAGGACAAGGTAGGAGATGGGAGTCTCCACTTTTCTGGGTCTACTTCTCTGATTATAAAACCTTCTTAACATGGTCTCGACTGGCCGTGGTGGCTCATGCCTGTAATACCAGCACTTTGGGAGGCCAAGGTGGGCAGATCACCTGAGGCCAAGAGTCTGAGACCAGCCTGACCAACATGGTGAAACCCCGTTTCTACTAAAAATCTAAACAAACAAACAAACAAATAAACAAAGAAAAAAAACCTGGGCATGGTTGCAGGTGCCTATAATCCCAGCTACTCCAGAGGCTAAGGCAGGATAGTCACTTGAACCCAGGAAGCGGTGGTTGCAGTGAGTCGAGATCGCGCCACTGCACTCCAGCATGGGCGGCAGAGCAAGACTCCATCTCAAAAAACAAAACAAAACAAAAAACTCTACATGGAACTATATGGTGTGGCATCCCGTTAGTTCTCCAAACACCCGATCACCTTTCTTGCATCTTTCTCCCTCACTCATTTCTTTCCAGTTATGTAACTTCCCTTCTCTTCTCTTAAAGGAACATACACACCCCTGACTTTTATATTTGCTGTTTCTTCCACTGAAAATACACATTCCCTAGATATCCTCATGCATGATCTCTTTACCTTCTTCAAATGTCTGCTTACCAGTGGGAATTCCTGTTACTTTATGCAAAATTGGAAATCACCTTCCACAATATCCAAAATATGCCTATTCAACCGTGCTGCTTATTCATGTCCATATTTTATAGACATTTAACATGTTATAGGTTTAATTTTATTACCTACATCACCCCATTCAACAAATACAAATAATGCAATTTAATAAGATGGGATTTTTGTCTGTTTCATTTATACCACATCCAGAACAAGGCTCTGCATGTGGGAGGTACACATTAGGCAGTCACCAAATATATGAGAGATGATTGAATTGCTATTTTTTTCAACTCTTGCCCTCTTTTTTTGTTCTCTATGTTTAACTTTTTGAGATTCTCAAATCATGGCAAATTGCATGCCTTGAATGTTATTAAATGTTATTAAACTGTGATAATTAAAAGCAGAAACATTCAGGCAGGTGTTTTCTATTTAATATTCCCTAATTCTCTAATGTATTAGAGCTAATAGACACATAATGAATATTTGAATAGATAATGTCTTTTTAAAATATTTGCCATTTCAATGTAAATGTAATTGCTTATGTAAACATGATGTTTGCTATGTTAAAAATTAATCTTTCATATATTATTAAACTCTAAATTAATATACATAGTCTTTTAGTTATTTATAGAGATGGTATGTTCTTTACATATTAGTCTTACCACAAGAAGCATGCTTTTATGAAATAAAGAATATTGTATTTATGGTATCCTACAACAATATAGGATGATAATTCATATTTCTGTCTTGAGATTAATTCTTCAAATAAGAAGTATACTATTCAATGCTGAAAATAACTACAATTTCATTGAAACTTTTTGAATTGTTTGATGAATTTCTACTTCCCACATTATCTCACACGACATCTTTATCTTTGAATTCTCTTACTCTAATGTATTATGCATAAATTGTACATTGTGTTATCCAATTCTATCTAATCTCTCCATCCATTATTGGCCAATTTTCTATTTTTGCTAATATTATTAATTATAGTTATTTGGACTGAGAATCAACCACCATGAAAATCATACTGCTTTAAAGACAATCATAATGGAAAAATGAATGCATTTATTGTGGTTGTAGTGCTGATGTATGTCATTTAGAATTTTTTTTGAATTATCTCAGAGACTTTCTTAGTTGAATTTTTGTTCTTTAAAACATTTATTGTTTTAAAATCCTCCTAAGATTTTTGTTTATAAACCTGTTATTTTTATCTGTTCTTTTAATTTTTAAAAATCAAATGTAGCTAAGTTTATTAGTCAAAGTCTAGAAGAATTATACATAGAACAGAAGATTGTGGGAGAAGTGAGTAAAGTATGAAGGAAGGTCACTTATAGAAATTTAGGTAAGTAAATTTAAAGTTCAGAGCATACTGCTATAAAATTTTAAAATAAGCATTGTTAATGGAATAAGTTACTTCATTTTTAATAGAATGAGGTAGTAATGTGATTGATAAAAAGTCCAATTGACAATATCAGGTGCCCTGCTACTTCACTATTAAACCAGGCTGGAGTACAGTGGATAGATCTCAGCTCATTCCAACCTCTGCCTCCTGGGTTCAAGCGATTCTCCCACCTCAGCCTCCCAAGTAGCTGAGATTACAGGCACGTGCCACCAGGCCCAGCTAATTTTTGTAACTTTAGTAGAGACAGGGCTTCACCATGTTGACCAGGATGGTCTCGAACTCCTGACCTTGTGATCCACCCACATTGGCTTCCCAAAGTGCTGAGATTACAGGCGTAAGCCACCACCCCTGGCCTTACTGATAATTTTTGCATTGATGTTCATCAGTGATATTCACCATCATTCTTAGTAAACTAACACAGGAACCGAAAACCAAATACCACATGTTCTCACTTCTAAGGGGGAGCTAAATTATGAGAACTCATGAGCACAAGGAAGTGAACAACAGACACTGGGTCCTACTTGAGGGTGGAGGGTGGAAGGAAAGAGAAGCAGAAACAATAACTATTAGGTACTAGGCTTAGTACCTGGGTGACAAAATAATCTGTACAACAAGCTTGTGTGACACAAGTTTACCTATATAACGAACCTGCACGTGTAACCCTAAACCTAAAATAAATGTTTTTAAAAAGATAAAAAAAGAATTCATAATTTAAAAAAATCCTGAAAAAGCAATCTCCAATCTCCAGGCCAAAATGTTTTCAATGGAGAATTTTACCAAATATTCAAAGAATTAACAACAATTTTGCTAATGTCTTTCACTATGCAATAATGCATAATGCGTTCCTCTGGCCCCATTTTATGAGAGATCAGAATTATCCTTGGACCAAAATCAAAGGCAAAGAAAAGCAAAATGAAGCAACAATGAAAACATTCAGAACAAAATCTGGCATGAATTCAAATCTCAACTTTTTATTTTATTTATTTATTCATTTATTCATTTACTTTTTGCCTTTTTAACCCAGCAATGTACACAAGGAATAACATACCATGACTTAGTGGCCTTTATTCCATAGGCATGACAGGTTCAGAGTGTGAAAGTCAATCAAGAGTCATTGTGCAAATAATTGTATTAACTTATGTAGACAAAAATGGACAAAATTTCTCATAACTCTCAGTAGAGGCTCTGAACACAATTTAATAAAAAGAATCTACAAAATTCTATAGCTAACATCATACAAGTAGTAAAAGGTTAAATGCCTTATCTCTAAAACAGTGAAGAAAGCAAGAATATCTGCCTTTACCATCAGTCAACATATTATTAGAAGATGTATAGAAAACGATTAGGTAAGAAAAATAAATGAAAGGCATACCGATTGAAACAGAATAAAACTCTATTTGCAGATGACATGATGTTCTATTAAAAACTTCCAAGAAATCTACAAAGAAAGTTTCTAGAACTAACAAATTAATTCAATCGGGTCATGAGATACAAGACCAACACATATAAATCAACTATATTCTTATGTAAAGGTGCAAATAAATTTAAAATGCAAACCGTTTATAAGTGTTCCAAAGAAGATTAAATAGTGGATATAAATTTAACTGAAAATATACAGGATCTGTATGATGAAAATCGCACAATATTTAAGAAAGAAATCGAAGAATCCCTAAATACTTGGGGAAGCATACTGTGTTGATTGACTGGAAGGCAAAACATAGTAAAGATATCAATTCTTATATCGGTTTGTGGGCTTAATGCAATTCTTAAATCTCAGCAAGAGTTTTGTAGGCACAGACAAACCTACTCTAAAATTTCTATAGACATTCTCTAGGATAGATAAAACACTTGAAAAACAAAAGAATAAAGGGGGAGGAACTATTCTACACAATATTATGGCTTATTTTAGAGCCAGAGTAATCAAACCAGTGTAGTAGTGCTGGAAGAATAACCACACAGATCAATGAAACAGAACAGAGAAACTAGAATTATTTGTTGACAGAGGGTAAAAAACAACACAATTTAGGGGGATAGTATTTTCAACAAGTCGTGTTGAAGCAATTGTACAATTATTGGTAAAAAATGAACCTGAATCTAAATCTGACACCTTATAAAAATTAACTCAAAGTGAATAATGTATTAAATATAAAACTTCTAAAAAGGTAGGAAAAATATTTAGGGCCTAGGACAAGGTAGGGGTTTCTTAGACTTAGCACCAAAAGTATGATCCATAAACAGAAAAGTAGATAAATTAAACTTATGAAAGTAAATCATTTTGCTCAGTAAAAGACCCTAAGATGAAAATACAAATGATAGACTAGGAGAAAATATTTTCAAATCCCACATCTGACAAAGGACTCATGTAAAAGGCGTAAAGAACTTATAAAATTCAATATTAATAAATCACTCAATACAATTAGAAAATAAGCAACATACATGAAGAGACAAAGCAGGAGGATCGTTTGAGTCCAGGAGTTCAAGAGCAGCTTGGGCAGCATAGTAAGACACTGTCTCTACAAGCAATAATTTTTTTAAAAGTTAGCTGGGCATGGTTACACATGGACGTACTCCCAGCCACATGGGAGGCTGAGGCAACAGGACTGCTTGAACCCAAGAGTTCAAGGCCGTAGTAAGCCCTGATTGCGAGCCTACACTCCAGCCTGGGTGACAGAGTAAAACCTTCTCTCAAAAAAAAAAAAAAGAAAGAAAGAAAAAGAAAAAGAAAAATACATTTAAAGCACAATAAGATATCAGTACAAACCTCATACCTATCAGAATGTATAAATTTAAAGATGATGATAACACCACAAATGCTGTCAACAATATGTCAAAACTAGGTGACTCACACATTATTAGTATGGATGTAAAATGGTACAGCAACTTCAGAAAAGAGTTTGACAGTTACTTTTAAGACTAAAAAGAGTCTTAACATATGACCCAGGAATTGCACTGTTGGCAAATATCTCAGAGAACTGAAAATTTTGGTTTGTTTGTTTGTTTGTTTTTTGAGACTGTCTCTCGCACTGTTGCCCAGGCTGGTGTGTAATGGCGTGATCTCAGCTCACTGCAACCTCTGCCTCCTGGGTTCAAGCGATTCTCCTGCCTCAGCCTCCCGAGTAGCTGGGACTACAGGCACGTGCCACCTCGCCTGGCTAATTTTTTTCCATTTTTCGTAGAGTCAGGATTTCACTATGTTGGCCAGGCTAGTCTTGAACTCCTGACCTCGTGATGGGCCTGCCTCGGCCTCACAAAGTGCTGGGAATACAGGCGTGAGCCACTGAGCCCAGCCTGAAAGTTTTTTACATACAGTCACTTATACATAAATGTTCATAGCACCCTTATTCATAATTGCCAAAAACAGGAAACTCTTAGAATGTTCTTCAATGGGTGAATGGTTAAACAAGCAGTGGAACATCCAAATCATGGAATCCTCCTCAGCAATAAAAAGGAACAAACTATTGACACGTACAACTTGGATGAACTTCAGGAAAATTAAGATGAATGAAGAAAGCCAATTACAAAGTGATACATATTGCATGAATCCATTTATATGACATTTGTTAAATCACAGAATTATAGAGACAGGGACAGAATGGTGGTTGCTGGGTTGGGGGCAGGCTGGAGAAGACGTGGCTATAAAGGAAGAAGCATATGAAAGTCCTGTGACAGTACCATTAAGTATCCTGATTAATGGAGAGCACATGCAATTGCACATGTAATAAAATTGCACAGAGCTCCATGAGCATGCACACACACCTACACACGAGCTCATGCATAACTGCTGAAATCTGAATAAACTCTATATTTTGAATTTCTAGTAATTTCCGGGTTTTGATATTGTGCTATCCTATGCAAGATGTTAACACTGATGGAGGTTGGGTGAAGACTACACAGGTCATTACCACATATATTTTATAATTCCTTGAGTCTATATTTATTTTAAAATAAAATATTTTTAACATTTGTATTTATATTGAAACAGAATACTATATTTATATTCACATCAGGTTTTGTTTGTTTGTTTGTTTTGAGACTGAGTCTGGCTCTGTTGCCCAGGCTGGAGTGCAATGGCGCAATCTCGACTCACTGCCACCTCTGCCTCCTGGGTTCAAGAGATTCTCCTACCTCAGCCTCCCAAGCAGCTGGGATTAAAGGTGCCAGCCACCACGTCTGGTTAATTTCTGTATTTTTAGCAGAGACAACATTTCACCACGTTGGCCAAGCTGGTCTCGAAATCCTGTCCTCACCTGATCTGTCCACCTCGGCCTCCTAAAGTGCTTGGATTACATGTATGAGCTACTGCGCCCAAACTAATGTCAGTTTTTATGAATGATATGGATAAATAATACACTTGCTAATTATGGCAAATCTGTTTTATGATCAAGTTCTACAGATCCTTACTTTGTGATTTAACTCTGGATGTGTGTCACTATGTGGAAAAATATATATGTATATTTATTATATTTTCATATACACACACAAGTGCACACACACCCATATATATTAAATATATATAAATATATATTATATATAAATATATATGATATATTTATTAAATATATAAAAGTATATATATTTAATATATGTGGGTATGTGTATATTTAATATATATTATATATACCATATGATATATATACCATTATATATATAAAATATATATATTAAAGTCTATAAGAAATTTTATAAGTAACTCTTGTGGGTTGAATTTTGTCCTCTCAAAAAGATATGAAAAATTCTAATCCCCAGTACCTCAGAATGTGATCTTATTTGAAAATAGGATCATTGAAGGTACGGTTCGTTAAGTTGAGGTCATACTAGTGGGGTGGGCCCTTAATCCAATATGACTGGTAGCTGAGATCCAGCCACTGCACTCCAGCCCGGGCGACAGAGCAAGACTCCGTCTCAAAAAAAAAAAAAAAAACAGAGATGAAGAGGTACAGACAGAAGAGAAAAGAAGACTATGTGACAAGGGAGGCAGGGGTGTGAGTAAAGTGTTACAACTGCAAACTGAAGAATGCCAAGGATTGCTGAGAACTACTGGAAACTAGGAGGAGGCATAGAATAAATTATCCCGCTACAGGTTTCAGAGGCAGCATGGCCCTGTTAACACCTTCCTTTTAGACTTCCATCCTCCAGAACTTTGAGACTGTATTTCTGTTGTTTTAAGCTACTCAGTTTGTGTTATTTTGTTTTAGTTGCCCTAGAAAACCAGTGTAACAACATACCATAAACAATCAACTAATGCAAGATAGATCATTTATAAGCAGGATTATGGGACCATCCTAGGAGAAACAGAAACAAAGTCAAACAGTTACTGTGATATTAAAGTATTTTAAAATCATTTTTATGTGAAATTCTATGTGGAAATCAAATATATGATGTTTGAGGAACGTGCAGAACTACTTAATACTTTGAGATGAGCATGAAATCGAAAGCAGCAATTACTGGCAAACAAAATCTTAGAGGTGTGATGCTCAAAATTGCCTTCTGCACTAATGGGAAAGTTCTGTGCCTTCCCTATCCTGTATTTAGCAAATGTCTAGTATGGTTATTGGAAATTTGAAATGTGGTTAAGGTGACTGAGGAATGGAATTTTAAATTTTATTTAATTAATTTAAAATTAATTTCAATTACATGACACTAGTGTCTACCATATTGAACAGCACCAGACTTCTCTAGGTTCTAGTCTGAAAGTCTTTAATTTAGAGGAAAGTATTCTTTTAATCTAACACACAGGATGTATGACTTCTAATCCACAGTCTTATTCTTACCACTTCTTATCTGTGTAAAGCTGATTAGACCATAATCCCCTCAGAATTATTTACTTATCATTGAAATATATTAGAACAGTTTAAGATCCCATGTTTCTATATATTATCTCACCTCCCACTGTTACTGTTTTGTTTAAAATGTGTATGTCTGCTATGTTGCCTAATGTACCAGTCTCCCCAGTCTCAGTTGGATCATATCGCTAATACTTTTCAACACAAATCAAATTGTAGCCCAAGGGACTGGAGTACAAGGTTTTCTTCTTGTCTGGAAGCTGTGCTCTTTTAGAAGTGGTGCTTTCCTAAATCAATTGATTGAATCATCAGAGGTATAAATGCTTTTTCTCTGACAAAGCCACCGTCCTCTGAGAAGCTGACAGGCAGTGGGTGGCAACAGTTGTCTGACAAGACACATTTGCAGTGCAAGCCTCAAGTGATGGGATTATATAAAGCAAAACATTTAAAAAAATCAAATTAGTGTCAATGCAACCGTTCTTTAAAACCAGAGGAAGAATTTCCTAATGTTACCTGTTTTACAGATGATTTAACAACATAACAACACTATCTTCCTTTGTTTTCACAGATTAGGAGAGGCTTTACTTGATCTACCAGGATGTATGTTTTGCTGAGAATGTTTCTTGGGATTCAGTTCAATTAAATTAATAAATGCACGGCTACTCTGAATCAGATAATGCGAACTACCAGGGAACAAAGATGAATGAGATACTGCTGTACATAAGAAGTTACTAATCCAGCAAGAAATAAACAACCAAATTAAGCAAATATTTTTAAATTGTTGTTTGATAATGTTTTAACTTTATCACTTCAATCATTTACATTTGTGTTTTGCAGCACTGTTAGTTTGGGCAGTTGATAAGAAGGTATTATATGAGTGTGATTTTATTGTGCTTTACAGAGTGAAGCTTACCCCAAATTAATACATATTTCCTATAGGAATGAGGGGCATTTCCTATATTAGCAACCAGACGCTTTTAGCAGAAGAGTTCTCAATTTACTTAGCTAAGTCGATCCTCTAATCTTCAAATTCTGCTTTTTCTGTGCTACTTTTGTTCTCTTGTTCATTGACTTATGAAATATTTACTAAGTAGCTATTGTTAGGCTCTGCTCTAGGTGCTGGTTGTATAGGAACAAAACCCATATGGCTGCTTGTATGGGAACAAAAGACCTCCCTTTAACAGAGCTTACTTTCTAGTGGGGAGAGAGGCAAGGAGACAGGAGGAGAAACTTCCTGCTATTCTTGTCTCCTAACTCTTTCACTGTACTCCCTGCCCCATCCCCAGTGTATTCGCAGGGGTTTCAAAAGCTGTGCTTCAGCCAATTCCCATTTCTACTTTCTGTGCTTTGTTATTTACCCCTTTACCAGGTGATTCTATCATCCTTCTTCTGTCAACCAGTGCACAGGGCTCCCTGAGGAAAGGGATAGAAGAAGGGAGACACATATATACACAAATGTACTGCTGCTAAGCTAAAACATAGAGAAAGCATGACATTTCACAAAGCTAGCCTTGGCACTTTTTTTCCAGCCACTAATAATCTCTTTATCAAGATTGTCATGCCACTGTAAATTCAACTTAGAGTCACTGAATGTCTTCTAAATGCAAATGTCATAGTCATAGTTCATTAAAATCATCACACACTAATATGAATTTCCATCTTTTACTCAATTTTCAGAAATCACAGCACAAAGATGTCATTACAAAATAATTTGATAAATATATGGCTAAGAGTCTGGACGGTTTACTTGAGCATCCTGGAGATCTGATATAATTATCATGTTATTACTCCCTCAAGCAGATGAGAATTTTTTTTTTTCTTTTTTTTTTGAGACGGAGTCTCGCTCTGTTGCCCAGGCTGGAGTGCAGTGGCGCGATCTCGGCTCACTGCAAGCTCCGCCTCCCGGGTTCACGCCATTCTCTTGCCTCAGCCAGGACTATAGGCGCCCACCACCACGCCCGGCTAATTCTTTGTATTTTTATAGAGACAGGGTTTCACCGTGTTAACCAGGATGGTCTCGATCTCCTGACCTTGTGATCCGCCTGCCTCGGCCTCCCAAAGTGCTGGGATTACAGGCATGGGTCACCGCGCCCAGCCTGAGAACTTTTAAGTTTTAGAACTTTGTACCATGTTTTTTCCTTTTTTTTTTTTTTTTCTATTTTGTAAAGACAGGGTCTCTCACTATATTGACCAAGCTGGTCTCAAACTCCTGGCCTCAGGGATCCTCCTGCCTCAACCTCTCAAAGTACAGGGATCACAGGGTGAGCCACCATGCCTAGCCCAACATTATATTTAATAATTCTCAACATTCCTTATTTTTACAAGACCAAGTATCACTATTTCTTATGAAGAATAATGATTTTCTCTGTCACATATCTTCACTGCACTAACTTATGTATGTATAGTTTAGATGAATTGCTATGGAAACTATAGACCATTTAGGGCAAATCTCAGTAGAAAAATTCCACGGTGATAAAAGGAATGGAGGTGGGGAAGAAGAATGTAATGCTTGGTTGGACTGATGAACTCCTTTGACTCAGATATTAAGATATATCATGACAAGTAGGATTCCCAGTGGAGTATGACAATTACACTCATCTCTTAGGGGTCTGGCTCATTAGATTACATTACAATTTATAAAAGAAAGAATTATTGCATTCCCCTGGTTACTGGTGACTGATCCGGAGAAGATTGAGACAACACAGTTTGCACAAATACCATGGATGAAACTTCTGGTTCTGTGGTTTATGCCATTATTTCTAAATTGTGAGATAAGGCACTTGTTGTAACATTTGACAGATATAGGGTTGTAGTAGTGAAAGGTCAAAGATGATGACGGGAAATTTACAAAGGTTTAGCATGATATCTGTTCTAAGTGGCATGGTGATTATTATAATACAGTCATGTGGAAATTACAACTAAATGCTAAAATTTCGCTGACGTATAGAGTCCCTGCCACCTCTCAGGTTTAAGTTGTAAGATTAGTAGAAACTTTTGATCTTTTTTACTTAAGCTAAAAGCAATGGAAAATCTTAAACTGTATTTGCTTTCAGATTGACCTTAGGAAATATGACTTCCAATTAAAGGAATAGTATATACCAAAGTTTTGGGTATAAGAATAATAGCAAACACTTACTCTTTTATGTTTCCAGGCTCTCTATTACACATTTTACACGTTTTAACTTTTTTAATGCTCACAAAAACCCTATGAAGTACATATTATTAAAGTTCACTTTATTGATTAAAAAAAATAAAGCACAGAGAGATTAAAGAATTTGGCCAAAGTCACACAGCTAATAAGAGGTGGAGCTGGATTTTGAATCTACAATGTCTGATTCCAGAGTTCATGCTTTTAATCATGAGAGAAGTAGAAGTTCAGTAGACCAGAGGAGTAGAATATACTGTCATTAATCCTGCTGATGCTCGCTTTTCCACTCTACTACAAAAGATAATTAGAAAGTTTACATTTACTTGGGGAAAAAAGCAAAATATCTTAGTATGTCATCTAGCAATAGGTGAATTCTACTTCACTGGTAATAATCATTATCATTAGTGATAATGATAGTGATTTAATGATAATAACACTGTATGAAGAGGAGTAGTCTGTCAGGAAAGATCATGGCAGTCACTACCTGTACTCTGACAAATTGTATTGATGACTTAATGTACAAAGAGAAATGATTTTTCAGTT
Source organism: Papio anubis (assembly GCF_008728515.1). Taxonomy (NCBI): domain Eukaryota; kingdom Metazoa; phylum Chordata; class Mammalia; order Primates; family Cercopithecidae; genus Papio; species Papio anubis. The sequence goes on from NC_044978.1 coordinate 28,086,201, forward strand.
TGCTAAGACACACGACCTACTAAGATAGACTATTAAAAGAAAAAAAGGTTATTTTAAAATCTGTCCTCACTTTTATCAAGAAATAAAATTATTTGGACTTTGGTAAAATTATATACTTTAACTGGATATAATTTGAGGACATATGTGTCAAGTAACACATAAAAAGGATGTTTTAAAGATATTAATAAAAATTCATATTTGCTCTGTGACATTTTAAGTGTCAACCATAAAGAGTTTCACAGAAACAGAAGCCTCTGGAAAAACTTTCAGAAGTTTCTCTGTAGTATCCATAATTTTTGGACACAGTGATTATACTTGTCATTTATTCCCTTTTTGAAAGATAATTATTAGCCAGCTGCTTGGCACTGGGCGAGACTCATTACTGAAGAATATCAAATAACTCTATGAAAAGAGGTCCCAAGACTGTACTTGGTGATATCTCAAATGCATTTAAACAAGAAAGTTACTACTCAACAGAGCCAATTGTTTACATGGAGAGAGTACATGAAATAATATGATAAAAAGGGCAGAGGAAAGATCCAAAAATTCTAAGAAAGTGTAGCTGGATACCAGCTCTTGACAACCATTGTTCCTTATCCTCCCAGAGTCTGTGCCCATCGGAGATGACCCACATGAAATACATCAGTGAGCACTCAGCCCTCTGGTATCCACTGTGAGGAACCAGAATATGATAGAGAAAGCAGGAAGAGAGTAAAGTCAACATTATTTTGCTGGCTCCCCGTCTACTGCACCACCGTGAAATGGTTCAATAACTCCATCAAAGTACAGAACTTAAGCCAGAAAGGCTTCTCCATTCAGCTCTCTCTTAAATTCCAGTGAATGTACCCTGCCTTGCTCCTACAGGCCCAGAGTTAGTGACAGTGCCCTAATGTTGCTACAGCTAGAGAACTCTCCATCTCTTCAAGCTGTTTTTAAACCCTGCCCACACTTTTTTAAATGGTGCAAATTATTTTCAAATTATACTAAGAAATATTTGTTTCTTAGCAGTATCCTGGCTAATATTACAAATGTATTAGGAAATGGCTCAAGGAAAATAGAAAGTCAAGATGAAATCCTAGGTTGGTCTTCCTCATCTCAATAGAAATAATAGAATTCTTGAATGGAAACTACAAAAAAAAAAATCCTCAAAACATTAGTTAATTTTATTATCAGCAAGTGCTTTTACCCAATTTACCAAATAAAATAGTTGCCACAGGAAAAGACATTATGGTTTCAAAGCAGGGCAATAATTCACAATACTTAAAATTAAGTAGTAGACATCTCTGTCCTTTATGAACCATAAATGTCACAACTTTCCAAGATCACATGTGATATGACAGTATGACAGAACTGGTATTTACATGGGTATTCCTTCCCTCCTTAGAGGAGAGTACACTAGACTTTGGTACTAGAAGCAGACATAGTTAGAAATGATAATATTAGACCTTTAATTTTAGGATTGAGTTGTGTCTTTCCATGGATATTCTCTTCAAAATGTGTGTTGGCAGTACTTGTGGTACAAATTTACACTACATATGCTTTTTTAAAATTGTTAATGTTTATGAATATATAGTAGATAGATATATATATATATATTTATGATGTACATGAGACTTTTTGATACAGACATACAATGTGTAATTATCATGTCAGGGTAAATGGGGTACCTGTCACCTCAAGCATTTATCATTTCTTTGTGTTACGAATGTTTCATTCTTTTCGTTATTTTAAAATATACAATAAATTATTGTTGATTATAGTCACCCTTTTGGGCTGTCATACATTAGATCTTATTCATTATATCTAATAATATTTTTGTACCCATTAACCATCCCCACTTTTTCCCTCTTTCCCTTCTACGCTTCCCAGCCTGTGGTTACCATCATTCTACTCTTTATCTCCATATGTTCAATGGAAAATTATTCAACTGTAAAAAAGAATGAGATCCTGTCATGTATAACAGTGTGGATGGAACTGGAGGATGTTATATTAAGTGAAACAAGCCAAGTACAGAAAGACAATCTTCACAAATTCTCACTTATTTGTGGGAGCTAAAAATTAAAACAATTAAATATATTATATTACATTTTATCCCTGAAATCTGGCAATTTACAACTCAGACTATTTTCTTTATATCTTTGTTTACTCTTTCTAACATAGCGTAGTTACTCATATTAATTCTGCAAATCATCAGCTATGAAATCTACATATTTAATTTACTGGTTAATTGCATACTTATGCATTGGCTATTATATCTATAGCATGGTATTTTTAACAATCAGGGAATATAACAATAAAGCAGATCCTCTACTTTCTACTAGTTTACAATCTTGGTGGTGAGAAAACTGAAGAGGGACATTTAATACTAAGAAATGGTGTCCCAAGTGCTCTAATAACTGTGTAAACAAAATTCTGTGAGTGGCATAGAAGAGGTGAGATTAAAGGCCTTATAATTAAATAGCACTCTGTAGATTTCTTGGCACTGTCACACACATTCGTTTATTTAATTCTTACAACTCCTCAATGATGTAGTCAATGTAAATATTACTTTTAACACTTTACAAGGAAAAGAAATGCTAAGTGTTAGAAGTAGCAAGGCTCTGATGATGGAACCATATTGAATCTCTTCTGATTCCTAATAAAATATTTGTTTATACTTTTAGTTTACCTATCTTAGTTTATCTTTAATATCTATATTTAAAGCGGTAGAATATTAATGTTAGATCAATTTAAAATAGAGGGTAGTATTACCCTTGGTCATGTGAATATTTACAAGTAACAAACAAATGATCCAAGGTAAGCATTCTATTTAGGGAGTGTCAGTAAGCACCAGGTACACAGCTTTGTACAACTACTTTTAAGTTTAGAGCAAAGAGAAAATGAACACTGGATCTCCAGAACAATATTAGAATAAAATCTGTCCTGGATAGTTTCAACATGTGCCTGCGTGAAGGCAAGAAACTAGAACAGATGATCTCTGATATGGTTTGGCTGTGTACCCAACAAAATCTTATCTTGATCCATAGTTCCCATAATCCCTACATGTCATGGAAGGGACCAAGTGGGAGGTAATTGAATAATAGGTGTGGTTACCTCCATGATGTTCTTGTGATAGTGAGTGAGTTCTCATGAGATCTGATAGTTTTATAAGGGGTTATCCCCCCACTTCACTCTGCGCTTCTCCTTGTTGCCACTATGTGAAGAAGGACATGTTTGCCTCCCTTTCCACCATGATTGGAAGTTTCCTGAGGCCTCCACAGCCCTGTGAAACTGTGAGTCAATTAAACCTCTTTTATTCATAAATTGCCCAGTCTTGGGTATGTCCTTATAGCAGTGTGAGAATGAACCAATATGATCTCCCAGAATTCTTTCTAACTCATTCTGTTATTCCTTTTCTCTGGTACCTTAGTCAGGCCCTATAAGTATTTTTGGCATCAGGTACATAATTTTTTTTAGTCACTTGGGTTCTGTTTTGAACATTATTCACGCATTGTAGGTGCTAATGTTCTTCTCTAAGTGCCTAATTCACTGTCAGTCAGGGACTTGAGTCCACAGAAGAATAAACTTGCGGCTAAAACTTTTAGATTCATTCTGATAATGGAGTGATGGTAAGTTGTTTTTTTTTTTTTTTTTTGAAGAAAAAAACAACTAAAAGAATCTATACAAAATAATAAGAAGGAAAAGAGTAAACTATACTAACAAAGAGTTCATATTTTTTATTATAGTCTAGAATTTTTTAAAGTGGTGATTAAACAGAATAAAGTTACATTTTGTATAAAGTAAAAATGGAGGAATGAATTTTAAAAACTTACATCTACTTTTACAGTTATTGAACATATATTGACTTATTAAAGAGAAATTCACAACCTACCAAAACAAAGAAAAAGCTTTCAAAAATACCACAAAAGGAGATTTTAGAGAAACATCTTAACATAAAGAATAAAAATTAGAGGTCAAAATGTATAAATTTGAAAGGACCTTGTGGGTAGAATAGGAATGGTTTGAACAGTGACTTTGAGAAAGTTTCAATACAAGCCTTGTGATATAAAAGGGACTTTTGAACAAGAAAATTGTCAAAAGATAATAATAGTGTTTGTAACTCAAAACTGCTGGATTTGTAGCCACAAGATATGTGAGATATAATCATGAGAATATAAGATTGAGCATAGACATGTTTTTGTTTTGATCACAGATATTTACCAAATACTTTGGATTATATTCTCTTACAAAAGGTTTTACAATGAGAACTCTAGATCTTTAAAATATTTTGTGCTAGCCAAGGCACACTAGAAAAGTGCAAATTTAGTACTCCAAATGGAAATAACCTAATGAGGTTATGGTTTTTGTATTAACAAAATGAAAGTTTAAAATTAATAAGGTATTTACATACAAAGGTTTTAATGTTCATGGTGAAGATTACAAATAAATGTTTATTACACACATTTTAAAAGAAAGAAGGTTATGAAATCTGTTCCATAATAATTGACCTAAGACATCAATATTCTGAGTTATCAGGCAATAACTAACCTAGATTGTATAAAACACCTTAAAGTTTCACCTTTAGATGTTAGGATCACCACAGCATCAATCTTAGGGTTAGAAGATGGTATGTTCTATGAGAAAAAAACATTTAGAGCAGAGTGAGGAGTCAGAGTCTTGAGAAAAGTATAAAATAAAAATTAATTAGCCATATACAAATATTCCATACAAGATACATTGATACAATGAATAGAATGTAACCTAGAAGGTAAAGTTGGCCATTGATATATAAAATGTTTAAAAAACAGTATGGACTGATTGCAATAAACACATATGAACTCAAAACTAACTCCACTTCCCAACTAGAAATCATTTATTTATAGAATAGAGAAAGTAATTTTTTTTTTGGGATGGAGTCTCGCCCTGTTGCCCAGGCTGGAGCGCAATGGGGCGATCTTGGCTCACTGCAACTTCTGCCTCCCCGGTTCAAGTGATTCTCCTGCCTCAGGTTCCCAAGTAGCTGGGATGACAGGTGCGTGCCAACATGCCCAGCTAATTTTTGTATTTTTAGTAGAGACGGGGTTTCACCATGCTGGCCAGGCTCTTCCCAAATTCCTGACCTCGTGAGCTGCCAGCCCTGGCCTTCCAAAGTGCTGGGATTACAGGCGTGAGCCACCGAACCTGACCTGAAAGCAATTTTGTTTTCGAAACGTTAGTTGAGATGTGGGGTGAACCTGAGTGTAGACAACAAGATTGAACCTGGGTATAGACAAAGATTTCTGTATACTTTTTAAACTAAACTCGCAGTTGAATGACCAGAGAGGCAATATAGTGGATAGAAAGCAGAATGTTGAAAAATCTTGTTCCAGTTATTTTCCTCTATCCACTAATAAGGTTATGGAAGTCTGTTGTATTGAATTAAAATTTCCTTCTTTATTAAAGTAATTTGATTGCAGAAATATTATTCTAGAACCTGATCTCTCAATCTTTAAGTTTTATAATGATATTAACTGTGCTTTATATTATTAATCATTAATATTATAACTGAAATTAGGCATAAAAATCATAAAAATATTTTGTAAGTGTTGCAATTGCCTGTATACACATGCAGGATGCTACGTGTTTTAGAACTGTCTCCTTAGGAGTGAAACAGTACAGACACAGTAAAGACTATACCTTACTTTCTGGGCTTTTCGTCTATTATTTCCTAAAGCACTCTCTTTTTTTTGAGGATGTCAGTCTAGGGAAACTACAAGTGTCTATACTCCCACAAATTTCTATTATAAGTGTTTCAAACGACAGTCTCTAAACCTCCTATTTCTGAAAATTGAAGCTTCTGAAACTTTTAAATTCCATCCTTTCTCAAAAATTCAACATGATTTATCTCTAACAATAGCAGTAACATTTGATTGAGCACCCATTGTTGCTCAACCACTGCCTTTGATATTTGACTCACCGGGATGACTAAGACCACACTTGTATGTCCCACATAATAGCCTGTGAAGTGCAGGGATAGAGAATACTTGGCAATTCCTTAACGCCAAGAGAAGGAGACGGAAACTAGATTGAGAAAAGAAATATCTCATGACAGTTTCAAGTAGAAGACAACCCTTGAGCTTTGAAGCTAGCAGTTAAGAGGAAAATGGAAAGACTCCCAGGCACAGAGAGGAGTAGAGGTGAAGAGATTGATGAGAAAGATCAGGTTATATTTTTAAAACTGCAAGAAATTTGAGCTAGGTTCAGATTAGAGTGTCTGTGAGGGCAGTAATAGAAAAGTTGGAAGAAACACAGCTAATTGCTTGAAGTGTATTCTATGTGAAATGTGAATTATTGTAGAAATAGATTTCAGATAGTAATTACACACACACACACACACACACACCAATGTACACGTACTTTCTAAGAGTCAGGGACAGGCAAATAATGATATTCATTATTTAACATTGATTTACTGTTTTTTTAAAAAAGCTACCTAAAAATGCTTATGAGTAATTTTGCACATAAGGACTTCCTCAATATCCGTGATATTCATTACTATCACTTTACCACTATTAGCACATAAAAACAGAAAAGTAGATTGGAAAGCAGAAAAAAAGACAGGCATCAGAGGCAGAGTGATCAGAATCTGAATCTCACTTCATTTCACATTTTTTACTCAGGATATACCTAGAAAAATTAACTATTTCCTTTGAATATTATAAAAATGCTACTCATATCTATAACAACATTGGCTACAGTAGTATAATTACTTCAGTAAATCTTTCATTAACCTATATTGTATTATTTACTGAGTAATATTACTGATTTTTTTTTCTTTTTCTTTTTTTTTTTTTTTTAAGTGGAGTCTTGCTCTGTCACCCAGGCTGGAGTGCTGTGGTGCAATCTTGGCTCACTGCAACCTCCACCTCCTGGGCTCAAGCGATTCTCCTGCCTCAGCCTCCTGAGTAGCTGGAATTAGAGGAGCAGGTCACCATGGTGGGCTAATTTTTGTATTTTTAGTAGGGACGGGGTTTCCCCATGTTGGTCAGGCTGGTCTCAAACTCCTGACTTCATGACCCGTCCTCCTCGGCCTCCCAAAGTGCTGGGATTACAGGTGTGGCCTACCACGCCTGGCAAATATTACTGAATTTAAGCCAGAACCAAAGCAAATATTACCTGAAATAATGTAAGCTCATAGGAAATAAATATGATTGTGTGGTCAAGATAGCCAACTAGAAGCAGGTGGTGTGCATCACCCTCACAGAGAAGAATGAATGGGACAAGTAAATCCAGCACCTTGAACTGGAACATCTAGGTACATGCAGTGGGATTAATCAAGAAAACAACTTGATTCATGAAGAATGCAGACAAGTAAGGGAGGACAACAGCCCACTGGGGAATGACATGGAGCTGGGGAACCTCCCCCAGCAAGGGAAGCAGTGAGTGAATGTGTGACCTTGGAACTCATGCTTCTCACATTGATTTTTGCAACTCTCTGGTTAGGTGTTCCCCTTGTGAATGCACTCCACCAGGGCCCTCCGTCTGACACACCGAGCTACATGGAATCTCAGCAGAGCAGCTATTCAGGCACACTCAGAGATTCCGAGAACTTTAGATTCCCAAGCTTCCCATGATTCCCAACAAAAGCAGCTGCAGCTCTGCCAAAATGGAAGGTTAAACTCTTGCACATAGCCCTAGGAAAGGGGCTGAATCCACTGGCCCGAGTGGCGACAGTCTGCAGGGCCCCTCACAAAATGAGGTGCCTTGGAACTCCAGCCAGCCACCCGTAGCAGCATCTCACTTCTCTGAGATGGAGCTCCCAGAGGGTGGAGCAGGCTGCCATATTTGCTCTTTGGACAACTTAGCCATTCTAGCCTTTGGCCTTTGGAGACTCCAAGGCAACTGAAGGCTGAAGTGGTCCCCCAGCACACCACAGCTGCTCCAGGAAAATGTGGCTAGGCTGCTTTTTAAAGGCAACCCTTGATCCCATTCCCCCTCACTGGGCAGGACCTCTGAACCACGGTCTCCAGCCACCCCTCTAGATGTGCTCCAGCCTATGAAGATTTCAAACCTCCCTGGGACAGAGCTCCCAGAAGGAGGGGTAGGTTACCTCTTTGCTCTCTAGGTGACTAATGCCATTCTGGCCTTCTGGTTTTGGAGAGTCTGAGGCAACCAGGTGCTGAAGTAGACCTCCCGAGAAGCACTGCGGAGCTGCTCTACAAAACTGTGGCCAGACTGCTTTCACAAGTGGGTCTCTGATCCTGTTCCTCATCACCAAGTGGGACTTCACAACTGAAGTCTCCAGTAAACCCCACTGGTGTTCTCCAGCCAACAGAGATTTCAAACCTCCCTGGGATGGAGCTCCCAGAGGAAGGGGCAGGTGGCCATCTTTGTTGCTTGGCTGACTTAGCCATTCCACCGCTATGCCAGCAGAGTGTAGTGGTTTTACAAAACCATGGTCACACTGACTTTTTCAGTGGGTCCCCAATCCCATTTCCCCTTTCTGGGCACGACCTCCCAACCAGGTCCACTCACCTTCTGCAGGTGCATTTGGGCAGGTAACAAGTCTGTACCTCCCTGGGATGGAGCTCCCAGAGGGAGGGGCAAGCTGCCATCTTTTCACAGCCTTCACTGGTGATACTTCCAGGTACGCACAAATTCAAGTTGACTAGGGACTGGAGCAGACCCCTAGCATACCACAGCAGCCTTGTGGAAAAGTGGCCAGACTGTTACGTCAGGGCCCATTCTTGTATCTCCTCACCAGGCTGGTCCCCAGGCCTGGGCTTCCAGCCACCTTCCATCAGAGCTATCAAGCCAACAGAAGCTCTGTAATGCAGTGAACAAAACCCCCAGGGGCAACTAAAAGCCTCTCTGCCACTGCCTCTTCTGTGGAACTGCCCTTGCTAGCCCCAGACTAAGAAAAGAGCAAAGACCCAAAGGGCCTTATCCAAGCCAAACTTCAGTCAACTCAAGAAAATGAGTTTCAGGGGTTCCATCTACCCCTCCAACCTTTGTCACCAAACAAGGAACCCCCAGCTTAGGTCCAGAGCACAGACCTTCATTTTGTGCTGGTTACACTGAGCAATTGCTGGCCTGCATCTCTCTGGGGTGAAGCCCCCAGGAGACAAGGAAAAGACCATTGGCCACAACCACTACTAAGATCCCTTCCTCTGCTGCCTCTAAGTTGAAGAAGAACATAAGCCCTGAGATCAGCCCAGAGCTGTAGTGGGCAGCCCAGAAGTGCCAAGCTGCCATCTACAACTGGCATTCAAGGGGTTGAGGGACCCACACTTTCAGAGCATTGAGAGGGAACACAGTTGAAACTGTGAGGAAACATAGGGGTGCCACACAACCAAGCAAGTGTCTACCAACTGACCAATATGCCTACAAGACACCTACTGGATCATATCCCAAAGCTTTGACAGCAGAAATACATCACTAACATACCTCCCTTTAAAACCAAAGATGTCAGCTTCAAATAAAGACCCTACACAGATGGGCGCGGTGGCTCAAGCCTGTAATCCCAGCACTTTGGGAGGCCGAGACGGGCGGATCACGAGGTCAGGAGATCGAGACCATCCTGGCTAACACAGTGAAACCCCGTCTCTACTAAAAATACAAAAAAATAGCCGGGCGTAGTGGCGGCGCCTGTAGTCCCAGCTACTCGGGAGGCTGAGGCAGGAGAATGGCGTAAACCCGGGAGGCGGAGCTTGCAGTGAGCCGAGATCCGGCCACTGCACTCCAGCCTGGGCGACAGAGCGAGACTCCGCCTCAAAAAAAAAAAAAAAAAAAAAAAAAAAGACCCTACACAAAGCCTCAGTCCTGTGAAAACATCCAGAAAAGAAGTCTATGACTGTACTCAATCTACACTGCAGTTAACAGAACACCCACATGCAGAGATGAGTAAGATCTACTGCAAGAACTCAAATGGCCAGTGTCGTATGCCCTCCAAACAACCACACCAGTTCTTTGACAAGAGTTCTTAACTGGGCTCAGCTGGTTGAAATGACAGGCATAAAATTCAGAATATGGATAGAAATGAAGATCACTGAGAGTCAGGAGAATGGCAAAACCCAATAAAAGGAAACTAAGAATCACAATAAAACAATACAGAAGCTGAAGGATGAAATAGCCAGTATAGAAAAGAACCTAATGAGTCTGACAGAGCTAAATAACACAACATAAGAATTTCACAATGCAATCACAAGTATTAACAGCAGAATAAACCAAGTGAAGGAAAGAATTCCAGAACTTGAAGACTGGCTCTCTGAAATAAAATAGACAAAAATGAAGAAAAAAGCATTAAAAGGAATTGATAAAACCTCTGAGAAGTGTGTGATTATATAGGAGCTAAAGCTGTGAATCATTGGCCTCCCTGAAAGGAGGGTTCTTGTTTAACTGAACCCTTTACCATTATACATTGCCCTTCTTTGTCTTTTTTAAATCTTTGCTGGTTTGAAGTTTGTTTTGTCTGAAATTAGGATGATAGCCTTTGCTTTTTTCAGGGGAGGGGGAAAAAAGCAAAAAATTGGAAAACATATTTCAAAATATCATCCACGAAAACTTTCCTAACTTTGCTAGAGAGGACAACAGTCAAATTCAGGAAATACAGATAACTCATACAAGATTATACATAAAGAGATAATCTCCAAGACATAATCATCACATTTTGCAAGGTCAAAATGAAAGGAAGGATGCTAAAGGCAGCTAGAGAAAAGTCAGGTCACCTACTAAGGGAACACCATCAGGCTAACAGCATACCTCTCAGCTGAACCCTAACAAACCAGAAGTGACTGGGGATCTATATTTAGCATTCTTGAAGAAAAACATATTCCACCACAAATTTTATATTCAGCCCAACTAAGCTTCTTAAGTGAAGGAGTAACAAGGTCCTCTTCAGATAAGCAAATTTTCAGGGAGCTCATTACCACAAGACCTGCCTTACAAGAGATCTTGAAAGAAGGAATACATATGAAAAGGAAAGTCTGCTACCAGCTAATGCAAAAACATATTTAAATACACAGACCAGTGACACTATAAAGCAAACACACAAACAAGCCAGTATAATAACCAGCTAACAACACAATGACAGGATCAAATCCATGCATATAATACTAACCTTCAGTGTAAATGGGCCAAATGTCCCCACTTAAAAGGCATAGAGTGGCAAGCTGAATTTTAAAAAAAGCACGACCCAATGGTGTGCTGTCTTCAAGAGACCTATCTAACATGGAATGACACCCACAGGCTCAAAATAAAGGGCTAGAGGGAAATCTACCAATCAAATGGAAAACAAAAAAGCAAAGGCTGTAATCCTAATTTCAGACAAAACAAACTTTAAACCAGCAAATATTTTAAAAAGACAAAGAAGGGCAATGCATAATGGTAAAGGCTTCAGTTAAACAAGAAGACCTAACTATCCTAAATATATATGCACACCAAACAGTGCAGCACCTAGATTCTTAAAGCAAGTTGTTAGAAATATATAGAGACATAGACTCCCACACAATAATAGCGGGAGACTTCAATGCTCCACTGATAGTATTAAACAGATCATCAAAGATATTTAGGAACTGAACTCAACATTGGACCAAATGGATCTGATCGACCTCTACAGAACTTTCCACACCAAAACCACAGAATATACATTCTTCTCATCACCACATGGAACATACTCTAAAATTGACCACATAATTGGACATAGAACAATTGGCTGAGGACAACAAATCCTCAGCCAATGCGAAAAAACTAAAATTACACATTAAAACTAAAAACACATTCTTGAACTACACTGCAATAAAAAGAGAAGTGAAGATTACAAAATTGCCCCAAACCATGCAATTATGTAGAAATTAAATAACATGTTCCTGAATGATTTGGGATAATTAATGAAATTAAAGCAGAAATCAAGAAGTTCTTTGAAACAAATGAGAATAAAGATATAACACATCAGAATCTCTGGGACAAAGCTAAGGCAGTGTTAAGAGGGAAATTCATAGCATTAAATGGCCACATCAAAAAGTTAGAAAGATCTCAAATTAACAACCTAACATCAAAACTGAAAGAATTAGAGAAGCAAGGAAAATCAACCCCAAAGCTATCAGAAGACAAGAAATAATCCAAATCAGAGCTGAACTGAAGGAAATCAAGACACACACACACACACACACAAATTCAAAAGATCAATGAATCCAAGAGTTGTTTTTTCTTGAAAAAATTAGAAAGATAGATATGCTGCTAGGTACACTAATAAAGAAGAAAATATAGAATATACAAGAAAATACATTTAGAAATGTCAATGAGAGAAATAAAAATAACCATCAGAAACTATTACAAATACCTATATGCACACAAACTGGAAAACTTGGAAGATATGGATAAATTCCTGGACATATAAATTTTCCCAGGAATGAGGCAGGAAGAAATTGATCCCCTGAACAGATCAATAACAAGCCTCAAAATTAAATCTGTAGTGAATATCCTACCAACAACAACATCATCATCAAAAATGCCAAGACCTGATGGATTCACAGCTGAATTCTGCCAGATGTATAAAATAAAGCTGACAATAGTCCTACTAAAACTATTTGAAAAAATTGAGAAAGATAGACTCCTCCTCACCTCCTGATACCAAAACCTGGCAGAGACACAACAAAAAGAAAACTTCAGACCAATATCTTAGATGAACATCAGTGAAAAAACCTCAACATAATACTTGCAAACTGAATCCAGCAGCATATCCAAAAGCTAATCCACCATGATCAATAGACTTCATCCCCAGGATACAATGTTGGTTCAACATGTGCAAATCAATAAAAGTGACTTATCAAATAAACAAAACTGAAGACAAAAAGCACATGATTATCTCAGTAGTGGCAGAAAAATGCTTTCAAAAAATTCAACATCCCTTCATGTCAAAAATTCTTAATAAAATAGATATTAAAGGAATGTACCTCAAAATGATGAGAGCCATCTATGACAAATCCAAAGTCAACATCATACTGAACGGGCAAAAGCTGGAAGCATTCTTCTTGAAAACTGGCACAAGACAAGGATGCCCACTCTCATCACTCCTATTCAACATAATACTGGAAGTCCTAGCCAGAGCAATCAGATGAGAGAGAAATAAATGTCATCCAAATAGGAAGAGAGGATGTCAAACTACCCCTGTTTGCAGACAACATGATTCTATATCTAGAAAACTGCATAGTCTCAGCCCAAAAGCTCTTTAAGCTGATAAATGACTTCAGGAAAGTATCCTTTACAAAATCAATTCACACTCTTGTATACTAACAACAAAGTATCAGATATAAAATCACTAACACTCTTATATACTAACAACAGTCAAGCTGAGAGCCAAATCAGGAAGGCATACTCATTCACAATTGTCACAAAAGAATAAAATATCTATGAATACACCTAACCAGGGAGGTAAACATTCTCTACAGGAAGAACTGCAAAACAAATGGAAAAAACATCCCATTCTCATAGATAGGAAGAATCAATATTGTTAAAATGGCCATACTGCCCAAAGCAATTTATAGATTCAATGCTATTGCTATCAAACTACCAATGGCATTCTTCACAGAACTAAACAAACAAACAAACAAACAAAAAATATTTTAAAATTTATACGGAACCCAAAAACAACTCAAATAGCTAAGGCAATGCTAAGCAAAAATGACAAACCTGACTTCAAACTATACTACATTCTTCACAGAACTAAACAAACACACAAACAAACTGTTTTAAAATTCATATGGAACCCAAAAAGAACTCAAATAGCCAAGGCAATCCTAAACAAAAATAACAAAACTGACTTTGAACTATATGACAGGGCTACAGTAACAAAAACAGTATGGTACTGGTACAAAAACAGGCATATAGACAATGGAACACAATAAAGAGGCTAGAAATAAGGCTGCATACCTGTTACCACTGATCCTCGACAAAGATGACAAAACAATGGGCAAAGGACTCCTTATTCAATAAATGGTGCAGGGATAACTGCGTAGCCCTAAGCAGAAGATTGAAGTTGGATCCTTCCTTACACCATAAACAAAAATCAACTCAAGATGGATTAAAGACATAAATGTAAAGCCCAAAACTATAAAAATCTTGAAAGACAACCTAGGTAATACAACCTAGGAATGAGCAAAGATTTCATAACAAAGACACCAAAAGCAATTGCAACAAAAGCAAAAATTGACAAATGGGGTCTAATTAAACTTAAGAGCTTCTGTGAAGCCAAAGCAACTATCAACAGAGTAAGGAGACAACCTACAGAACTGGAAAACATATTTACAAACTATGCATCTGACAAAGGTCTAATATCCATAGTATTTAAAAAACTTAAACAAATTTACAAAAGGAAAACAACTCCATTAAAAAGTGACAAAAAGGCTGGGCGCGGTGGCTCAAGCCTGTAATCCCAGCACTTTGGGAGGCCGAGACGGGCGGATCATGAGGTCAGGAGATCGAGACCATCCTGGCTAACATGGTGAAACCCCGTCTCTACTAAAAATACAAAAAACTAGCCGGGCGAGGTGGCGGGCGCCTGTAGTCCCAGCTACTCCGGAGGCTGAGGCAGGAGAATGGCTTGAACCTGGGAGGCGGAGCTTGCAGTGAGCTGAGATCTGGCCACTGCACTACAGCCTGGGCTACAGAGCAAGACTCCGTCTCCAAAAAAAAAAAAAAAAAAAAAAAGTGACAAAAAGACATGAACAGACACTTTTCAAAAGAAGACATACATGCAGCCAATATGAATATGAAAAAAATCTCAGTATCACTGAGCACTAGAGAAGTGCAAATCAAAACCACAATGAGATACTATCCCACACCAGTCAGAACGGCTATTATCAAAAAGTCAAAAAATAACAGGTGTTGGCAAAGTCGTGAAGAAAAAGGAACATTTATACACTGTTGGTGGGAGTCTTAATTAGTTCAAGCATTGTGGAAAGCAGTCTGGCAATTCTTCAGAGAGCTAAAAGCAGAACTACATTTTACCCAGCAATCCCATTACTGGGTATATAATCAGAGGAATATAAATCATTCCACTATAAAGACACGTGCATGTGAGTGTTCACTGCAGCACTATTCACTATAGCAAAGACATAGAATCAACCTAAATGCCTATCAATGACAGGTTGGATAAAGAAAATATGGCACATATACACCACAAAATGCTATGCAGCCACACACACAAAAAAGAATCCAATCTTTTTTTGTGGGAACATGGAGGGAGCTGGAGGCCATTATCCTTAGCAAACTAACCTAGGAACAGAAATTCAAGTATCACATGTTCTCACTTATAAGTGGGAGCTGAATGATGAGAACTCACGAATACAAAGAAGGGAACAAAAGACACTGGGGTGTACTTGAAGGTGGAGGGTGGGAGGAGGGAGAGGATCAAGAAAAGTAACTATCAACTAATAGGCTTAATACCTGGGTGACAAAATAATCACTATAACAAATCCCTGTGACATGAGTTTACCTAAATTACAAACCTTCACATGTACCCACGAACTTAAAATAAAAGTTAAAAAAAAGAAAATAGGCCGGGCACGGTGGCTCATGCCTGTAATCTCAGCACTTTGGGAGGCTGAGGCGGGTGGATTACGAGGACAAGAGACCGAGACCATCCTGGCTAACATGGTGAAACCCGGTCTCTTCTAAAAGTACAAAAAATTAACCAGGCGTGGTGGCGGGCGCCTGTAGTCCCAGCTCCTCGGGACTGCATTCTCCTGAGGCAGGAGAATGGCGTGAACCCAGGGAGTGGAGCTTGCAGTGAGCCGAGATTGCACCACTGCATTCCAGCCTGGGCAACAGTGCATGACCCTGTCTCAAAAAAAAAAAAAAGAAAATAGAAAATAAATATGATTGTGTGCCTGCATATCCTACACGTAAGAGTTATTTATGAAGAAAAATGTTTGATGAGTGTGATAAAATGGTGTGCTAGTTATAATGCAGTGTGGTCCATTAATAATTAAAATATGTTAACTGAATTCAGTATATATGTGTATATCTGTGTATATTCAAGAGACTACACACTATTCTCACTTGTTATGTCAACCTGAAATTATAACAGAAAATCTTTCCTTCCCTTCACATTAATTAGGATGGAACTGTGTGGAAGAAAATTAGGAAAAAAAAAAAATTATTAAGGAAACATATCCAAGAGTCAAATGTTATATTCTGAACACTTTTTCTAAGAATAAACATTAATGTTTTAAAGTGAATAAAGTCACATTTCCCTTAACTCGTCATTTATATTTGTATACTTATTAATGAAGAACTTGTCTAAGAAACATAGTTATGTTAGTTTCTAATTAGCTCCCACAGGAATGGCTTTGAGTAGATAGCACAGACATTCTATTCAGGGCATTTTGAGAGACATGGGCGTATTACATCACAGATTTTCTCAAGCAGCACATTCTCTAGTAGAGCGAGAAGCACGAAGAGTAACTGACAATCCGCAAGGCAAACCTTTGTGTAATTTAGTAATCGGGAGCTATAAAATAGCAAAGTATTAGAATGGTGGAGGCGGTGAATGTTAATCAGGACTTCAGTGACATTGGGATTTGAACATGTAGAGCACAGAAAGCTTAGCACTTCAATCAAGCAGTAGGTCACAAGGAATCTGGTCTGAATAATGACTAGGAAGGGCGGAGCTATTAGGAAAGTGGGTCCACAGCATAGAGAACTTTAAAAGACTAGCTGACAAAGTTAGATTAAATGTGATAGAAAACAGTGGGGCAGATTACAATGTGTGAGGAAATGCCTTAAGAAATTCGGTGTGTTTTCCTGGCAATGCTATTCAGTATGGATGGAGGCAGGAATCAGCGTCCAGAGTCCAGACAAAAGCGCTCTCTAAAAAACAAAAACAAAAAAAGATCTAAGCCCATTATGATTGTTAGTAGTCATCTAGGAGCATATAGCTTGAGAGATTGGCAGTTCTTATATAAACACAATTTTTTGTCTCTACTTCCAAGTTTACAGGATATTGTTTTTCCTTATTGCTTACCTCTAACAATGTTTACTTCACTCTGCTACAGCTTTGCTATTTTGATTCTGCCTGACTCAAGTTTTTATTCTTAGATTGTAAGCTTCAGGGCAAAGACTATCAACTTTTCATTTTCCACAGCGTTCTGTGCACTGTATTCCAGTGACAAAAAAGAAAAAAGAGAGAGAGAAAGAGATAGAAAGAAACGGAAGATGTAAACTAAGTGAAAACTGAATTTCACCTTCCAAAGCATCACAAATCATTACTTTTTGACACATATGAAAAATAAAAAGTTTATTTTAATTCATTAATATAAAAATAACTATATTTTGTTTACTGCTATCAATAAAGTAAAAGATTATTGTTATTGGGAAAACGAATGCATGCCCCATAAAGACAGTAGAAACACAGTGAGAGAAGGATCTCCAGAGACAGATTTTCTAACTGAAAATGGAGAGTATGTTTAACCAAAACAGATGGATGAAAAACTAAAAATAAAGAAAGTAAATAAAGATTTTCTTGCAAAGTGACTAGTTCTGTGTAAGTTTATAATTTGTCATTCTTTCCCCCTTAATAAATTGTACATATCCATTAGCAACTCATTGCAGTAGGACAGATTTAAACCACAGTATGTTTTGCCACGCAGAATGTGTTGCTACTTTTATGATTCCAAAATGTACTGTGCCCTCAGAACTGCAAATGTTGTCATATTAAAGCAGTTGTCATTTGGATTTGCTGAAACAATAGCTTTTGCCAGAATTTGCTCTTTCTGGAAATGATTGCCTTTTAGGAGTTCTCACAAATAGATTTATTAGCTTTCACACTGAATAAACAACCAAGAGTTTGCTATGCAGATCAGCCCCAGAAGCTGTTATAGAGGATATATTTCCAACTTTTATGGCAACATCCCTTACTTTTATGTTCTACCCTCTCTTGAATTGATAAATTGAGTTTTGTTTAAAAAATACAAGAAAATGTAACAGAATGAAGCAGGACAATTTCTTTTGTTTTTTATAAAGCTAACTCTTGCAGTTCTTTGATTTTAATATATACAATATTTTACAGGAGCAGAAGTTTTTGTTATAATATTTCTAGAAATGGAGATTCAACAGGGATGGATTGAGGCAAATGTAGAAATTAGTAACAAACAAGAATTTAAACATCATTTAGGAACGTAGCTTCCCTGTAACTTCCTCTTCCCACTGGTTTTTGTTTGTTTTTCTTTTGAGGGTGTTGGTTGCTGTTCTTAAAAAGTAAGTAAGCATGTAAAAATTTTATATTTTGGGAGAGCATGCTTTTTTGTCAATTAAAATATTATTACATTTCATGTGGAATAAAAATACACTTAAAATACAGAGATATTGTTAGATACGTAGAGAACAGAAGAGGAAATCAGTGAGAGAAAGAATGAAGACTAGAGAAAGGAGAGATTTTTAGGATCATGGTAACTGATTTTCACTGTGAAAAGGAAAGGGATGTTAACTCCAGTGATGATTACATTTCACACCAGAGAAAAATGCAGGTATTAATAAGTCACATTGTGATATTATATGTAAGTAGGTTCCATACATATACCTCTTCACACTTCACACTTTTTTTAATAACTAGGAGGAGTCAGATTAACTCCATATGGGAGCACATGTGATACTTGCCCTTCACGTACTGTGTTGTCATAGCTGTGTGCTCCATGGCATAGCTCTGCTCTGAATTAGAAAGGCTTTTCATGACTAGATATTGATGGCCCTACTTCTGCATGTTTTATATTTCTCTGCAATATATTTTCCTCAAGGATAATGTAGCACACTCAAGTAACTATTTTCCATATTTTTGGTTGAAAATGTTTCTATTTAAAAAAAAAAAAAGCAGTCTCCTATTATTAGGATCAGATTGGCAAAGTTGATTTTTTAAATGTTTTTTCTCTGATCTCTGTTTTTCCACACTCAAACATCACAACAATAGTCATTCTGAACTAAATGTTCATCATTCAAGAAGTCTCTGATGGAAGGATCTGCACAGAAAATGGGGAAATATGAAAAGCCCCTTTTAACCTGAATTATTTGGATCCAATCTTACAGGATTAAGAAAACGGTCTAAATAAAACAAATATAGCATTTGTAGTTAATACGCTGTCATTTTCTACAAGTAGTATGAAAACTATCCATGCCGTGGGCATCTGCCTTCACATTTTTTCTGAAAACATATGGGACTGATGAAATGAGGGGTATAAAGTTGAAGGAAGTGTTTTCACACTTCCTTTGACCTGAGGCACTCTCTTCTCCCAAAGTGTGAAATAGTAAATGAGTTAGTTCTACCCACTAGTAAACCAAGCATAAGGCAAAAATTTGATAAATTTATACTTTCTATATTTTTGAGCAAACTCTTTATAGTTTGAGGACATTTTCTGCATGTGTTTTAGAGTACACTTTTTTTTGTAGTTCATATTTCTTCAGGCTATGGAAGTCTAGGGTACAGTATAAACAATAGTTGACACTCATTTAGTAATTGTCATATAATAAATCCACTGTAAGCATTTTACGTTTATTAACACACTTAACTTTACAATAATCTTTGAGTTGGATACTTTCAAAATCTCCATTTTAGAGATGAGGAAACTGAGACACAGGGAGTTTGAGTAATTTATTCAAAATTCAAGGACTAGCAAATGACAAAGCCAATTCTGTCCACCTGTCCAGTGTGGTTAAGTCACATAGTTCAGCCAGGATGGACTTAAAATTGGAGATTACCAGGCATGTGGGACCACCATCAACACCCCCGTCCCCCAACACACACAAACATGCACACAGACACATTTGCTCTCACTCTGCTCTCTCGTCTATCTATCTCTCTGCCATATCATAATAATTTGCTATCTTAATGTCTCACAATGGAGTCGCTCATGTCCAGCAGCATGTTAAGTTCACAGTGAAGTTGTTTCCCTCCTCCATAAAACAATAAACAGCCCTGTAATAGACCGAGCTGACAACACCTGCAGCTGCCTGGTACCATCCTAGACCTGAAATGAGCCCACAGCCAGTGCAAGGTGGCTGAGATCATAACAGACCCACCTGGGAGGATCATAAAAGCAGCCAGGACCCGGCTGTGTTCGTGATGCCTTCAGAGGGTCTGCGCGTGAGAACTCCTGAGCCATAGCTTTGGTGTGTTAACCCCCTTTAATAACTGCCAGTATATGTTGAATACCAGTTGCATGATTTGGTGCTGTGTAAAGGCCTCTCAATAAACCGCAAATTCACACATTGCTAATTGGCCACTGAGTCATTCTGAAACCTCCAGGGTTTGGAGTTGGCATATCAAGCCCTCAGGAACGCAATTAACATAACACACACACTCTCTCTATTTGTATGAGTTAATATGCTTGGTAACGCCTAACTTCTTTTAAATCTTAGACATGGGTTCAGATTTTTAAAATAAAATGACATGGAAAGGTAAGGAGTTGATGCAGGGACGGCAGATATTGGCATAATTTAGACTGATGGAGAATTGCACTTTTGAAATATATTAGCAGGTTCTAAGTACAGGTAATGCTGGTCAGAACCCAGGAGGCCAAAGACCACACAGAAATGAGCGTGTGGGCATGCTACATACCCTTTCTAGCTGGCATGAACCTTGGCACTGTGAGCTGTCAGGTCACTCCCATTACTTTGTTGGTTGTTATTCTTAGCCAGGATATCAGAAACATTTGCCTTTGTTTATACCAATAATTATTCAAAATAGCATACAACATACAATTTACTTTTCACCACACAAGGTACTTGAATCAGGAGTTCTAACATTAAAACGAAAGAATGGTGTCACATGTTTGTAATTCCAGCTACTGAGGAGGCTAAGGGAGGGGGACCTCTTGAATCCAGGAGTTCGAGGCTTTAGTGATCGATGATCGGGCCACTGCACTGCGTGACAGAACAGGACACTGTCTCTAAAAGTAAAATAAAATAAAATAAAAAGAAATGAACCAAGAGAGTTTATCAACCAGGAGGCTGGTAGGGAAGACAGAAATCCTACTATATTTGAAATGAAGGAATTTTACAGAGAGTTGGTTATATAAGTGCTGAATAAACTAAATGAGTAAAAAAGAAAATACTAAGGTGAGTCAGAGATAATAATTTCCAGGAGAATCTATCACCCTTAAATCTGGGGGAGTAAAGAGAAAAAGTTTAGATTATCGTAATGCAGATTGTCAAAAGAGTGGTCCTGCAGAGCTGGAGATCAGACCTCTAAGGAGGGAGTGTGAACCGATTGCTACTCATTCCAGGAAAGGTTTCCAGGACGCTGGTGCTGGAGAGCAGAAAGGATCTGGAGGCTAGAACTAACTGCTAGTGCTGGGGTGGACTGCTTTCGTTCAGGTGATGGTGACAAGAATAGAAAGCACACAGGAAAAAAAAAAATCTTTTTTTCTTTTGTTTGCCTTATAGTTTATTTCTTGTGTTACCATCTATTGTCAGAATGTAATAAGAAGTCAGTTGCAATGAGAAATGTTTGCAGAGCTTCAAACTCAGGATCGATCGTAAAATAGATTAGCAGGGTAGACTTGATATAATGAGACACTAGCTTAATAACCAGGAAAATAGGCCAGTAGGTGTTAAATTTCATTATAACTCAGTTTTCTTATTCATGAGCTTTGGAATTTAACAGCATCCACCTGAAAGTGATATTATAAATATGTAATAAACATCTATATCCTTAGAGCAATAATGGTATATAGTAAGTGCCCAATAAATGTTAACTATTAAAGTAATTTTTATTGAGTTATCTAAAATACATGAAGATATGAGAGAGTTAAGAAAGACAAAAAAGGTTTAACTGACACTGTAGAAAAGGAACAGATCAGTATTAAAATTCTAAGCAAACTCACAAAGAAACTTTAATCTGACAATGCCTATAGTGAAGTAATTAACCATCTTCCTACATGTGAGTATTCAGCCAAGACATCAGAAAAATCAAATGTATGAAATTTGTTGAGCAGACATTTCTCTGGTATTATTAATTCCTGAAGGTTCTGTTAAACTCCAGGACGAATATTTACATGACATTCCTATTCAAGTGACAACTCACCAATTGTGCCTCTGATTATTTCTGTTAATTAAAGTTTGAATGTGGAACTGACACTATGTTTCATACATATTATATCATAGATAAGAATGTTATACATAATATAAACCCTATTTTCAAATACTGCCAAGTTCTTATTAGAAAAAATAATATTTCTTAATATTTTTCATTGAAGGTCGACTCCAGGATGATGAAGAAAAACAAAAGAAAACAGAACATTCTGGTTCACTATCATGCATATTTGGAATGAACATGTGGCTTACAAATATGAAAAGCCACAACTATAACAAATTAGTCAAGTGGTTTTACTAAACACATTAAGCCATATTTAAAATAAATGCTTTAAAATAAAGTACTTATTTAGTGTCTCTAGTAAGCAGGGAAGGCAACTGATGTTTATTATGTCTTACATTTTATATAAACTATTGCATTTAATAAGTATAACCACCTTATAAAATAAGTGTTATTCCAATTTATAGATTAAAATTGGTAACTTACAGAATATGAGAAAATTTTTACAATCTAACCATCTGACAAAGGGCTAATATCCAGAATCTACAAAGAACTTAAATTTACAAGAAAAAATCAAACAACTCCATCAAAAAGTGGGCAAAGGATATGAACAGACACTTCTCAAAAGAAGACATTTATGCAGCCAACAGACACATGAAAAAATGCTCATCATCACTGGCCATCAGAGAAATGCAAATCAAAACCACAACGAGATACTGTCTCACACCAGTTAGAATGGCAATCATTAAAATGTCAGGAAACAACAGGTTCTGTGGAGGATGTGGAGAAATAGGAATACTTTTACACTGTTGGTGGGACTATAAACTAGTTCAACCATTGTGGAAGACATTGTGGTGATTCCTCAAGGATCTAGAACTAGAAATACCATTTGACCCAGCCATCCCATTACTGGGCATATACCCAAAGGATTATAAATCATGCTGCTATAAAGACACATGAACACGTATGTTTATTGTGGCACTATTCACATTACCAAAGACTTGGAACCAACCCAAATGTCCATCAGTGATAGACTGGATTAAGAAAATGTGGCACATATACACCGAATACTATGCAGCCATAAAAAAGGATGAGTTCATGTCATTTGTAGGGAGATGGATGAATCTGGAAACCATGATTCTGAGCAAACTATCGCAAGGACAGAAAACCAAACACTGCATGTTCTCACTCATAGGTGGAAATTGAACAATGAGAACACTTGGACACAGGATGGGGAACATCACACACCGGGGCCTGTCGTGGGGTTGGGGAAAGGGGGAAGGATAGCATTAGGAGATATACCTAATGTAAATGAGAAGTTAACAGGTGCAGCACACCAACATGGCACATGTATACATATGTAACAAACCTGCACGTTGTGCATATGTACCCTAGAACTTAAGTATAATAATAAAAAATAATAAAATAAATTAATAAAAAAGAATTTGAGAAAGAAATTTTTCCAGGGTAATTATTATTATTATTGAGATGGAGTCTTGCTCTTTCGCCAGGCTGGAGTGCAGTTGGGCAATCTCGGCTCACTGCAACCTCTGCCTCCTGGGTTCAAGCAATTCTCGTGCCTCAGCCTCCTAAGCAGCTGGGCCTACAGGTGCCTGCCACCACACCCAGCTAATTTTTGTATTTTTAGTAGAGACGGGGTTTCACCATGTTGGCCAGGATGGTCTCGATCTCCTGACCTCGTCATCTGTCTGCCTTGGCCTCCCAAAGTTCTCAGGTGTGAGCCACCTCACCGGCCCAGTGTAATTATTTTTAAGTGACAAAAACATTTACAACCAAAATTAGTTATCCTCTAGTTTATTCTGCTGTTGATGCTAGATCATACTGTAATATATTTTATGTTACCAATCAATAAATACTATCTTATGAAAGTAAGTAACTAAAAGTCTTAGCTATTGAAACTCTAAATTTTTTGAGCCTTGAAGTCTCATGATAGACAGCTATAACCAAGGAAGCTGTGAACTTTGTCTGATCGCAGAGTAATCTTTCTCCTTTATCTGTATCATCTTGTAAGATGTAAATGACTGAAGGGTACCAGGGAAGGCCCCCTTCCTTCTACATTTTTTACCTTCATAATAGATTAAACTCCCTCTTACGTTTCTCACAGGAAGACTTAATGGCTATCACATTGTCTTAGGGTGAACGATAAATACACTCTTTAATCTGGAAAGAGAATGAAAACCAGCTGTCAAGAAACAACTGGTAGAGAAAAGAAAATGAACTGTAACTAATTTGTTGCAACTCTTAAAGCCACCGTGTCTAGGAAATGATGTAATCCTGTTAAACATCTTTGTTTTCTGCCAATATAAGCAATAACTTAACTTTTAACTTTGGGGCACTGACCCCATTTTACTGGAGTTTTTATGTCCCGGGTAGCCATTCCCAGGTTTTGCTTGAATTAACTCTTTAAAGTTGGATTCTGACCCTTTTTATTATTTCAGGTTGACAACTTGAACGTGTATTCATTTTCTATGAATTGATATGCTGAGAAATTTTAAAAATTTAGGCTTCATTGTATTAGTCCATTTTATGTTGCTATAAAGGAATTACCTGAGATTGGGTAATATTATCAAGAAAAGAGATTTAGTTGGTTTATGGTTCTACAGACTGTACAGGAAGCATGATACCACCATCTGCTTCTGCTAAGGCCTCAGAAAGTTTCTAATCATAGCAGAAGACAAATGGGGAGCAAGCATGTCACGTGGTGAGGGGGAACAGGAAGCAGAGGGAGAAGTGCCATGCTCTTTTAAACAACCAGCTCTCATGTGAACTAACAGAGTGAGAACACATTCATCACCAACGGGATGGCAGCAAGCCATTCATGAGGGATCCACCTGGATGACCCACAGACTGCCCAATAGGCCCCGTTCCCAATATTGAGGGGTCACATTTCAGCATGAGATCTGGAGGGGACAAACATTCTAATCATATCATTTATTCTTTGGAAGACGCATTTCTATTTTTGAGAAGCTATGCCATCTAACATAAAGCTAAGTAAACATTTAATAAAACCATTTAATTTCTAATACAGATACAGTGTATTGTCAGATAGTCTACAGATTAGTGTTTACCAAATCTTGTAGTATGTAGTCTGCTTATAAAGAAGAATTTGAATTAAATATAAAATATAGATTGCATTTGATATATACTACTAAGGAGGGGAGCTCTCAATGAGTTCTTGTTAATTTGTTTGCAACTACACCTTTTGAAGTATAGAGATCCTTGCCTTAAGTCTGAAAAATTTTTATAGTGTTTTTCATACATGCTGTTCAGACATGTGGAGGCTAGTGAATGACACTCATATTTCTTGGCTATCTCCTGGACACACTGAAATACAGTGCCTAAGACATGTGGACTCATATATAACATCAGTTTGGTTACAGAGAGAAAAAAATGGGCAGAATTGTCTGGGCTATATGAGGTCCGCAGGCAGGTCCAGAGAGACATCAGTATGAGACTACAGTCATGCTCCTGGTACCCATGCCATGGGCAATTGTTTAAAGCCATTTTGTTCCTGACCAGCTGCCTCACCTATTATCTTCACGGTCCTGGAATGTGTGATACAAAGAATGTAGAGTCAATAAATAGCTTATGTTATTTTAATACAAATTCTTGGTAAATAACTCAGGAACTGCCTTGTCTTTGCCTTTAAAAATCTGCTTGTAACTGCCACTAATTAGAGTGTATATTCAGGGCAACTTGAATCTAGGATCCCTGGTTGCAATTCTCAAGATTGGCCTATATAAACTCTCTACTTGCCGGGTGTGGTGGCTCACACCTGTAATCCCACCTCTTTGGGAGGCCAAGGTGGGCAGATCATGAAGTCAGGAGTTCGAGACCAGCCTGGCCAACATGGCGAAACCCAATCCCTTCTAAAAATACAAAAATTAGCTAGGCATGGTGGCAGACGCCTGTAATCCCAGCTACTCGGGGGGCTGAGGCAGGAGAATCATTTGAACCCAGGAGGTGGAGGTTGCAGTGAGCCAAGATCGCATCATTGTACACCAGCCTGGGTGACAGGGCAAGACTCCGTTTCCAAAAAAAAAAAAACTCTCTATTTATATTAATTTTTCCTCAGCCTCCTCGATTTAGGTCAACAGGATTATCTGGTGTAAGTCAACAGGATTCACAGAGACTCCTCCTGAAAACCTTGTGTTTCTCTGAAATTGGGGCTTGGTACCAGCAGGAATTCTCCATCCTCAGAAGTCCCATGGGTTGTTTTGGGTGAGTTATCCTGAATTTGGACCTCCCACTCTTTGGCTGAAGGTCTAGACCTTATTTGGACTGTTTTTCAAACCCTATATTTCCTTTAAGAGTGAGGGCTTCAGTCTCTGTCTTTGAACAGGAGAATGAGGTAAAGGTCTCCGCAGAGAACTGCCTCTGTTTCCACCTTGGTCTCACAGCAGAGGTTCCAGTCAAAGGACTGGCAATTAGGCATTGTTAGTTTTATTTTATACAACATTCTTTTATGACTACAGCTGTTTTCTATCGCTGGAAAATTCAGACTTAGTTTTTAACTTGTGACCCATTCCTGTTAGTTCACAACTGAAATGTGTACCCTGTTTTTTGCTCTTCTGGAGACGTATAATATTGGGGTCTTATCCACCATACTTTGAGCACTCTGCCACCACTTGGCAGTTAGACACAGTCTGAGACATGTCACACTTCAACCCGAAATACGTTCCCAGCCTCGATTACTTTCCCTAAATTATGGAAAAAGCAAGCCTTAAAACCTTCACACTCTTTGTAGAAACACCAGATGGATTTAGGTATACCACTTATAAGGCAATCTCTTGTAAATATCTAGGAAAGTGGCCCTACCCAACCTGGACAGTCACAATCAGTAGTAGCCAAAACAGGGATTCTTTGAAATATTTAAAATAATCCATTTGCATGCATAATTTTTAAAAAAAGTTGTTTTAGAACCAGGAAAACTAAATGAGAAACCTACTTCCTGTTTGTCCTTGCTGAAATCCAGTAAGTTGAGATTTGAAATGATTTCTTTTTAGAGTACTGTGGCCAGAGGTCAGCTTAATTAAAAGTTGATACTTAGAATATCATAGATAGATAGATAGATAGATAGATAGATAGATAGATAGATAGATGATAGATAGATAGAGATCTTCCAAATGTCAACTTTAAATACATATATTTATTTAAATAATGAGATAAATGCCAGGATCCCAAAGAAGGCCTTAAATATATTAAAAGCCTTCTTAAATATATTCTTGGTAAACAATTCCGGAACTGCCTTTTATTTCTTGAAAATTCTACTTGTAACTGTCACTGATCAGAGTGTATATTCATGGCAACTTGAATCTATGGTCCCTGACTGCAATTCTCAAGCTTGGCCCAAAACTTTTTTTATTTTATTTTATTTTATTTTATTTTATTTTATTTTAATTTTTTGAGACAGAGTCTCACTTAGTCGCCCAAGCTGGAGTGCAGTGGCGCCATCACAGCTCACTGCAGCCTTGACCTCAGGTGATCCTCCCACCTCAGCCTCAGGTAATCCTCCCACCTCAGCCTCCTGAGTAGCTGGAATTATAGACATGCACCATCATGCCCAGCTAATTTTTGTATTTTTTGTAGAGAAGGGGTTTCACCATCTTGCTCAGGCTGGTCTTGAACTCCTGGATGCAACTCAGCCTCCCCAAATTTTGGGATAACAAGCCTGAGCCACTATGTGAGGCCTAATATTTTCTTATCCATAAAAGCAACAGGGACACTGGCCAAAAAAAAAAAAAAAAAAAAAAAAAATTAAAACTGATTTTTTCAGATCTCTGGAAATTTGCCAAAAACTTTAAGCAATCTGGTGAGCATTTATTCAAGGAAAAAAAAAAAAAAGCTGAATCAAAAAAAAACACAACTAGCTTTGTGATGTTTTAACTTATCCTCGTCCCAACTTCCCCTTCTCATCTCTGGTTACTTTGAAAAAAATCAATGGATTACAAGCACAGTAAAAGCCAGTAGCCTGGCATCCACTAGAGGTTATAAAATTGGATTAGAGCTCCTTCAAAACCGTATTTTAAGAGATTTTAAAACCTATTTTATATGTCTAATGCTCTCTGGAAACTCAATTCACAAAGCTGGCTTTATTTAAACTCTCTGAGACTTTTCTAGTGCTAACAAGCTGGCGGCAATATGGCAGCTGCCCAAAGTGGTGAATAACAGGAGGGGAAACAATAGGCTGACCAACGTGTTGAAAAGAAATACACAGGGAATTGAGTGTAAGAATCACTAACTGCTCTGGGACTCAATCAACTGGAAGTCTCTCCTGGTGGACAGAGTCCATGAATGTAATTAAACCGTCTATGCAGAGTTGGGGATGAGTACGGCAGAGGAGAAGACTCTTGCTTTCATGGACAAAATAGCCCCAGTGTTGCATCCCATGCCCCCTCCTCCAGATGTTCCAGTTGACCCCATTGCCACCATCTTTGATAGAAGATCGTTGACATTAGGAAGGTGTTTTATCTCTTCAGTGACAGAGCTCTGTTGCAGTAATTCATCAGGTCTAAATTAGTAAGGTTAGGACACCTGGGATAATAGAAACTTCTATGGCCAGAGAGATGTCCATTTGTGATATACAGTGACATAGTCATCATGTTTACCTGCAGGATTAGGCAAAGGTGGCATCCAACAATTCATCAAATTCAGGGTGGTGGTAACTGTCTAGAATAGGCAGACCAAGAAATTTGGCAAGACACATGTTACCTGGGCTACCTGTCCTGTGGGAAAGAGAGAAGAAATGTTTGATTTATTCTTTTCCCTCAGAGGTGAGCTCTTCGGTATGAACGTGCTCGTACCCTATCAGCTGGTTGGGGTGGGGATTTTCCCCACTGACTGTGATGTGGGCAGTCTGTCCTGTACCCTTTGTAATGAGAGAATCCTTGACCTAACCTCCAGGGTGGCAAATTCATGTAATTAGGCTTACATTCTCTTATGTATTGCACAGTAAAACTTTCTGTTTTATATATTTGCCTCATGGGGCTATACTGGGAAAAGTGTAAGGGCCACATTAAGGAAAATGCTTAACTAGGGCTTTTCAATATACTTATAGTGATATAAATTTTTGATTACACAGTTTATTCTAAATAGAAAGGGGCCTCAAGTTGATGGTCTTTATTTTTGTAGTCCATGTGAAAAAAAAAAAAAAAAAAACCTATGCCATGCACCTGGGGGTAAATGAAGAAGGAGTTCATTGTCTCCCACCTTGTAGACAAAAACCTATGCCTTGCAACTGGGGGATAAATAAAGGAGTTCATTGTCTACCACCTACTGCTTTTTAATGTCCATCCTGATCTCCTTTCAGCAAGGGGCCAAATGTAATAGAAAGTCCTTACAGAGTACCCCATGGAGACTGAGATGTCAGTAACTGTGAAAGAATGATGTACAAAATGAGGAACAGGGACGACAGCCTGATCAAACAAGGGGCACAAATAAGAATAACTTTTTCAGGGAATCCCTGCTTTGAGATACAAGGACGCTAGCTTGAGATGTGTAGTTCAGGCCATGGTTATCTCATTCCCTCTTAGCAGCAGCTTAAAGCCTGCCCTTCAATTTTTCATTCACATGTTTAACTATACCTTTTGCTTGAGGATAATATGGCACATGTAGAATTCATTGTATGGCCCATGATTGGGTCCAATGTTGTGTAGCTTGAGCTGCAAATCTAGGGCCATTATCCGACAATAATATGCTCAGGGCACCCGAATAGGAAGTAAATTTGGCCTTGTAGGACCTGGATAATTTGGCCCCAGTCAGAGGACTATAGAGGACTGACTCTATCAATTCTGGAAAATTTGTCAGCTGCAGTCAAGACGCAGTGAAATCCTCTGGATGGGATTCAGGGCCCAAAAAGATCTATCTGTGAAGAATGCCCTGGCCCACTGGCTGAAGTCATTTTTTCCTTGGACTGTATCTTTAGCTTTAGCTAGGTTTGCCAGGTGGGACTGGTTTTTCATGCTGGTTCAGCATCTTCTGATGACAGTATCAGTCTGTACATGTATTCTTAGCCTAGGACATTGTCAGAATATCTGTGGCCTCTCTCTCACAGATCTAGAAGCTATGGCTCTAAAGGTGTACTGCAACGCATTACACATCCAGCCAAATTGATCCTAATCATTTAAGTGCAAAGAGATGTCAAAATAGTGCATTTGCAATATCAGTGGCTGCATACCAAGTTCTCTCAGTTTGGGCAAAACCTCCATAGAGTCACAATATCAAGAGCTGCCAGTGCTAAAGGCAGGAGAATAATGTTGAACTGCTAAAATCAGTGGTGGGTCTCCAGATACTCTATGCATTGCACTGAGGTCAGACAGGACTATGGAATGGAGAATAAAGTAGATAAAAGGTAATTTCACATCAGAAGGAATTGAGTAAATTATTGTTATTATAATTTTTATTACATTAATTGTGTATGACTATGTTTTACCCTAATTTAATCATTCATATCTTATTGTTGTTTTAAATCAATGAAAACCCCTCTGATGTTAATGATAAGCTTTCAGTTTGAACTTTAAGTTAAAAAGTGGTGGACGTTTGAGTTGGGTTAACTTAATCTGTAACGAATGTGCTCATGCTGGGAAGATACAGAGATATTTATACAACACAGCTGCAAACTAAGGAACTGAGAAATAAGATGTGCTTCTATAACATTATAGTGCACAACCAAATAAAGAATGAGCATTATTATTAACATTTCCCTAGTGAAAGTGGCACCTTTCTAGAATGAGCAAAAGTAAGTATTTTTTAAATATACGAAAATTTTTGGTGACTTATTGTTAAATTGAAATCTATTTGTCAGATATAAACCAACCTAGTAGCCAACCAAACCACAAATTTAGATGATATTTACTCCTTGCTAATTAAAGGGTTAAGTGTGTGTGTATCTATCTATATATCTATATATCTATATATATATCAGTCTCGTATACATTCACATTCACAATCACCAATCACACAACTCACACTCACAAAAACATAATTATACTCATAAACAAACTTAATAGTTAAATATCCACACAGAGACACACATGCCTATGTCTTCTATGGAAGTAATCTGAATAAGAATTACTGAAAAGTTAGATTATTATTGAAAATATGCTTATTTATAGAATATTGATTTTTTTTCTGTAAAGAGCTACAATATAGAATTTCATATATGGAATGAAGTTAAGAAAGATTTCTTACAGGATTTTTTCAATATACTTAACAGTGGTTTAAATTTTTGTTCGCGCAGTCTATTATAAATAGCAGGAGGTCAAATATACAAAGAATGAAATAGAAAAAAAAAGTATCTTGAGAGATGAATGATAATACTTCTAACTGCAAATATTTATTTTTCAGAGCTTTTTTGGCCTAATGTTCAACTAGGTAAGAGGCATACTGATTTGCCCAATGACATAATCTTTTATGTAAAGTAAACTCTAATAGTCAAATTTTACTACGACAACATTTAAAATCAATAATTATTATAGTAATCCTTTCAGACACCTCATTCAATTTCTTTCATAGAAACATATTTGCTTCTAAAAGGGTTTTTATTTGAAGCATACCTTCAAGAACATATATAAACAACACATAAAGTACAAAAGTTAGAAAAATATACAGCCTGTTTAGATAATAAAAGCATGATAAAGTAGTAAGCTCTGTGTTATAGCTACATTAGAAAATATTGATTAGGATGAAAAAAATTTACTCTGATTTAAAACAAGAACAGATGTGACAGACATGTTGTTACTGGAACAACTGTTACTAAACACAAAACTATTTGCTTTGGCAATTTTTAATGTATGAGAAGAAAAGTACTGGTTATAAAGAAATAACATATTGAAATAATCAAACACAAAGACAAGTAAAAAGGAAGTAAATATCAAAGTGGAAAAAAGTTTCAGAATGTTTAAAAACATTTTCAAGTGGGGCACAGTGGTTCACGCCTGTAATCCAGCACTTTGGGAGGCCGAGACAGGCGGATTACCTAAGGTCAGGAGTTCAAGACCAGTCTGGCCAACGTGGTGAAACCCTGTCTCTCCTAAAAATATAACAATTAGCTAAGCATGGTAGTGCGTGCCTATAATCCTAGCTACTCATAGGCTGAGGCAGGAGAATCACTTGAACTCAGGGGCGGAGTTTGCAGTGACTGAGATTGCGCCACTTCACTCCAGCCTGGGAAGAAGAGCAAAACCACATCTCAAAATAGTAATAATAATAATAAAATTTCATTTACTTTAATAAAACTCAGTATTTATTGATGTAAGAAAAATGACACAGTGAAGATTGCTTCTAGGAACTGTAAGTAGAATATCACACACAAATGGCCCAAGCCAGTGGTCAATGATAAGAGCTTGGAGACATCTCTCCCACATGGCCAGCTGGGCTTTCCCATCACTTCCTTTAAATGGACCATTCAAGCATTTGCCCGTGAACTTAGAGTGACCTGCACCCTGTCATATACTGCTAGTTGCCATGGGCATTTTATCTCTTTTCTCTCTCTGCCTGACTTTTCATTCCTGCCTCATGTGACCCGGATAGAAGACTATCTTTCTTATAATTATGCCCTCCCTGTCCAAGATCTGTAAGTAAAAATCTTTGCACTTGTTTCCTATTGTGGTGATGTGTTGAATTTGTGCCTTCCATCTGAACAACCTGGGGATACCCCAAGCTGAATTTTCCCTGGACTTACGGATCGAGGAGACAAGACAAGGCTCCTCACACCAGAGCCATGGTCAGTTAGGCTTAAACCGGTTATGGGTAGACAAAAGCTATAAACACATCTGCCAATATAAACAAGTTACCTGGTCAAGGACCCACTGGTCACTAGTTACACTACTATCCACTACTAGGCATTAGACTGTCCACTTGATAAAAAAAAATATATCCCACATAAGGCACACAGTAAAACACTCATATCTAGTTCTCTTTTATTTTCTGTCAGGGCAGGTTGCTAGCCACTCTGATACTGGAACCCCAATTTGGCTGGGTGCTCTCAATACAACTGAGTACTGAGATAATTTGTGAGAGGCAAATGAAATCACCATCAGTATAATTCTGACTTCAAGTAGCTTTCTGTTGGGAAAGAAGTTCCATGTGAGTTTCCTAATGATAATAACAAGAGAGCAATTAGAGAATGTGAGAGAGACAAAATCCTAGAGGCCTTCCTTCCACAGCTAAAGACCACATTTTAAAGGATCTGGAAGACCTCCAGAAGGGAGTAGAAAACTAGGGAGCGTCTGAGATCTTACACTACCTGCAAGTTAACAAGTGGGCCTGTCACAGTTTTATATAGATATACTGAGAAAAACTAAGAAATCTGGGTCACAGACAAAGACCAGTTATAACTCATGATAAAAGCATCAAACAGAGCTATATCTTCTTGCACTTGTTTCCTATGTTCCAATTTCCACACAGTGACCCAATGAGGAACAAATGACATCCACATATGCAGTAGGGTGCATAAGAGGAACTCAGAAATTAGGAAAGCTAGCAGTCTGCTCATATTTGCCTCTAATGAGATAGTGAGTCTTTATGTTTACTCTGAGAGGTGAAAAAGGATATTTTACTGTCTTGGAAAGGTTGCTGGTAGACATTGTCTATCATTGTTCTGCTGATATGAAGCAAATGTCCTCTAATCTGGAAGAAGACACTGTATCTAGCTTCCAAGAAAGATTTTCCATACCCTTTGCTCACTGGAGCCAGGCCATGTACAAACATGAAATATTCATAAAGTATTGTCTCCCAAAATAGATAGAAGTTGAATTGGCTAAAAAAATGGAAAGCATCTTCAGATGTAAGATATCCTTTGATTTAAAATATTCAGTCATGCAAGACAGAAATGCATCTATTCAATTCATATAATGTTGGTTTACTCAACTGGGTTAGCTAGTAGAAGAAGACAAGAGGTAGCTGGAACACGCAGAGGTGACAATAGAATGAGGATTTATGCTTGTACTAAGGATTCTGTCTTGGTCTGATGGCTCTTCTACTTCGTATGGTTTCAGATATGATTACATTGAATTTAGACAAATGTCTAAATGTCTGGTATGAATTGAAAATGTCAGTCTGAAGTTTGAATAAAAATTAAGATTAAGAGATACAATTAAAATCTTTCACATAGGAGCTATAATTTGGTATCTGGTAGTTGATCATGAGGTTCTTGAGGCAAAAATTATATATATATCAAGGCCTATTAGATAACATGACATTAAATGGAGACTTCATTGACAATAAAGTTGCTGCTTCTGAGTGATGAAAATGTGTTATTATCAGTGGAATCCATGAGCACAGTGTCATTGCCAGATTCTTTTGCAACACAACATGATTCCTGAATATAAAGGACACTGTGTCACACAACAAAGGAGAGGATGAGGGATTATGATGCTGGCAGAAGCCCTGTGGAAAGGGGAGGTATGTTCTTATCTGGAATATTTTTCCATCTCTGCAGGAGGACAGTAATGTTCATCCATGATAAGAGAGCGTCAGTATAATACAATGATACCGGGTAGCCCTCTGGAACCCTATCAGAAGCTCAGTGGTGGATTGTGTTCTTAGAAAATTGTGCATTCATGCAATAGCTTTGGTAGACCAAATAGTCTCCTTCAAGGGAAAAGTCTGTCACTTGTCTCTGATAAAACCTCCATTCCTGCCACAAAAGTCATGCTATTTATGATGAGTCTTCTTGTCTGTAATTAAAGCCAAGAGAGTATTCTCCACAGGGGATGTCTTCTAGTGGGCAATTATTATGTGACACAAATATCTACACAATCTGCCTCACCCAAGAGGCCGATCAATATACCTTTTCTCAGACATATTTTCCACCAACTTTTCAGTTTTGTTCTTTCAAATTTCTGTCCAATTAATTATTGGATCTACACTAACTAATAGGCAATGGCTATTTGATGATAGATATTGAAATTAATATTTGGAAAGTTTTTTTTTTAACTCAGTCACTACATTAAAACTTTTCCTGTAATACTATAGTTTATCCTCATAAGTATTCGAAAGGATGCAAGAGAAATGATATTTCATTTTATAGAAGAGAAAATTGAAACTCAAGGTAATCAAATATTTTACTAAGGCCAAACATTGAATAGATGGTAGAAAAAGAATTTAAATCAACTTTTGACTCCAAGTTTCATCTTTCTTCTATAACCAACTGCCTTTAAGTGTGTTGAAAACTAATCTATTGAAATTCTTATTGAGCGTGCATGTGTATATATGCCTATGTTCTGGTATACAGAGAAGCAGGCTCATACATATTAAATGCATTAATAACATGTCCTTTTGTTGTAGTATCTGCTGACATTGTTTTTTGGTTCAAATTGTATCTTAGGGAATAAAAAACGATCTGATCGTCCTAATACTTCTTTTTTATTTTAGAATCTGACTGGCCTACATGAGAGTCAAAAGTAGAAAAAAAATATATATATATATAAAATAAAAATAAGGAATTATAAGTGCAGAGCCAGGGCTAAATGCAACTGTCTGGGTCTAAGATTTGAATGAGTAGAAGTCTGTTTTGATGCACAGTTAATCTGTGCACTATTAACTCTAGATTCATTCTCTTTAATTTACCACTGCATGACTGTTACTACTTCCCCAAGTACAGAGAGACACAACACTCAAACACACAAGTTACAGGTGGGCTTATTACTTACAGATTTTCAGCAACAGACAACAGAAGGATTCTGGGTAAGCTGGTCATCCACAGCTCAGGAAAACTGCCCAGGCAGATGGAGTCTTGTCTACAAATTCCTCACTTGCACCACAGATGAGGAACACTGGAGAGCAACCTACCTGGCTTTTATACTGTATTAGCCCATTCTTGTATTGCCATAAAGAAATACCGGAGACTGGGAAATTTATAAAGAAAAGAGGTTTAATTGGTCACAGCTCCACAGGCTGTACAGGAAGGGATGTGGATGAGGAGGCCTCAGGAATCATGTTGCAATCATGTTGGAAGGTGAAGCTGGAGTAGGCATGTCTTACATGGCAGGAACAGAAGCAGGAGACAGAGAGAGCGAAGGGGGAGATGCTACACATGACTCTGGTGCTAAACAACTTGATCTCATGAGAACTCACTCACTATCATGAGAACAGCACCAAAGGGACGGTGTCAAACCATTCATGAGAAACAAGTCCTTGATCCAATCACCTCCCAAGAGGCCCCACTTCCAACACTGGGAATTACAATTCGACATGAAATTTTGTTGATGACACAGATCCAAACTATATCATATAGCAAGGGGCAAAACGATACACTGGGCTGAAGCACTGAAAAACATCTTGTTTTGGGAGGGACGGAAACGGCGCCTGAACTATTCTAACCACTCCCTATCTCAAGATGTTGCATTCCCAGCACATTCTACAGTTATTCTTAAGAACTTTAAGTGAGAAAGGGAAAAACACTAGATTGGTCCAAGGCCATCTGGAGAAATGTCCTGTAATAATCACGTTTTTATTCACTAAACAACTATATACAAATACAGGTGTTCATAATCCATACCATATTTATGCCAGGCCAGGAGCAAACATCTATACACCCTCTGAGTTTGTGCCCTTGGTGAACTTACAATCATATGGAAAAAGCTTTTAGTAGTAACAAAATACCCTGTGGCTTTTCTGAGCTGTTAATATATCCACAATAATCAGCAGTAGAAAACTACATGAATTTATGTTTTGAAGGCTCTTAGTCTTTCTGCAAAATACTAATTTTAGCACCACTTCAAAAATAAAATTAGCATACATGCTTTTCCAGCCAAAATCATATTTGGATCTTCAAAGATGTACTGGTAAGTTGTTTTAAGATCTGTTCATCT
The DNA here is from genome assembly GCF_008728515.1 of Papio anubis. Classification (NCBI taxonomy): domain Eukaryota; kingdom Metazoa; phylum Chordata; class Mammalia; order Primates; family Cercopithecidae; genus Papio; species Papio anubis. Next base: position 28,123,074 of record NC_044978.1, read on the forward strand.
TCTTGGGACATTTTATCTTTTGGCTATATGGTACTCCATGTAATTCCAGAAGAAAAATCAAGAATTCTCTTTTCTCCTACTCACCTCCCTGGCGACTTCTCTATACCACTCGCTCTTACCTTCTTTACATGAAAAACCTCTACTCAATGTTAAAGTGTTGAGTTAAAAATTCCTTGGCACAACACAGTAGTCAAGCCCCTAACATTTCAGCCTTATTTTCTTCCTCTTCTCACCTCGCCTATTTTAAGTTCTAGTAGATGCAATTCATTTGAGGTCACCATTCAGTGTTCTGAAAATTTCATGCTGAAGCCATCTCTTTAACAGGCAAAAATATGCTAACTCCTTCCAATATATAAGTGACATGGAGGCAAAAGCTCTCTAGTTAAATTAATGAAAATGTGTTGGCCATATAGTGATCCTATACCCATAAATGTCACCCAGCAGAGTAAATTTGTCACAGAAAGTGATGTTACCTTCTCCAGTTTCCTCCTAGTTGCTCTTATCACCCATAATGGCAAACCTCTATGAAAGGTGGAGAAAAATTTCTTTTGCTTATTGCACAGGGTTTTTCTTTCTTTGCCATTTCATGTTTTGTAACACCAAATATGATCAATGGGCAACCTTCTAATGACTTCATGCCATACATCAAAACTTTAAAATTACCTAGATATGTTATACCTAAATAGAATAATACTCTAATTCAACTCCCCTCAAAAAATATTTTCTTACCTTAGCAAAAGTGTTCATATAATATTTTTACCATACTTTTCTAAAACAATAATAAAAAGGAAAAAATCACAGCAAAGCCTTTTACCATATGATATAATACATTAAGCAAATGGTATTAAACACATTGAGAACGGAGACAGAAAAAAGATTCTGAAGTTTTCTGTTAAGTTTATTCCAATCCTGCCTGAATATTAGCTATCTTTATCATCACTATTAAGTTTTTTGACAGATCATACCTCTTCACACTTAAGTTGTTAATACTCCTTTTAGACACTGTTCTTTCATATGCAATTTTGCTTCAGCACAGACTAAATTCTCCTATATTTTGCTCCTTTCCCTTCAAGCTATGTGTTCGTCATCTTTTAGATTCAGATTCAATCACATCCTCATGAAACCTTATTTTCTTGCAGGTCGATTTTGTCTTACAACGAATATTTATGGGTTATCAAATACGTGACAGGCATTGTACCACATCTTGAGGATATAAATACTAATAATGCAGACTGTGTACTAAAGGAGCAAGGACACAGTAATCACAATGCCATATGCTAAATTCGGTGGCAGGCTCAATATGAGACAGACACAGAAAAAAGTAAAAAGAAAAATCTTACTCTTCCTCTATCAAACAATATTTTAATAACTTGTTTAAATCTCTATGTTGTCTTATGGTACAAGTAATATCTTACTCATATTTATGTGCCCAGCTTCACACAACTGTTGATGAATAAAGCTGTGTTTAATAAAAAAGGAAATGAAAACTGTTTCAGTGGAGGTCCTGAAAGAGTGTCAGGATTACTTATAAAAGATACTGCAGAGAAGACCTTTGTAAAGAATAGATTTAAAATTAGGTGATCTCTGGATTTTTACAATTGTAACAATACATGGTCCCATTTCAGAATTAACCTTTTCCAGGTAAGTTCATTTTAATTGCCTACATTGAAAATTGTCTGACAACTTTTGTGCATGAAGGTGTAGTTTATCAGATCTCCAAAAATATTCTCAAAGCTTATAATTGCCTTAGGAGTAGTAAAAAATACAAAAGTCATTAGAAACTTTGCCTTTATTAGATTTGTCACTATATGTTTGGAACTAGAAGACTAAACAAAGGCAGACTGTAGTTAATGCCAGCTGTGGTCTGAATGTGTCCCCCAAGAGCATGTGTGGGAAACTTAATCTCAAATGCAACAGTGTTGGAAGGTCGGGCCTAATGAGAGGTGATTAGGCACGAGGGTATAGTGAATGGATTCAGGCTCTTATTAAGACAATTGCTTCCTTAAAAAGGAAAAGTTTGCCTTCCTTTTTTGCCTCTCCCTCTCTCTCACACTCTTTTGCTCTTCTGTCTTCTGCTATGAAACAATAAGGAAAGAAGGCCCTTACCAAGTGGCAGCCCCTTTATCTGGGAATTCCAAACCTCCAAAATGTCAGATAATATATGTCTGTTCATTGTAAATTACTTAGTTTCAGGTATTCTGTTATGGCAGCACAAAATGGACTGAAAACATTGCCTGTCACCGAAACCCTCTCTCAAAAATCCTTGCATGGTAGAAGTTAATCTATTGTTAAGTTGTAGCTCAAAAGTTATCTCTTCCATAATATATTTTCAGAGATTTCAATTTTATTTGATCTCAGTTTTCTGTGTTATCAGTACAAATTATAGGAGATGCCATAGATTATAAATATGCTCAATAAAAATACATTTTACTAAGTATGCTGTTCCCATATCTATCTTCTATCTACAATGGCAGCTTCTTGAGTACAGGTCTAATTTGGTTGGATTTCCCTCTCTCCAATAATTTCTCATATAGGTATGTATATTTGGGAGTAAAACAGTCACATAATTTATTCAGTACAGAATAATATGTATCCTCATTTAAAGTGATATTCATACCATCTCAGGAAAGACAACACTAAATATGAAAATAAAAACAACCACCATAATAATGAAAAGGCTGAATGTTATTAATAAAGTCACAGATTCAAAAAACAAATGTCTGGAGGATGTCTGTCAGTGAAAAAAGGAGACTTTAGAATGGGAGGAAATTGTCATGATGATATTGTTTCATTCAACTCCACTAGCTCTCACTGTCACTTGATAAATGAGGCTCAGCAAAGAAGAAAGTCCTCAACAAAATCACTCAACATGGTTAGCACATGGACCTCCGTCTTTTCATTCTACATTGATTTTCTTTTTCTATTATACAAAATCAAGTTTGAGAGAAGACATAAAAGAACTATTACTCTATAGTTCAGGTAATAAATAAAAGCTGGTGCCCAAACGAAAAATGAATGTTTACAACACGGGTAAGGAAAACATTAGTGGATGAATATTTAATAGTAGTTTATTAATTTATAATAGGGCTATTTGGACATCATTTTAACTTCAGAATTTAGCAACATCTTATAAATAAAAAATTTATAATTATAACACAAAAATTGATGATTATTCTAAATGTAATATAGTCATCTTTAAAATTTGTGGTATATTTCAGAATGTATAATTCAAAGACAGAAAGAATTGGAAACAAATCTTGTAGTGAAAAATAAGAAAACTATATTGATGATTGTAGTTCTCAAAGCAGTTTCAATTACTATGCCTTGAAGTTAAATAAGAACAAAGTACAAAGTGTGACACATAGCTTTCTAACTTTCATATTTTATTTTAAAATATAATAAACATTCATAATATTCATACTTTATACTAGTTTTTAAAGCTACAAGAGTTACTTGCTGAATCTCGTATATTCCTGCAATCTTATATAATCAGACACAGTGTGTTCATATACTGTTATTTTAAAAAATTGGACTTAATAAAAATGCTCAAATTATAGGCAACTCTACTGACGAGATATAAACAGCTATCTACCTTCCATATAGAGATCTCTTTTCATTCATGAGAAATAGAGATTGCAGAAATTTCCGCGAAAGATAGAACTGAGAAATGTCATTATTTAAGTACATATTATAGATGGAGGATCCCCAAATACAGAAATGCAGTACTTGAAAAAGCATATTTCGATAATAATAAATATATAATGATACCTACTAAAGAAATAAATAAGTCATGAAATATTGTAGGACCACATAAAATCAATAAATATTAATAGTAAAACCTTTCTCCAGTATTTGGAAAGAGAGCATTCAGACAAGGAGAGAGTCAGTACAGTTCTGCCTAAACTATCTGAAAATATTCAGATAGCTGCATTACATAGGATACATTGTATTTAAATTCTTAAATGTTTTCACGTGATATTAAATAGATCTATGTATGATAAGACAAAATTAATTGATGTACTAAGCATACTTTCAGTGCCGTGTGTGGATAGTTTATTTCATGACATATAATTCAAACATGTATAAGACTATTTTTACTTTCCTTTAATTACTAGATTTCAAATCAAAATACTTGCTAGCATTTGCTGCAATGGAAAGTTCACTATTTGTCTCCATTTCCTTAATGCCTTTTAATATGAGGATTTTCTAAACACATATATTGTACCATCACTACATTTACCAAGTGTCTTAACCCGTTCCTGATGCTGTAACAGAATACCACAGAATTTATAATTTAAATATAGTAGAAATTTATTTCTCCAGCTCTGGAGGCTACGAAATACAAGATCAAGGCAGCAGTAGATTCTATGTCTGGCGAGGGCTACTCTTTACTTACAAGATTGTACATTCCTGTTGCTTCTTCATGTGCCAGAAGAGATAGGAGGTCCAGCAGTTCTCCAAACCCTCTTTATAATGGCATTAATTCCATTTTTGAGGTCAGAGCCAAGAGACCACACTTGCCAAGAGACCCCACCTCTTAAAACTATCACCTTGAAGTTTAAGTTCCAGCATATGAATTTTGGAGAAACACGTTCAAACCATAACACCAAGTGTATCTAATCAGTAGCCTTGTTCATTTTAATTCTCATCTCACAGGATAGACAGAAAAAAACTGCACTTCCATTGATTTGCCCTGGAAGATATTATATGTGAAAATAAACAAATCTGCATCACATTCAGAGTAGATCATCCTGAACTACAGTATAAGTGATAACATGGATGCTGACTGGGATGGTACAGTGTGGTGATAAAGCTAGCATATTTCAGGGCTGATAGTAGTAAATAACATTCACTGGTGATATTTAATGTCTCCAGCAGTATAACTGCAAATGGTCAGAAATACATAATTTTATACTGCTACATTTTAAAAGATGTATTTTGGTAATCTTTGATATTTTCAATGATTTAAGGACAGATGAATGAATAATACAGTATTAAATTTACGCGCAAACTATTTCAGTTGCATGCATTTATAATGTTGATTTTGAGGATGTCAAAAATATTGCTTTACAGTATAATATATTGTGTTAAGTTTTTATGTTGTTCTCTATGCCCTTGGTGTACCCATTTCTGGTTCATAGCTATTTTCAGTCAAAATCAATTTCTGAGTTCCAGAGCAGCTTTAAAATAATTCTGTTTAGCACTTCCACAGTACTAATATGTAATTCTTCTTAATACATCCAAAACTTAATTCCAACTCCTGTTTTCCCTAATTCAATAAGTAACATCATGCCAGAAGCCAGAAAATCTTAATTAATTACATCCCACTATGAGCATGTTTATCCATCAATCATGAAATAAACAACCTCATCTTATTGATATTTCCTCCAACTCTTGAATATGGCTACTTTTCTTTTTATGAAATATTCTTATCTTACTTCAGACACAAATTCTCCTGCATAAAAATGGTTCACATTTTTTTGTATCCTGAATTCAGATTCAATTCATTACATTTTTCTATTTAGGCTGCAGTAACAGAATACCATTGTGTGAACTGATTATAAACAAAAGACATTTATTTCTCAAAGTTCTGGGAGGCTGGGAAGTCCAAGATCTAGTTGCTAGCAGATTGATTATCCGCTGAAGGCCAGCTTCCTGGTCCCTCAAGGCCATCTTGTTTTCACTGTGTCCTCACGGAGTGGGAGCAGCAGGGAAACTCTGTGGAGTTTCTTTTATAAGGGCACTAAACTGATCTAATCAGCTTCTGAAAGTCCTACGTCCAAATACATCCCATTGAGTGTTAGGATTTCAATATAAGAATTTGGGAGAGACATAAGCATTCAGTCTATAGCACCCATTTTGGTCCTCTGCAAAATAGGTTTACTATGTCCTGGCTTCTGGTTTGTCTGAGGTCAGTGAGACAGACACACTCACATGCAACAAGTTATGTGAAGCCAGTTTATTTCTTATAGATAGGGCTGTAAGGGACAAAATCATCTTAGGATCCATTGTGAGCTGGTCCCCCAAGGCTCCAGAAACATTCCCAGTGTGAATACAGTTTGTCACACATATCACATATGACACTCCAGCCATAGATGCTCAATCTCCACCAGTGCCCAGTAGTGAGCAAGGAGTTAACTTTTCAAAAGCTAATTCTGGCTGCCTCAGGCAATTTATGTGTTTAAGTTCAAGAGGCTTGTGCACCCCACTGGATGTTTTGTGTTGCCACAGACTCTAATCTGCAGGCATGGGGATTGCAGACATCTGTAATTTTATTGGGTTAGCAGCCTCTAAAAGCTTTAAAGGGAGTATCTGGACCACGGCTTGTTGAATGCTTTCAATACCTGCTGCTGCAAACAGCCCCGTCCAAAGTTGGTGGTGTTGCTGGTAATCTTGACAAAGGGGACCAAAGGAACACTCAGGGGCAGTATATGCTGGGGCCAGTACCCAAAGGGGCTTTCCCACTGTTGGACCTCCCTTTTATTAGTGAATGCTGTCAGAGTTAACCAGAGTTAAACATTTTATTTGATTGTATCTGGAATATTTTTGGCTTCCCATCCAGATAGCCTTGGCATTCAGTCTATAACAATCCATTGTCAGTCTCCATGGCCTGAAGACCTTTTTGACTAGTCAAACTGTACTGTTATGCTATGACAGAGTCATTTGTATCAAGTCCTGAGTTAACAAAGTAATGTCTTTCTCTCCACTTAATATGCAGTACCACTTTTGTTGAATAACCCTTTGAGTAACTTAGATGGAAGACAGGAGTGGATTTTCCCTGCTGTTACGACTCAAATTCTTACTTGTTAGGGGACACTCAGGTGGCAGTGATGTTCTGTGCCACCAGTAGCCAAAATGTCAATGCCTATGATGCACTCAGCAGTGGGAACACATGGTTATTGACACCTGAAATGGCCTAAAGGGCTCCACCTACTGGCAGATAAGGACCACAAGCCGGTAAATATCATGGGTCACACGTTCATCCCCAAACCTCCAGTTGTCATCATTTAATTTTTTTCTCAAAGGAGACCTAGATATAATGTCATATGTATTCCCATATATAAGAACCACAGAAAAGCCTCATTTTCTTTCCTTTTCCCTTTTCCCTTGACAAGAATATATGGTCCCCACCAGGCGCTGGGTTCATGGAAGACAATTTTTCTACAGACTGGGGTGAGGGAGATTGTTTTGGGATAATTAAACACGTTACATTTATTGTGCACTTTATTTCTATTATCATTACCTCATTGATATGGTTTGGCCATGATCACACCCAAATCTCATCTTGAATTGTAGCTCCCATAATTCTCTCGTGTTATGGGAGGGACCCAGTGGGAGATAATTGAATCATGGGAGAGGTTTCCTCCATACCATTCTTGTGATAGTGAATAAGTCTCATGAGATCTGATGGTTTTACAAGGGGAAACCCCTTTCTTTTGGCTCTCATTCTCTCCTCTCGTCTGCCACCGTGTGAGATGTGTCTTTCACCTTCTGTCATGATTGTGAGACCTCCCTAGCCATGTGGAACCGTGAGTCCATTAAACCGCCTTCTTTTGTAAATTGCCCAGTCTTAGGTATGTCTTTATTAACAGCTTGAACATAGAGGAATACACTTGCAATATATAATGAAATAATTATATAACTCAGTATAATGTAGGTTCAGTGGAAGCCCTGAGCTTGTTCTCCCACAACTAGTTGGTCCCATCTGGAGGTGATGGGAGACAGTGACAGATCCTCAGGCATTAGAGCCTTATGAGGAGTGTGCAGTCCCCCTCACATACACAGTTCACAACAAGGTTCACACTCCTATGAGAATCTAATTCTGCTGCTGATCTGATAGGAGACAGACTTTAGGCGGTAGTGCAAGCAATGGGGAGCAGGTGTGAAGTTGAAGTTTTGCTAACTCACCCGCCACTCCCTCACTTGCTGTTGTGTGGCCCAGTTTCTAACAGGCCATGGACAAGTTCATGGCCCAGGGATTGGGGAACCCTGGTATAGCCTATTGCTCCTAGGCTGCAAATCGGTACAGCATGTTACTGTACTCAATACTGTAAGCAATTGTAACACAGAGGGAAGTATTTGTGCATCCAAACACATCTAAACAGAGAAAAGGTACAGTAAAAATATGATATAAAAGACTGAAAATGGTACACTTGGGTAGGGCACTTTCTGTGAATAGAGCTTTTAGGACTAGGAGTTGCTGTGGATATGTCAGTGAGTGAGTGGCGAGTGAGTGTGAAGGCCTAGGACATCACTGTGCACTACTGCAGACTTTCAAAACACTGGACACTTAGTCTGCATTAAATTAATGAACACTAGTTTTTCCTTTCTTCAATAATAAATTAACCTTCACAGACTGTAATGTTTCTTTTACTTTATACACTTTTTAAGCTTTTTAAATTTTTGACTCTTCTTGTAACACTTAGCTTAAAACACAATCACATTGTATATTGTACAGTTATACAAAAAGATTTTCTCCCTTTATATCTTTATTCTGTAAGTTTTTTTTTTTTTTCTATTTTTAGTCTTTTTAAAAAATTTTTTGTTAAAACGAAGACACATTAGCTTAGGCCTCCATAGCGTCAGGATCATCAATATCACTGTCTTCACCTCCACATCTCACTTCACTGGAAGGTCTACTTGCCCCACTGGTAGTAACACCCATGGAGTTGTCTTCTCCTATGAGAACAGTGCCTTCTTTTGGAATACCTGCCTGAGGCTCTATTACTGTAATATTTTCTTAAAAAAATAATTAGAAGGAGTATACTAAAAAAAAAAAAATTAAAAAGCATAGTATCACAAACAAGTTAACAGCAACAGAGTAATTTATTAGCAATACCAAGTATTATATACAATACATAATTTTATGTGCCGTACTTTTTTTTTTTTTTTTTTATGAGATGGAGTTTTGCTCTTGTTACCCAGGCTGGAGAGCAATGGCGTGATCTCGACTCACTGCAACCTCCACCTCCCAGGTTCAAGCGATTCTCCTGCCTCAGCCTCCTGAGTAGCTGGGATTACAGATGCCTGTCACTTCGCCTGACTAATTTTTTTTTTTTTTGTATTTTTAGTAGAGACCAGGTTTCACCACATTGGCCAGGCTGGTCTCCAACTCCTGACCTCAGGTGATCCACCCTCCTCGGCCTCCCAAAGTGCTAGGATTACAGGAGTGAGCCACCACGCCTGACTATGTGCTATACTTTTATACAACTGGCAGCATAGTAGGTTTGTTTACACCAGCATCATTACAAATGTGTGATAATTGCACTGTGATGATATTATGATGGCTATGATATCATCATGAGGGGACAGAAATTTTTCATCGCCATTACAATCTTATGGGACCACCATCATATATATGGTCTGTTAATCATCAAAACATCATTATGTGGTGCATGACTGCATTTGCCTAAGTTCTTCTGGACCATAAGTTTCTTCAAGACAAGATTATTGTCTTATTCACTGGTTTATCTCCAGTAGTAGCTCAGCATCACTCATAAATGGTTACTCAGAGCTATTTGTTTAATTGAGTGAATTAAATTGAGATGATCTGTGAAATAACAAACTGATTAAACCTATAAATAAGAGGCAGATGTACAAATTATGTGATACATGCATAAATTATATCATATTGTTATGTGACCTATGTCTACCCAATAAGATAAAGCTGGAAGATTGCAAATAAACTCAAACATTTAAAAAGGTTTATTTTAAACAAGAGTTACATTTTGTTATGGATTAATTTATTTTTTGAATCCTATAAAGACTACTATGGGTGTTTCTCTGAGGGATGATTCAAAGAGCAAGAAAATACCATCTTTTAGGTCAATCATCTTCAACGTGTGGTTTTTAAAGTTGCTATGCTTATCTAACTCAGCTGGCAGGGAAGAAAAATCGTGAAGAGACTACACAGGAAGTTTGAAGTTTTTAAAAGCTGGTCCTAGGAGTGGTTCACATCAATTCTGCTTATCGTCTATTATCTATAATATAATTACATACAAATGCTAAGGAGGCCAGCATATATACTGTTCCTGGATCTCCAAGAAGAGGAGGTAGTTTTAGTAAACACATATCTTGTCTCAGCAACAGTCAACCAATCTAGTATTTTCAGATAAGATAAACCAAAGTCCTGTTCAATCACTGCACTCAACTCAGCATTCAAGATCTCTAGGCCATTCCCTTGATGTCAATGGGTTCCTTATTGTCTGAAAACCTATAAACCAAAAGACATTCTGTCTATCTCCTTATATGCCTCATTTTATATCTGTACACTTCTACAAAGAGAAGGGGATGAATAACCTTGATAGAAAGTCCCATTTGGCAAAGTGGAGAATGATAAGCACACTGAAATCACTTTTCCAGAATAATAATAAAATGTTGGAGTCCAGACATTATAGGAACTCCTACTTTGCTGGAGAAACACCTTAATCAGACTGTCCTAATTTTCCCTCTTCATGCATTGTTCTTTGACTTCTTTTTTGTCTTCTCAGATATTCCTTCTTGTTTGTTACACTCTATAAGTATATTTGAAGTGAGTGTACTTTAGAAGGAAAATGACCAGTTTGCTGGAGTAGAGTCTTTATTGTGCTCTTCTTACTTGTGCAACTCTAAACACAAAGGATTGAAGTAAAAACATCCAAGTGTTTCTTGTACTTGATTTGTTGCTTCTTTGACAAAATAATTCCCTCAAAAAAAAAAAAAATGTAGTAGGTTTCTGATCTGTTTGCTGCAGGCATTTCAAAAGGTCAGTAAAATCCTACAAAGTTTTCTTCATAGATAATTCTCAGGTGGGCTTTATTTATTTGATTCTTAGAGCTTATGCTTTTCTTCCCACTTAATTGTGGCTAATTTGTGGTAGAATGCAGAAAAATATTCAGGTGGAACAGTATTAGCTTCAAAGATGTTTATCTGAGGATTAAGGCACTTCTTTAACTAAGGAATCTTATTATTTTGTATTTTTATTTATTTTATTTTGGGGATAGAGTTTGGGGACAGAGTTTTGCTCTTGTTGCCCAGGCTGGAGTGCAATAGTGCCATCTTGGCTCACTGCAACCTCCGCCTCCTGGATTCAAGTGATTCTCCTGCCTCAGCCTCCCAAGCAGCTGAGATTACAGGCGTGCACCACCACGCCCAGTTAAATTTTTGTATTTTTAATAGAGATGGGGTTTCACCATGTTGGCCAGGATAGTCTCGAACTCCTGACCTCAGGTGATCATCCCACTGTGGCCACCCAAAGGCTGGGATTACAGGTGTGAGTCACTGTGCCCATCCTGTTTTTATCATTAAGTCTTTTTCTGTCTCCCATCTTCTTAGTTGGATCCAGAAATGGCTGGTGGCTTTCCCAACCCCGTAACTTTCTTTATTTCCATACTCTCCCTATTTTTATCTATGTTTGAAAACCAATCAATTCTTGCATGATCTCATTGCTTTTCATATTTTGACTAAAAGCTGCCAGTCATAGCTAATATACAGCATGTTTGCTTTAAATCCCTCTTTCTGAAGTCAGTCTCAGTAGACACATAGTCTGTTTTCAAAATTTTCAAAATCCTTATGGGTGACAGTTTTACTGAATATTTCGGTCATTGTTTAACAGATATCTTAAGCTTTACAACATATAAGATCTATTTTCTTACCACCTGTCCTCCAACTCCTGGGCCAATGCCACATACTTTAGGTGCTATAAAGGCAGCAAGCCATTTCCAGTTACCAATTCTATTACAAAGCATGTAGTGCTAGTTGCTATACTCAGTAAATGTACAAAGGACTCAAACGTGAGAGAAGTTCATTTATCACACAGGTAAATTCCAAATCTAGTGTTCCTAGCTGGCTTGTGGCTCACGGTGGATTTACAGATCTGGGTTTCTTCAATTTTAAGCTCTACATTTTTCAGCATTTGGGCTTTCATGAATATTGGCTTATGTCCGAAGAAAAGGAAAATAAAACATGAATAATTTTGTAGAGGAATTTTCACAAGTCAAGCTGAGAGGTAGTGTCCAACACTTGACATTCTGTTGCTCACTAACAGTGCAAAATGATGTACAAAATCATTGTAATAATCTAGCTGTGGATACAGGAAGAAGAATAAACACTATGTATCCATTTTCACAGCAGTCTCTTATTTAATAACATAGTTTTATTTAATAACATAGTATTTAATTAGAGAGGGATTCTACCTCTCTAATAACACTCTTTTTGTGTGATACTGGGGGCAAAAGCCTGAAAGTTTGGAAAGATATTTTTATGTTATAGAATTGATGCCATTTTATATAGCTGCTCTCTGACAAAGAAACTAATAACTGGGAATATTTGGATAAGTGCTGATAGACATGTAAATTACATCCTTCAGCAAGAAAGTGTTCCAGGAGAATCAACATACTTTTCTAATATGGCTTTACATTAAACATGTCAATTCGTCTGGATATTTTATTCTAAAAAAAGTTTTAAAGCATTAATTGAGGGGAAAAAGGGGCATATTTTTGGATAAAGCATACTCAATTTGGTTTAAGAACTACTTCTTTCTCATACACGGAGGTGGTTTGCTAAGTTGAAGATGGAATGAGTAGTTCTAGACTTTGACTGAAGTAAGTGAGTGATGGAAAAAAGTGTGTTGAATATTGTAACATAAATCATCCAAAACTTTAAACTTTTATTGATTATATATTTCTCAAAACTGCAAGGTGGGAACGGCATGGGAAGGATTAATTTAGAAGAATATTTTCCAGACTAACACATTTAATTAAATCTTTTTGGGTCTGAAATGCATCCCTCTTCCAACTCTACATCTAGGTAATGTCATAACTATGCACATTTAAAATTTACATAACTATATTTATGCTTCAGAGCTTTTCATTTGCTTTTATTATTACTCATTATAATTTTCAAATCATATCATTTAGCAAATCATTTTAAATTAAAAAATAATCAGTGGCAAATGATTGTGTTTTCTGGTTCTCAAAATAATATCCAAAGGAGAGTAGTTTTAAATATAATTAACTTTGGGTTGCCCAAGAGAGTAAGAGATAATTAGTTCGTATTGTTTATATTCCTTTTCATATATGCTATATTTTAAATACTGTTTTATCTAGGCACTTTTCATTAGAATAAATATGGCTAGTTTATTCTAATGAATAAATGGCTAGTTTTTAAATATGGCTAGTTTTTAAAGTTTAAATTTCCTTTATATGCATTTAGAATTAAAATATATTTTGAATTTAATTAGGAGATAGAATAACTACCTTGTCATTATAGCAGTTTCTATTATTATTATTTTCAAGTTGGAAAATAAGCAATTATTAGAAACTTGCTTGTTTATAGGACAAATAAGGTTACATAGTCAACTGCTTCCTGCTTTTATGTTTTTAAAGTTAGTTTTTATTGGCACTTGGAAAGAACATGACAATGAAAATTAAAGTCATAAATGTAAGCCCTGTAGATTTCAGAACACTTGGAAATAACACGATAGATCAGAACTAGCTGAGAACAGGGGAAGCAAACTCTTCCTTAGAGTGTCTTTAAATTGAAGGGAAACAAATACATAAACAAGATAAAGATAATGTGGTCCAGGTTGTATAAAGGATTCTAATATTTTGATATTTTAGAACAATTTGAGGAGCTATAATATTTTTTAAAAAGGTCCGTCATTTTGCAACCTGAAGACAAACCATCTTAGAGCCGAATTTTGTCTGGTAGCCATCTTCCCTAAAATTTATCCTTTTTCCTTTACAAAAAAGAAATAAGTAGAACAATCTCATGGTTAGGAATTTGCAATAATGGTACCAATTTTGCCAGCCTAGGCACTAAAAGGTACTTTATTCTACCCCTTAGTGGTTTTACCATCCTTTTTAAATCATTTCATTTTTGCTATTTGCAGGCTTACAGGCTTTTAGAAGCTCAGTATAACTGGCATTTTGTGACATTCTTCAGAGTCTACAGCAATGTATCTTCATCTCTTCTATTGGAAGGCTACACAGCTGAAATTGTTAATTTTCTTTAGCAAAGTCCCTCTGTCAGCAGATTTATCCTTGGATTGTTTAGAATGTCACACCAATAAACAATTTTTAGTCAGTTGTCCTTTCAGCATTTGAGAGTTAAATGACACAATTGATGTCATACTAAATCTAATAGTTAGCGTACCAAATTGTAAAATAACTAAAGGAGGGTGGAAACGAGGCTTTTGAAATATACAATCTTGATCACTGTCAAATGATGCCCAGAGTTCAATCATCAAATCGTGATTTTCATATTAATTGATCTCACAGCATTTCTTAACAACTTCTTCCCTGTAATACATTTCCAAAAAGAAGAATAAGAGATTGAAAGTAACAAGATTATGTTTTGCATTAAGATTTTTTCCTTGATTCTTTGTCTATTGATTGATAACAGATCATATCTATAAAGAGAATTGAATCATGCTATTGTATCACATTTAACTAGTTGTATCATACTAAATTGCATCATATTTAACTATGTCCTAAATATAAATTACAAAGTATTTCATGTCTTACTCAATAAGAGTTTTCTCCAGAACTTAGGAGGAAAAGCTGAAGCAATGTGAGAACACAAACTTTGCTAATTTTAGGAAAATACAAATAATAAAAATTGGGGTTCATGATAGATTTCACATTTAAATTGAAGTACATATGTGTTACTCTAAATGCCACAATTAGACAAAACTTATCCTATAGAATTTTATCTTGTTTCATATAAAAGAGTTATTTATTATTGCACTGTGTCATAGATAATATTAGCGTATGAGAGTAAAAAACAATTAATTAAAAATAAGATGTGCATAATAGAACAGCCATGATAAAGAATAGATGTGTACTGATTTTTTTATTCTTATACAATTTTAAAACACCTCTGTTGTTGAGAATAGTTTCTAAATAGTAGATACACACAATATATATAATTTAATATAATGTATGCAATATAGTATGTGTTATTTTAAGTAAGTGCATCTTTGCATACTGACACATTCTCATGCACAGTCAAACATAATACATATGAAAATATCTACAGTTCCTTAGTGAAGATTGACATAGATAGCAACACTCAAAAATTGTATATGTTGGCATGATGGGCACTTTATTGTGGCAATAAGTCCCTGATGTTTACTGTAATAGAACTAGCAATATATTTTATCCTCAGGAATGGAGTATTTGTGGTAGGCAGAATAATTACACCCTTTTCCCCCAGATGTTTCTGTCTACTCTCTAGAACCTGCGTAATGTTCTAGAGACAAAGGGGAATTATGGTTGCATGTGCAATTAAATTTGCTCATCAGTTTATCACAAAATACAAAAGTTATTCTAGATTATCTGACTGAGCTCAGTGTAATCACATAGGCCTTTAAAGTGAAAGACAGTATTGGAATTAAAAACAAGAGCTGTCAGTTTGCTGTCTCTGAAGATGGAAGAATGAGTCCATAAGCCAAGGAATATGTGCCACCTCCAAATGATGGATTAGGCAAGGAATCAAATTCTCTTCTGGAGCCTCCAGAAGGAACTCAACCCTATGAACACTTTGGTTTTAGTCCAGTGAGACTCATTTCAGACTTCTGACCTATAGACTATCAGATAACAAATTATATTGGTTAAGCTACTAAACTCATGGCAACTTATTACAGCAGCAATAATAAACGAATATAGATCTGGACACTTTTCTACTCGGACATTTCAAAGTCCTGCTCTATTGAAACATTTGTGGCCATGCTATTTAATTTTCTCAATAATATACTGTAAGGTCAAAAAATGTCAAAAGATATTAACTTTTTTTGAGCCACTGCAGATGAATCAATTACTTATCAACTACATCTAGGATTTACACACCCAGTTATTATCTATGAACTTTCAGTTAGCCTTGTTATTTATATCCAGGCACTGAGAGCTAGTATTCCTTTTATTAAATAAAGACCATCATTTGAAGTGAAATTATATAGAATTTTAGACTGTATTAACTATTGAAACTTATTTACATTTCAGATGCTTATATTCCAGGTTTATACTAAACACATTATATATCCCAGTTTATCTAATTCTAACAACGATGTTTTAAGTGTATTTCTATCCCCTTTGCTTAAAAGAAGATCCTGCAGGCCGGGTCCTGTGGCTCACGCCTGTAATCCCAGCACTTTGGGAGGCCGAGGCGGGCAGATTACGATGTCAGGAGTTGGAGACCAGCCTGCCCAAAATGGTGAAACCCTGTCTCTACGAAAAATATGAAGATTAACCAGGTGTGGTGGTGGATGCCTGTAATCCCAGCGACTGGGGAGGCTGAGGCAGGAGAATCCCTTGAACCCAGGAGGCCAAGGTTGCGGTGAGCCAAGATAGAGTCACTGCACTCCAGCCTGGGTGAAAGAGTGGGATTCCATCTAAAAAAAAAAAAAAAAAAAAAATCCTGAGAACTTAACCAATATTATTCAATTAAAAAACAGTGGTGTTAAGAATTAAAACACAGGCAGTCTGAATCCAGAGTCTGACTGACTCCCCAAAGCCTTACCAACTGTATTATCAAGCAATTACTGTGACAATATTTCAGCTCAATGGCATACAACAACAAATATGTATTTTTCTTGCTTATCAATCTGTCGGTTGGCTACCGTTTGACTAATCTCTGCTGGACTTACTTGATCTTAGCTAGACTCCAGGTACTCTTCATTCCAGGGACCAAAAGTTAGCTAGAGCATATTATTTTCATAGAAGGTGGGAGAAGCCCCAGTGACTGAGTCGAACAACACCCATTTTGAAATCTCTGTTTATATCACATCTGTTAATCTTTTGTTTTCCAAGCAAGTGACTTGGTCAATGGGGTGGTCATATATACTATGCCTGCTCCACTGAGGCCTACTGTAAAGCCAAGTGGCAAAACAATGTATATGTATCACACATTATGGAGAGATAGTGAAGAATTGAAAACAACTACTAAATTTATTATAAAGTCTCCCATTAATTCTATTTTTACTTCTGACATTTTAACTGTTATTCTCTATGTTTCTTTTTTTTAAAAAAAATAAGATTTCATTTTACTCACAAAGGAAGAAGTTTTAAGCTGAACACTTGAAAAATACGAATCTGAGGTTGTCTTTACTCAAGTCTCAAGGGAGTATAAAAACTCAAAAGTGTTTTATTGTTAGACTCCTCACAGGAGCAATATAGATCCTTCTATTACGTATTTGCAATGAGGCAAAAGAAAGTATCCTTTATATTCATGTCCTGTATCAGTTTTTTAATAAAAGTCAACAGCTGTTAAAATGTACTTATTTATATTAAATTTCCTTACATACTGAGGTTTATATATGCTATCATTTTATACTTGGTTCTTTTAAATAATTAATTTTCACCATAACTGCTATTTTGAAAAACCAACACAGAAGAGAGTAAACTATTTTTGGAGAGAACATTAGTTATACTAACAACCTAATTTTAGCCTGACCATTTGAAACTTAGCTCTTCTTGTAGCCATCTCTAGTCATAGAAAAATAAAACAGAGGCCACATACGGTGGTTCACGCCTGTAATCCCAGCACTTTGGGAGGCCGAGGCGGGCAGATCAGGAGGTCAAGAAATTGAAACCATCCTGGCCAACGTTGTGAAACCCAGTCTCCACTAAAAATACAACAATTAGCTGGATATGGTGGCACACGCCTGTAGTCCCAGCTACTTAGGAGGCTGAGGCAGGAGAATCGTTTGAACCCGGGAGGCAAAGGCTAGCAGTAGCTGAGATTGCACCACTGCAATCCAGTCTGATGACAGAGCAAGACTCTGTCTCAAATAAATAAATAAATAATTTGTAATGAAAACGTTTTGAGAATTTTTCTAGGTTGTATGTTAATAGAAATTTATTTTTATTTACGTGTTTATAATTTATGTGATTTTTCCAAATGTTTACATCAATTTATGTATGTCATTTTTCTCATAAAATGTTTTAAAAATCTAAATGCAATTAAGTCATATGGTTAGCATTTCTTACATATTTTACCATATAAAATATAGTAAATAAATTTGCTGTTTAATTTTCCAGTCTTGCTAATATTTCCTTAGATGTTAAATAGAATTTTGCCTCTTTTTGTAAAGTGGAAACACTTAGTGAAAAGTAGCTTTCCAACTCTGTTTCAATGTCTGTTATATCAAAGAGTGCTCAAGGGTAACCCCAACTAGAAGTAAAAAAATGTCTTTCAAACCATAACTTAGAAGCAGAAATGGAAAGATATAATTCTGAATGAGAAATAAATATTCATGCTAGAATGTTTTCTAGTGTATGCTTTCTAAGGATATTTTTAGTATGTGGTTACAAGAACAACATATGTTTCCATGAGAATGTATTATAATAACTTTATTTAATTACAGAAAAGACTTTTCTTCCTACGTGTACATCAGAGACAGAAAGAATAGCAAGGTATCTGCTCAGTAAATGTTCATAATTGATTATTTGATTTAAATGTTTATTTATATTAATATTTGAGGTCCTGCTAAGCATGCAGACTTCGAAGTCTCAGGAAAGTATCTGAGTGTTCTTTTAGTTGTCTTATATTGCAAATTAGGGACAATACCCTCTATTTTTTATTTAGTTCACTGTCTAGGTTTCTCATAGGAAGAGAGATATTAAATTTGACATCATATGTGCAGAAAAAAAGGTGTTTCAGACAGTTAGGCCCTGAGCAAAAATAAAGTCCCCTCAGGAAAACATTCAGCATGACAATTTGAGAGCTCTGCTTCTTGTTTATCCTAAAAACTATCTGAGAGACTTCCTTTCCCTAGTCATATTTAACTAGCATAGGTGTTATGATAGACATTCTTAAATACTCAATGGAGCAAGCTGTTCGAGTTTATTTCATCCCAGTAATCCTTTCTTAGACACTAGAATTATGATAGGCAGAACTCTTTTGGTTTTATATGAAAGCTCTAAAAAATACCCTGTGTTGGCTGCTTCTATATATTATGAAAACAAATGTTAACTTTTACAAGTTGTAGTAGACAAGATATGTAGTGCTACAGTATTGTAAAGACTAAACATTAATTTTCCTAAGCGAATTTTAATTTTTATTTCAAAATAGCATTACTGTTTGTAATAATCAAGACTTATAAATCGTATAGGTGTGAATGTAATTGTAACAATAATGGGAGCAATATAAAATAACATTTTATATGTAGATAATCCTAGAAAATCTGACACAATTGGTCATGAAAATAATATTTAGTCTCTTTAGGTTATTAATAAAATAAATTTAACCTAAATAAGATCGAAATTACAGAAGTTCAAAAGAGTTTAGAAACATATGTATACACACACACACACATTTTATAGTGATACCAGTCTCAATTCTGAGTATGTTGTGTAGAGTTAAATAAACAACACTTCAGGTAGACTCCTTCATAAGTTTTTGTTTGTTGTTTGTTTCTTACCAAGGAAAGTGATGGCTCAGAGAAGTTAAAATAAGATTACTCAAGGTCAAAATTTATCGGTGTTGAAGTTGGTCTTAAACTGAGGCTGCTGGTCCTCTTTAAATTTTATACACTAGACAATGTTGCCTCTCATTAAAAAAGAACCCAAAAGTAGTATTTAAAATAATTTTCATCCTTGTCCAACATTTTGTCTGTATTTTTTTTAAAAAGAGATCAAATGATAAGTACTGGTTTTTGTTTTATTTTTTAAGTAGGAGAAAAGGCATATACATTTACTTAACATTTATACACGAGAGCCTCAGAATGAAGAGCCAAATTCTCAATGAGTTATAGAACCTTATCTAGCATCTTGAAGTTACAGAAATAATGGGTGGCTTAAATTATGGTAAAACAGGTTGTGAGAGTGGTGGACAAAAAGAATTCTCTTGCGGGGCAATCAATTATTGCTATGAGGAATGACTGAGTCGGGAAACTGAGATTAACTTGTAAATAGTTGATATGATTAGGCTTTGTATTCCCACCCAAATCTCATTTTGAATTGTAATCCCATAATTCTCATCATCCCCATATTAAGGGAGAGACAAAATGGAAGTAATTGAATTACGGGGATGGTTTCCCTCTGCTGTTCTCCTGATATTGAGTGAGTTCTCACAAGGTCTGATGGTTGTATAAGGGGCTCTTCCCCTCTTCACTCAACACTTCTCCTTCCTGCTGTCTTGTAAAGAGGGTGCCTTACTTCCCCTTTGCCTTCTGCCATAATCATAAGTTTCCTGAGGCCTCCCCAGTCATGCTGAACTGTGAGTCAATTGAACTTCTTTTCTTTATGAATTACCCAGTCTCTGGCAGTTCTTTATAGCAGTGTGAAAATGGACTAATATAACAGTATTAAAAAAAAAAAAAAGTACTTATCATATGACCTGTTTTTCTTTTTTTTAAAAAAAAAATATAGACAAAATGTTGGACAAGAATGAAAATTATTTTAAATACTAGTTTTGGTTTCTCTTTTAATAAAAGGCTACATTGTGTAGTAGATAAAATTTAAAGAGCAGCCTCAGTTTAAGACCAAATTCAACATTTTTTTCTTTGGAATTTAAATGATCCTTGGAAACAATCACTATACTCATAAAAAGATCCACTTAGGTGTGGTCACATCTTGGTCTTCTTCTCTGCTATACATAATAAGATAACAAGGAGGGTAAATGAAAAATTATTCTCTTCAGTAGGTGTATTAGTCTGTTTCATGATGCTGATAAGGACATACACAAGATTGGGCGATTTACAAAATAAACAGGTTTAATGGACTTACAGTTCCACATGGCTGGGGAGGCCTCACAATCATGGCGGCAGGCAAGGAGGCACAAGTCACATCTTATGTGGATGGCAGTAGGCAAAAAGAGAGAGCTTGTGCAGGTCAACTCCTCTTTATAAAACCATTAGATTTCGTGAGACTTGTTCACTATCAGGAGAACAGCATGGGAAAGACCTGCCTCCATGATTCAATTACCTCCCATCAGGTCGCTCCCACAACACATGGGAATTCAAGATGAGATTTGTGTGGGGACACAGCCAAACCATATCATTCTACCCCTGGCCCCTCCCAAATCTCATGTCCCACATTTTAAAACCTATCATGCCTTCCCAACAGTCCCCCAAAGTCTTAACTAATTTCAGGATTAACTCAAAAGTCCACAGTCCAATATCTCATCTGAGACAAGGCAAGTCCCTTCTACCTATGAGTCTGTAAAATAAAAAGTAAGTTAATTACTTCCTAGATACAGTGAGGTACAGGCATTGGGTAAATACAGCCTTTCCAAATGGGAGAAATTGGCCAAAACAAAGGGGCTACAGGCTCCATGCAAGTCCAATATCGAGCAAAGCAGTCAAATCTTAAAGCTCCAAAATGATCTTCTTTTACTCTCACATCCAGGTCACACTGATGCAAGAGGTGGGTTCCCATGGTTGTGGGCAGCTCCACCTCTTGTCATTGCAGGGTATAACCTCCTGTCTGGCTGCTTTCATGGGCTGGCATTGAGTGCCTGTGGCTTTTCCAGGTGCACAATGCAAGCTGTCAGTGGATATACCATTCTGGGTTCTGGAGGATGGTGGCCCTCTTTTCACAGCTGCACTAGGCAGTGCCAATAGAGACTTTTTGTGGAGGCTCTGGCCCCCCATTTCTCTTCAGCACTGCCCTAGAAGAGGTTCTCCATGAGAGCCCCGCCCCTGCAGCAACCTTCTGCCTGGACATCCAGGCATTTCCATACATCCTCTGAAATCTAGGTAGAGTTTTCTAAACCTCAATTCTTGACTTCTGTGCATCCATAGGCTCAACAACATGTGGAAGCTGCCAAGGCTTGGGGCTTACAACCTCTGAAGTCATGGGCCAAGCTGTACCGTGGCCCTTTTAATCATGGCTGGAACAGCTGGGATGCAGGACACCATGTCCCTAGGCTGCACACAGCACAGGGACCTTGGACACAGCCCACAAAACTATTTTTTCTTCCTAGGCCTCTAAGCCTGTGATGGGAGGGGCTGCTGTGAAAAACTCTGACAAACCTTAGAGACATTTTCCCCATTGTCTTGGCGATTAACATTTGGCTCCTTGTTACTTATGCAAAATTCTGTAGCTCGCTTGAATTTCCCCTCAGAAAATAGGATTTTCTTTTCTATCGCATTGTCAGGCTACCAATTTTCTGAACTTTTATGCTCTGTTTCCCTTTTAAAACTGAATGCCTTTAACAGCACCCAAGTCACCTCTTGAATGTTTTGCTGCTTGGAAATTTCTTCTGCCAGATATCCTAAATCATCTCTCTCAAGTTTGAAGTTCCACGAATCTCTAGGGCAGGGGCAAAATGCCACCAGTCTCTTTGCTAAAATATAACAAGAGTCACCCCTGTTCCAGTTCCAATTAAGTTCCTCATCTTCATCTGAGACCACCTTGGCCTGGACGCTATTGTTCATATTACTATCAGCATTTTTGTCAAAGCCATTCAACAAATCTCTGGAAAGTTTCCTACATTTCCCTGTCCTCTTCTGAGCCCTCCAAATTGTTCCAGCCTCTAGTACCTAAGTTGCTTCCACATTTTCAGGTATCTTTTCAGCAGTGACCCTCTCCCAGTACCAATTTACTGTATTAGTCTGTTTTCACACTGCTGATAAAGACATGTCCAAGACTGGGCAATTTACAAAAGAAAGAGAAATGGACTCACAGTTCAACATGGCTAGGGAGGCCCCACATCCATGGCAGAAGGCAAGGAGGAGCAAATCACATCTTATGTGGATGGCAGGAAGCAAAATGAGAGAGCTTGTGCAGGGGAATTCCTCATTACAAAATCATCAGATCTCTTGAGACTTGTTCACTATCATGAGAACAGTAGGGGAAAGACCTGCCCCAGTGATTCAATTACCTCTCACCAGGTCCTCCCACAAATTCAAGATGAGATTTGGGTGGACACACAGCTAAACCATGTCAGTGGGTCTGGAACTTAGGCAGATAAAGGAACTTGGGCTTCTTTGGGAGAGATATTGTGTGTTGGAGGGGGATGATTAGAGACCTTGAGGGTTTTTTGGTTCAGCATTTCAAACACCATATTTTGACATATTTGTATCTGAGCCCCAACATTCCCTGTTTGAAACTTCCCTAGAAGTTTCACACACTAAAAACTGAACTGGTGGCCGTGGAAGAGAAAAACTGAGTTAAAAGCTGACTGGAAAAGGATTCCAGTTAACCAACCTGGGAAAAGGCAAATTCCATTAAACAACTGCATCTGATTTAGGAGACAGCATTGCAGATAAGCTTTAAAACAGAAAAAAAAAAAAAAAAAAAAAAAAGTTAGTATTGGGAACAATGTATAAACCAGTTTCTTTTGAGGCTGGAGGGCAGTAGTTTGAGGCTGGAGGCCAGGTGTTAGACTCAAACTGGCTTTAGGAGTTATAACAATTGTCCAAACTATAGGCTTTAAACACATTTTCTGGTTTGGAACATGTGATAAGGAAAGAAGTAGTCTCTCCTTTTTTTTTTCTTTTATTTCTTATCTGGTAAGGTTCTATAAGTAATATTGATGAATCAGACAAATATTGTTTCTTGATATCATTAATACTGGCAGAGTTAAATTAACAAGTTTGATTGTCCTATCAATAATAAAACAACTAGGTCATCTATATTTATTTTTAAATTTTATATTAAACTTAAATTTTCCTTTAAGTTATTAATTTTTACAGAAACTTTTCATGAGTTTTAACATGCACAACTTATTTAGCATCACAGGATAGCCCTAAATGAAAGAATATTGCTATGACATGCCAACCTCTGAAATGAAAATGGAAAATCCACATGTTGTTTCACAGAAATAATATTATATAAATAGAAAGATAAGACTTAAAAAGGAAAACTACTAGAATAAAACATAGAAAAAAATTATTGAGATTAGTTTTGGCAAAAATTATTTTTGATATGACTCTAAAAGCACAAGGAACGAAGCAAAAATAAACAATTGGCATTGCATTAAACTAAAATCCTTGTGTACAGCGAATGAAATAATCAATAGAGTGAAGAGACAACCTCTGAAGAGCTTGGAAGAAAATATTTGCAAGCCATACATCTGATAAGGAGTTATTAGCTATATATATATATGAAACTCAAACAACTTGATGGCAAGAAAAAAAAATCCAACTTAAAACATGATCAAGGGACCTGAATAGACATTTACTGAAAGAAGATATGTAAATGGTCAAAAGGTATATGAAAAATTGCTCAACATCACTAATTACAAAGGAAATGCAAATTTAAACCACAACAAGGTATCACCCCACAATGAATTAACTGAAAAGATAAAAAACAACAAGTTGCTGGTGAGAATCTGGAGAAAAGGGAAACCTTGTACAATGTTGGTGGGTAAGTAACTGGTACACTTGTTATGGAAGATAATATGGAGGTTTCTTAAAAAATTAAAACTAGAACTACAATATGATCCAGCAATTCCACTTCTGAATATATCCAAAAAGAGTGAAATCAATATGCTGAAGGAATATTTTCATTTTCATTTTCATTGCAACATTATTCACCAGAGCCAAGATAGGTAATCAGCCCAGGATAAATAGATGAACAGATAAAGAAAATATTGTGTATCTGCACAATGGAATACGATTCAGCCTTAAGAAAGAAATTGTGACATTTGTGACAATATGGATGAACCTGGAGGACATTATGCTAAGTGAAAATAGGCCGGGTGCAGAATGACAAAAATGGCATGATCTCACTTATATGTGGAATCTAAAACATCTAAATTCATAGAAGTAGAGATTACAATGGTGCTTACCAGAGTTTGGCAGGGTGGGGAAGGATGAAAATATGTTGAAGGGTTTCAGATAGAGAGGAGGAATAAATTCTGCATATCCATCACACAGCATGATGACTATAATTAATAAAAATGTGAAATTGAAAATTACTATTAATGAAAATGTGAAATTGAAAATTGCTAACAGGCTAGATTTTATTTATTTATTTATTTATTTATTTTGAGACGGAATCTCACTCTTTTGTCCAGGTTGGATTGCAGTGGCACCATCTCAGCTCAATGCAGCCTCCATCTCCCAGGTTCAAGAAATTCTCCTGCCTCAGCCTCCCAAGTAGCTGGGATTACAGGTGTGTGCCAACACATCTGGCTAATTTTTGTATTTTTAGTAGAGATGAGGTTTCACCACACTGGCCAGGCTGGTCTCATACTCCTGACCTCAGGTGATCCATCCACGTTGGCCTCCCAAAGCACTGGGAGTACAGACGTGAGCTAACAGACTAGATTTTAAGTACTATCACCACACACAAAAAAAGGGTAAGCATGTTGGGCAATGGATATGTTAATTAGCTTAATTCAATCATTTCACAAGGTACTGCTATATCAAAACATCATATTGTGCCCCATAAACATATACAATAAAAAAGTAAACATGAATAAATATAAAACTTCTTTATAAAGAAAAAAACAAAAAGAAATAAGCATCCTACATTGTTGTTATCCACAAGCAGACTCTTTTTCTGTTAAAGTTATGATATGGTAAAAAAAAAAACTGTGAAAATTATAAATCAATGACCTCGAGTTATTATGTTTTTTCAGGATACTTCTAGTTGATATAGAATGATTGGAAAGTATAGTCTTTCAAGTTTGTTTTACCAAGTTTACTTTAAACTCTAGGATTCACCTTACTAGCTCTCACTATTATGTGAGCTGGAATGATTTGCCAGTGATTGATGTGGATCCTCACTGAGTGTCCTGCTGTCAAAGTCTCTTGAAGAAGACCATTCAAAATAGCTGCCTGAACTACAGAAACACTGCCTGTAAAAGATTCCACATATTGATTGTTGAAACTCTGAAGAATTTGATTCATCACATCAGTTTTGTTCTTGAAATGCTTGTTTGCTATAGATTTTTATTTAGAATCCATGAAACCTGTCTTTAAAAAGTAACAAACCGGCAACAGACGGATCAACGAGTAACTTTATTTTTATTGAAATATTTAATTTGAAAGTGCTTGCCTTATTTATTACTTCTTGGTTTTTGGTATGGCGTTTGAAAGTTAGTTTTATTTGTATAACTCACCTATCTACATTGTTTCTATTTTGTGTAAGATATTTGGAAGTAATTGAATATGCCTTATGTTCTTGCCGTCTAAGTTGCTTAAGGACAGCACTGATCGGGGAAGATGCAATTACAGCTTTATGAGAATCAGGTGAGGGAAGACCAAGGAAAATACAGAAAGCAACCCTGTAAGTAATACACAGTTTGCATTTAAGACTTTCTACTTCCCACCCTAACTTCATACCACCAAGGCAAATCTGACATCTTTAAGTAGCTCTGAGACTCCAAATATTCAATAAGAACAGCTCGTAACTTTCTTTTAAATGTGCTTCTTCAACACTGATGGTGTCAAAGATAGCTTATCACATAAAAGTAGTTTAAAAATATAAATTTAGTTCTGAATAACTGTTTTTCAAAAGGATTATCACTGGTTTTCTTTTCCTAGATGACTTCAACATGATATTTTAAAAAGTTTTAGTGCTGCTTATATCAAGCAACGCATCCATGTAAACAATTTTTTGGCTGGGGTAAGGCACCACTCCTCAAGCTATATGTGACAGTTAATCCTTTCTGCCTAATTCTTCATAAACTAACATGCATTTAATAGTTCAGTTGAAATGCAAGACTTCAGTGATCTATAAGGTGATCCGATGTGGACTTTTAGATCTATCTACTGAAAACTTCTGCTAACACCATCACCATTATATTTGACAACATATTTTCTGAAATAACAATTCTTTGCTCATCAAAAAAAGAGGAGCATACATTTGTATAATGGAAAGAAAAAAATGATCAGGCAATTTATGTAACTAAATAATAAAGCTAAACTTTATAACTAAATAAGTAAACATCTAACAATATAAAAAAGTAGGGTATATTAATTTTATTCAACCATTTATTTAATACACATGTATTAGCACCTACTTAGTTCTAGGCACATTTCTTAGTGATGAAGATACAGTGCACAGCAAGATTAAATTGTGCCAGACCCCAGACATTTAAATAACTGTGTGTTGGGAGAAAACAAAAGAGACAATAAACAAAGAATTATACGAATTCTGGTGAAAGGTGCTATACAGGGAACATAAATGAAGTTATATAGATTGAATTTTTGGATAAAGATCTTGTGCAGACCTATCTTAGGAAGGGACACATGTGAACAGAATTAACCTATGAAAGTGGACCAAATATGTAAAGAGTTCACTATAAAGTATTCTAGATAGATGACAGAGTACGTAAAAATGACAGGGACAATGTGTCTGATACCAGCAGGAGGCAACTGATTTTGAAGAGTGAAGAGAGGTTGGCAGGACCCAGAGCATTCAGGACACTTATAAACTGCACCTGAGCATGTGCATATGTATGTGTTTCTGTGTGTAGAGATTTTTTTTTTTTTTTTTTTAGATGGAGTTTCGCTCTTGTTGCCTAGGCTTGAGTGCAATGGCACGATATCGGCTCACTGCAACCTCCGCCTCCCAGGCTAAAGCAATTCTCCTGTCTCAGCCTCCTGAGTAGCTGGGATTACAGGCATGTGCCACCACACCACGCTAATTTTGTATCTTTAGTAGAGACTGAGTTTCTCCATATTAGTTAGGCTGGTCTTAAACTCCCGACCTCAGGTGATCCACCCGCCTCAGCCTCCCAAAATGCTGGGATTACAGGCCTGAGCCACTACGCCTGACTGAGAATTTTTGTTATATTATTTTTGTAATTAATAGTTTTATTAAAATCCAACAAATATTTATAATATTAATGTTAATACCATGTTCAAGTTACCGTTCCCTCTACATCAATGGTATAATGTATGAAGGTGAGATTTTTTTCCTCCTGAAACAATGAAAATGAACATTTATTTGGTGTATACCAGTTGCTAGTGTTCTAAATTGTTTTACATGTTTTATTTAACTTACTACTCATGAAAACTCTGATATAGCCGTTATCATTACTCATTTTATGCATATGAAAAAAACACACAGAAGAGTTCAGTAACTCACCTAGTTACCACTGGAAGTACCAACGGCGGAATGTGAACCCGGAACCCAGACTGTCTGGCTCGAATGTTCCTGCTCACTCTCCTTTTTCTTCTGTTTCTTCCTCTTCCGCCATTTTTTTTTTGTAAATATGCATAAAAAAGAATGCATAAAATGCCTAGAAATATTTTGAGACCTAGTAATAAAATAAATACCCATAGCAGCCAACAACCTTGATTGCAATATTACTATTACAATCAAGTTTTTCATTGTCCGTGGTCTTCCTCTTGAGAAAGACAATCACTATCCAGAAATTCATTTACCATGTATTATTTCATAGTGTTACAGTATATGTATGTATCTTTACTAACTTCAAAATTTTATACAGTTGATCATTATTTCAATGTAATTATGCATACTGACTTTGTGACTTGAGTTTTACATTAAATAACTCCTTTAAAGTTCATATATGTTGAAGAATATGATGGCAGTTCATTACTTTTAACTGCTGAATATTTCATTGTATGAATTTGTAAAAACCAAATTGTACATTCAAATACCAATAGACATTTCATCTTTTGTGTTGTTTTATTTCTAGAAATAAAGCTATTATGTGCATTCTTATACATATCTACTACAGATGTGTGAGAATATTTCTAGGAATAAAATTGCATATATTGAACTTCACCGGGTAATCCATAATTGTTTTCAAAAGTGTTTGTTTCCATTTATATTCCACTGAGAGTATTGTTCTAGCCATTATTAATGCTTGGTGTTTCTCCAAGTTATTAGTTCCGGGTGCTTATTGTTTTGTTTTTCAACCTGGTAAGTATGAAATGGTATTTAATTGTGTATTTAGTTTCTATTTTTCATATTAATAATGATGCTGAAATTTCATAAAATCTTTATCAACTAGTTTTATTTTTTCTTCTGTGAAATATTTGAACATGATTTTACCCCAGTATTTTGTTGTAGTGCTTGTGTTTCTTATTAATAGATAGGCACATTTACATATTCTGAACACTAAAACATTTCTGGCTGTATGTGAAGTAAATGTTTCCTGCCAGTTTTTCCCTTTCTGTTTAGCCTTTATGTTATTATTTTTAGTTGTATAAAGATGTTCTTGATTTAAATGTAGTCAAATTTATTAGCGTTTATTTTTATTATTTGAACATTATGTTTTCTTAAGACATTTTTAGAGAAGTTTTAGGTTCAGAGTAAAAGGGCAAGGTATGGAGATTTCCCCCATGCCCTTTAGCTTATCATTATCAACGTGCCCCACCAGAGTGGTACATTCTTACAATTATGAGCCTACACTAACACATCCTAATTACCCAAAGCCCATCGTTACATTAGGATTCACTCTTGATGTTGTACATTCCATGAGTTTGGACATATGTAAAAATGTCCATTTTACATTAGTCTAATGTAAAATCCAACATTAAACTACAAAGCAGAGCACTTTCACTGCCCTATAAATCCTCTGTGCTCTGCCTATTCACCATTCTCTCCTCCCTAATCCCTTGGAATGACTTATCTTTTTCCTCTCTGCATGGTTTTGGCTTTGTCGTAATGCCATGTAGTGGGAATCATACAGCATGTAGTCTTTTCAGATTAGCTTATCTTGGTAATATGCATTTATGATTCTTCCATGACTTTTTGTGGTTTGATATCTTACTTCATTTTAGTGCTGAATAATATTTTATTTTTTGATGCACCACAGTTTGTTTATTCATTCACCTACAGAAGGGATCGTAGTTGCTTCCGAGCTTTGATCATTATAAATAAAGATGATATAAACATCTGTGTGTGGATTTTTGTGTGGACATAACTTTTTAACTTCTGTAGGTAAAAATCAAGCAGTGTGATTGCTGGGATATATTGCCAGAGTATGTTTCCTCTGTAAGAAATTGACAGTCTTCCAAAGGGACTATATCATTTTGAATTTCCTCCAGCAATAAATGAGAGTTTCTTCACATCCTTGCCAGCATTTGGTGTTATTAATGTTTCAGATTTTGGCCATTCTACTAGGTGTGTAGTCATATCCAATTGGGTTAATTTGCATTTTCCTGATGATATATAATGTGGGGCATCTTTTCATATGCTTATTTGTCATCTGTATATCCTTAGTTGTCTGTTAAGGTCTTTGGCGCATTTAAAATAAATAGATTATTTGTTTTCTTATTGATGAGTTTCAAGAGTTCCTTATAAATTTTAAAAAGCCTTTATTATATATGTCTTTTGCAAATATTTCCTCCCATTCTATTATTTTTTATTCTCCTAACAGTATATTTCACTGGACATATTTTTAACTTTAACGAAATCCAACCTATTAAATTTTTCTTTTAACGGATTCTGTTTTTGATGTTATATCTCAATTGTCATCACTAAACCCAGGGAAGATTACCTAAATTTTCTACTCTGTTATATTCTAGGAGATTTATAGTTTTTTGTTTTACATTTAACTTAAATGACCCATTTAAGTTAATTTTTCGAAAAGTTTAAGGTCTGTTTCTAGATTCCTTTTTTGCATGTGGATATCTTCTTTCTCCAGACCATTTGTTGGGGGTAGGGGGGAGAAAACCTGTCCTTTTTCTACCGAATTGCATTAGCCCCACTGCCAAAGATCAATTGACTATATTTCTGTGGGTCTATTTCTGGGCTTTGTTCAACTTCATTAATTGATTTAGAGCTACTCAAATTTTCTTGTGCGAGATCTGGCAAATTTTGTCTTTCAAGAAATTGATCAATTTTATATTGGTTTTCATGTTTGTGGACATAGATTTATTCATAGTATTCTTTGACTTTCCTTTTAAAGTCCATAGAATCTGTAGTGATGTCTTCTCTTGATTTCCAGTAATAGTGATTTGTGTCCTCTCTTTTTTTAAAATTACCTTCAATTAAGGTTTACCAATTCTATGATCTTTTCAAATAAGCAGTTTCTACTTTTATTGATTTTTTTCTACTGATTTCTTATTTTCAACTTCATTGACTTCTGCCCTAATTCTATTTTTTTTTCTGCTTACTTTGAAATTAACTTTTTTCTTCTAGTTTTCTCAGAGGAAACTTTGTTTCTTATTTTCTAATATATTTATTCAATGCTGTAAATTTTCCTTTAAGTATTGTCTTTTGCTGCATCCCCCAAATCTTGATGTTATGTTTTCATTTTTATTTAGTTCAAACTTTTTTATATTTTCTTTGATATTTCTTCTTTCACTTGTGTTACTAACAAGTGTGTTGCTTAATTGCTACATATTTTGTGATTTTTCTGTTATCCTTCTAACACTGATTTCTGGTTTAATTCCATTATGGTCTTAGAGCAGACACTGAATGATTTCTATCTTATAAATTCGTTAAGGTTTGTTTTATGGTTCAGAATGTGGAATACATTGGTGAACATTCTTTGTGAGCTTGAGAAGAATATGTATAATATTGTCCAATGAAGTAGCCAATTGATGTCAATTATATCCAGTTGTATGATGGCAGGTTGAATTCAGCTATGTCCATTCTGATTTTCTTCCTGCTAATTTTGTTCATTTCTGATAGTGGAGTGTTGAAGTCTCCAATATGATAGGGTATTTATCTATTTCTCTTCGAAGTTTTTTCAGTTTAATGTTCTGCTTTTACACACATACATATTAAGGATTATTATGCCTTCTTGGAGAATTGATTCTTTTATCATTATTTAATGCCCTTCTTTATCTGTGATATATATATTTTTTGCTTTAAACTATGCTCTGTCTGAAATTAATCTAGCCAGTCCTGTTTCCTTTCCATTAGTATTATTACGGTATATGTTTCTCCATCCATTTAATTTTAATGTATAAGTGTCATTACATTTTGAATGGTTTTTTAACAGCAGTGAATCAAATGGGTCTGCGGCAAACTCGATTCTTGCCTCCTCAGAGAAAAGAATTCAGCTGCGACGTAGAAGGCACAGTAAGAAACTAAGGTGAAGTTCAGAGCAGAAGTGAAAGTTTATTAAAATGTTTTAAAGCCAGAACAATAGGAAGCAAAGTACACTTGGAACAAGACCAAGTGGGCAACTTGACAAATCCAAATGCCCCATCCAACCCTTGACTTGGGGTTTTAAACATTGGCACCGTTCCAGGGTTTGCATTTCTTTCCCCCCGATTCTTCTCTTGTAGCAGGCTATCTGTATGCATAGCGGCCTGGCAGCACTAGGAAAAGGCTGCATGCCCAGTGTATTTACTGAAGTTGTGCGCATGCTCACTTGAGGCATTTTTTTTTTTTTCTCTTACCAATTGAGCATCCCCGGAGGAAGGTTATACACCAGTTAAACTCTGCTAGTGTGCCTCTTAGTGTGCATGCTTGAACCTGCTCGCCCAACTCCTGAGATCTTATCAGGAAGCTGATTATCAGCTTCAGGTGTTTTCTTTCTTCTCTTTTTTTTTTTTTTTTTTTTTTTTTTTGAGACGTAGTCTCACTGTGTCACCCAGGCTGGGGTGCACTGGCATGATCTCAGATCACTGCAAACTCCGCCTCCCGGGTTCAAGTGATTCTTTTGTTTCAGCCTCCTGAGTAGCTGGGACTGCAGGCACACGCAACCCTGCCCAGCTAACTTCTTTTGGTGTTTTTAGTAGAAATGGGGTTTCTCCATATTGGTCAGGCTGGTCTCTAGCTCCTGAACTTGTGATCTGCCTGACTCGGCCTCCCTCCCAAAGTGCTGTTATTAAAGGCAAAAAAATTTGTTATATTATTTGTGCAATTAATAGTTTTATTAAAATCCAACAAATATTATAATATTAATGTTAATACCATGTCTAAGTTTCATCACAAACATGCAAATTAACACAGTTAGATACCACTACACGCCTACTAGAATGGCCAAAATCTGAAATGTTAATAACACCAAATGCTGGTAAAGATGTGAAGAAACTCTCATTCATTGCTGGAGGAAATTCAAAACGAGATAGCCCCTTTGGAAGACTGTTTGTCAATTTCTTTAAAAAGTACATATCCTCTGACAATATGATCCAGCAATCACACTGATTGATTTTTACCTAAAGAAGTTAAAAAGTTACGTTCACATAAAAAATCCACACATAGATGTTTATATCATCTTTATTTATAATGATCAAAGCTTGGAAGCAACTAAGATTCCTTCTGTAGGTGAATGAATAAACAGTGATGCATCAAACAATAAAATATTATTCAGCACTAAAATGATGTAAGATATCAAAGCACCAAAAGACATGGAAGAATCACAAATGCATATTACCAAGATAAGCCAATCTGGAAAGACTACATGCTGTATGATTCCCACTACATGGCATTACGACAAAGCCACAACCATGGAGAGAGGAAAAAGATCAGTCCTTCCAAGAGGTTACGGAGGAGAGAATGCTGAACAGGCAGAGCACAGAGGATTTATAGGGCAGTGAAAGTGCTCTGTTTGGTAGTATAATGTTGGATACCTGCCATTTTACATATGTCCAAACTCAAAGATTGTACAACATCAACGGTGAATCCCAATGTAACTATGGGCTTTTGGTAATTATGATGTATTCATGTAGACTCCTAATTGTAAGAATGTACCACTCTGGTGGGGCACGTTGATAATGATAAGCCCGCGGGTATAGGGGAAATCTCTATACTTTGTCCTTTTGCTCTGAACCTAAAATTTCTCTAAAAACGTAATAAGGAAACATAATGTTCAAATCATAAAAATAAATGCTGATAAATTTGACTATATTTAAATCAAGAACATCTTTATACAAGTAAACATAACAACATAAAGGCTAAACAGAAAGGGGAAAACTGGCAGGAAACATTTGCTTCACATACAGCCAGAAATGTTTTAGTGTGCAGAATATGTAAATGTGCCTATCTATCAGTAAGGGACGAAAGCACTACAACAAAATACTGGGGTAAAATCCTGTTCAAATATTTCACAGAAGAAAAAATAAAACTAGTTGATAAAGATTTTATGAAATTTCAGCTTCATTATTAATATAAAAAATAGAAACTAAATACACAATTGAATACCATTTCATACTTACCAGATTGAAAAACAAAACAATAAGCACCCCAAACTAGTAACTTGGAGAAACACCAAGCATTAGTGATGGCTAGAACAATACTCTCATTGGAATATAAATGGAGACAAACACTTTTGAAAACAATTATGGATTACCCTGTGAAGTTCAATATATGCAATTTCATTCCTAGAAATATTCTTACACATCTGTACCAGTAGATATGTATAAGAATGCACATAATAGCTTTATTTCTAGAAATAAAGTACCACAAAAAATCAAATATCTATTGATATTTGAAGTTGGTAATAAATGACTACGTTGCTGGTTTACTTATTTATGATACTATGCTTTTTAATCATTTTCTTTAATTTCCCTCTCCCTCTACCTCTCCTTCTCCTTCTTCTGATGGAGTCTTGCTCTGTTGCCCAGGCTGCAGTATCTCAGCTCACTGCAACCTCTGCCTCCCGGGTTCAAACGATTCTTCTGCCTCAGCCTCTTGCGTGCCACGACCCCCAGCTAATTTTTTTTTTTTCCTTTTTGTATTTTTAGTAGAGACTGGGTTTCACCATATTGGCCAGGCTGCTCTCGAACTCCTGACCTCATGATCCACCTGCCTCAGCCTCACAAAGTGCTGTGATTACAGGCGTGAACCATTGCACCTGTCCACTTCAGGTGTTTTCTATGGATTGGGAGACTGCCTTTTCCTGGTTCTGGCTGTGAAAAAAATATTATTGTAGAGAGACAGAGTTCTGGTGGTGTTCTTCTGCCCTGCTCATGTCTGTCTTGCTACCTACTCCAACAGATTTCTAGTAGATAATATATAGTTGGGTCTTGTATTTTAATCCACTCTGACAATCTTTATCTCTAAATTGGTGCACTTATATCACTGATGCTCAAAGTGATTATTGAGCGGGGCATGGTGGCTCATGCATATAATTCCAAAATTTTGTGAGGCTGAGGCGGTAGAATTGCTTGAGCCCAGCAGTTCAATACTAACCTGGGCAACGTGTGAGACCCTATCTCTACAAGAATTTAATTTAAAAAATTAACCAGGTGTGGTGGTGTGCACTCATGATCCTAACTCTCAGGAGGTTTAGGCAGGAAGAGCCATTGAGCCCAGGAGGTCAAAGGGCTGAAGTGAGCCATGACTGCACCACTGCACCCCAACCTGGGCAACAGAACAAAACCCTGTCTCAGAAACAAATGAAAAAAAAAAAAAAAGAAAATGATTGTTGACATACTTGGATTAATATCCACATTATCTGACATATTAGTTACTATTTTCTATTTATTTTTTCTTTCTTTTCTTTTCTCTCTTTTTTTGTTGTTGTTTGTTTGTTTTGAGACAGGATCTTGCTCTGTTGTCCAGGCTAGAGTGCAGTGTGATCATAGCTCACTATAGCTTCTAACTCCTGGGTTCAATCAATCCTCCTGCCTCAGCCTCTCAAGTAGTTAGGAATACAGTGTGCACCACCACACCCAGCTAATAATTTTTCATTTTGTAAGTGGTTGCCCTAGAGATTGCCATATACATTTATAATTAATCCAAGACACTTTCAAATAACCGTATACCACTTCATGGATAATTTGAATAACATAATAACAGAATAATCTTAGATTTAATGACAAGAAAATCCCTCAATTTTTGTTTGTCTGAGATAGTTTTCATTTCTCCTTCAGTTTTTGAAAGATAATTTCAAAGGATATATAATTCTAGATTGATGGTTTTTATTTTTTCACTCAATGCTTTAAATATTTCACTCCACTCTTATTGCTTGCATGGTTTCTAAGAAGAAGTTGGATGTAATTATTATCTTTGATTCTCTATAGAAAAGGTGTTTTTATTCTCTGGCTTCCTTTAATTTTTCTTCATCATTAATTTTATATAGTTTGAAATAATATGTCTTGGTGTAGCTTATACTAGCGTTTATTCTTCTTAGTGTTCTCTGAGCTTCCTGGATCTGTGTTATGCTGTCTGACATTAATGTGGTGAAATTTATAGTCATTATTGTTTCAAATATTTCTTGTGTTCCTTTTTCTCGCTCTTCTTCTGGTGTTCACATTGTGTGTATGTTACATCTTTTGTAGTTTTTTCTTGGATATTGTGTTTTTCTTTCTCAGTTTGTTCTTTTTACTTTTCATCTTTGAAATTTCTGTTGATAAGTTCTCGAAGTCAAAGAATCTTTACTTGGCTAATGCTCAGTCTACTAGTAAGTCCATCAAAGGCATTCTTTATTTCTGTTACAGTGTTTTTGATCTCCAGCATTTCTTTTTGAATTTTTATAGGATTTCCACCCTGATTATATTGCTTATCTGTTCTCTCACACTATCTACTATATCCGTTATAGATAGTCTTAGCATATCAATTATAGTTGTTTTAAATTTCCAGTATCATAACTTTAACATCTCTGTCATATCCAGTCATGCTTGCTCTGTCTCTTTAATTATTTTTCCTTTTGGCATGTCTTGTAATTTTTTCTTGGTAGCCAGACATGCTGTACCACATAAAAGGAAGTAATGCAAATAGGTCTTTAGTAATGTGGTGGTAAGGTGTGGGGTAGGGAAAGCATTTTATAGTCCTATGATTAGGTCTCACTGAGGCTTTTAGTGAGTCTATGCCTCTGGACTGTGAACTTCACAAATGTTTCTGCTTTTTTTCTCTCCCTGTAGGTGGGCCAGTATAGCTAGAATGGCTGGAGTTGGGTATTTCTCATATGCAGAAAGTTGCAACTGAACGGAGTCAGGCATTTTCCCTCTAGAGGTCAGTTAATCTCTCATAATATCCCAGCAGATTAGACTCTGGTTAACTTGTTTCACCTGAGGGCAAGTCCTGTTAGGAATAACATAGTACTCTTGAGTATTTCTGTCCGGGCTTGGTGGTTCACACCTGTAATCCCAGCACTTTAGGAGGCTGATATGGGTGGATCACTTAATGTCAGGAGTTTGAGACCAGCGTAGCCAACATGGTGAAACTCTGTCTTTTCTAAAAATAACAAACAAACAAACAAACAAAATAGCCTGGTGTGGTGGCAGTTGTGAGCACTGGGGTAGCAGGTGATAGAGACTAGTGACAAAAATTGTATTTAGGGAGGATATGTGCCTAGTCTGAGGTCTTGAAAGTGAAATAAAATAATGAAGCCCATGGAGGGCATGACTGAGCGAGGAGGACAAAAAACTTCTGTTTCCTAGTACAAATTATCAGAATACAAAATCCTTATTTATAGAATGAGTGGCAGTATCCACATACGAATTTCAATTTCTTGCTTACTATTTAATTCTTTAGATTTCTATCATGCTGAATTGATCTCAGAATGTTTCTCACATAGATTCAGAGAACTTTCAGCCATAATTGAAATAAGTTAATATAAAATAATTATACTAAAAGTTGTTACATATATATGCTTAAATATTTATAGTTTATATGTATAGTATAAATGAACTCAGGGAAATACAAAGTATGTGATTTTTATAGAACTAAAAAAAATTATAATGCAATTTATAAACATGAAGAGATTATCCCTATATTCAAGAATGATTGTTAAAGAGTTGTTGATTTTACAGTTAGTAATCTATTGCTTGAAAATTTTAGAATTAAAAAATAGAAATACGTGAACCATATGCTTTATTTACTGTATTAGACTTTAGATTTGATAGTTATTTGAGTTTATTTTGAATAATTAAAAAAAATCTCTGTAGATTTGGACATGACTATTCTAGCTTTTGAAATTGTGAAACTGTGGTACTAGAAATATTATTATCTATACACTGAACTAAAATGCTGTGTATAACCACACTGTGGTATCTACAGTTCAAACTTCCATCTCTGTTCAGCCTCTTCATCATTTGCATTCAAAATGTAGTGAAGATGCATGTTATAGTAACCTTCAATTCAGTAAAACTCAATTCAAACTGTAGACTGTTTGTTCTATTAATTATCATTGACCTTATCTCTTTGCTAATGTGCTATTTTAATCTTACCAATGTCCTGTAATACAAAATTTGTAATTTACACATCTGTGAGAGTTTCACACAGTCATATATTTATTTGATGCAAGAAATCTCAGTTCAAATAAATACAATCAGATAGTCAAACAAGATAACCAAATAAGCTATACGGGGTCAAGTTCTCTCAAAAAGAAAAAAACTCAAAGAAGATCTGACTGACAAAAAGAAAATGGTCATGTTTATTTCACGAGAAATTATCATTCTAATGGGAGTACCTTATCTCAAATGAGTAGAACAGAATTTACCAGAGTGTCACTTTTACTCATTGTATAATGAACTGAACTGAAATTACAATATACAAATCTAAATGTAACAAGCCTTTATTCTGGAGTGAGAATAAGCGGTCAGATTGAAATACAAAGAGCGTTCCATTTGAAGAAAACCAGCGTCTGAGGAGGGGTTTCAGTAATGTCATGTAAGACCTTCCTGAAAAAATGCATAACTGTGTATTAATGGTGAAATAAGAAGAGTTTGGATAGAAACTATATCGTGAAATATCATAATTATTTTATTTTGAACTCAATAGGTAAGAGTGGGTAAATATTGACTGTATTTTTAGCAGGATAGGCATATAAACAAAGCTAGAATTTGGAATTATTTACTGGATCAAAAGGAACAGTTGTTATTATATAGACCTGAAAATATATTTTTAAAGGGCAGACACATAATAAAGAACTGACCTGAACAAAAGTTGTTTACCATTTGACCCAGCCATCCCATTACTGGGGATATACCCAAAGGATTATAAGTTATGCTGCTATAAAGATACATGCACACATGTTTACTGCAGCACTATTCACAATAGCAAAAGACTTGGAATCAACCCAAATGTCCATCAGTGACAGACTGATTAAGAAAAAATGTGGCAATATATACACCATGGAATATTATGCAACCATAAAAAGGATGAGTTCGTGTCCCTTTGTAGGGACATGGATGCAGCTGGAAACCATCATTCCTCAAAAGCAAACCATTGCAAGAACAGAAAACCAACAATCGCGACAGTTCTCACCTCTATAGGTGGGAATTGAACAATGAGATCATTTGGATACAGGAAGGGGAACATCACACACTGGATCCTATTGTGGGGAGGGGGAGGGGGGACGGATAGCATTAGGATATATACCTAATGTAAATGACGAGTTAACAGGTGCAGCACACCAACATGGCACATGTATACATATGTAACAAACCTGCACATTGTGCACATGTACCCTAGAACTTAAAGTATAATAAAAAAAATTACAAAAAAAAAAAAAAACAAACAACAAAAAAGGGAGATAAATGAAGGAATAATTTAAATGAATGTTCACAGAAAAATATACACATACAGGAAAGAAGGTGATGTTTATTTAGCAACTATATGCTTATTGTTTTACTAATAACATTATATACTTTATCATATCAAATTTTCATAAAATTCATCTTGCTAGATATTATGTCCATTTTAAAGATTAGGAAATTGAGATAGAATACATATATGGGTACCAAGTTGACAAGAAGTAGACTCTGATACTTGGTTTAGTGTGTCAATTTGGCTAAGCCATAGTGCCCAGAGATTTGGTCAAACACTAACGTGTGTTGCTGTTAAGGTATTTCGTAGACGTAATTAACATCTACAGTAAGGTGACTTTCAGTAAAAAATATTCTCTATAATATAGATGAGCCTCATCCAATCAGTTGAAAGCACATAAGAGCAAAATTGGGGATTTTTTTTTTTTTTTTTTTTGAGATGGAGTCTCGCTCTGTCGCCCGGGTTGGAGTGCAGTGGCCGGATCTCA